>NC_058048.1:2380861-2725861 GCF_020085105.1 Siniperca chuatsi
TTAGCACAGTTAATGCAAGGGAATGTACAATATTTGTACATCATCCGCTTGTGTCGCACTGTTCTGCAAAGCAGAGAAGTGGAGCAGTTATAGTATCGCAAAAAGAAAACTAGATGATGCAACACAGCTAATATGATAGCCAATAGCTCTATTTTGGGCTCTCTGGATCTTAGTTCCCTCAAAGCCAGCCTGCCAAAACAGTTTGGTCAATGGTACAAATTCACATCAGAGTTCACAACAGTTGAAATCTACACAAAACGGCGATACAGATTTTCTAAACAAATCCACTGATCGTGGCAATTCTGCTATTCTACTCTGACTTCAGTTACTTGATCTGTGCTAGTGATAACTACCAGCTCAGTGTCATATTTTACTTACTGTGATAAGTTCTACTTCAGCTGCTGTGAGTTGGGTCTTTAATCTGTAGTACTTCAAACTTTGCCCTGCATTTTGTACAGTAATATAAGTATGTTTAGCTCTTATGCACTATTTGAACTGAAATATGGAATATATATAGAGAGAAAGAGAGTTAGTAATTATTTGCTTACTATGGTGGGATTTTTAAAAATGAATTCTGGTGCATTATCCATCTGTATCAAGTATCTTAAAAACCAAGAATGAACACTTTTTCTGGCTGGAGATGCTCTACATACTCTGCTGTTGAGAAATGTTGATGGGCCTGTTGCGTTGCACCTGTGCTAATAAAGTTTGCTCAGTACAAAGTGAGTTATGACAGAACAGAGAACAAATAACAGTGCAGCCTTTACTGCTTTGTGATCTTCTGAGTCTGGTTCTGTCCGAGGTTTCTGCCTCTTAAAGGAAGTTTTTCCTTGCCACTGTCGCCAAGTGCTTGCTCATGGTGGGATTTGTTGGGTCTCTGTAATTAATATTATAAAGAGTACGGTCTAGACCTGCTCTATAGGAAAATGCAATGAGATAACGTGTTATGAATTGGTGCTATATAAATAAAGTTGAATTGAATAAGTTACTTCATGTTTGTGTCTATTTTAACATGTTCAGCAGTTTTCCACAAAAAGATAAGGACACGTGCTTGTACCAGATTTGACCTATGCTTATTATCTGGGAACAATCTTCAAACCTGATTGCTATCACTCACAAATTCCAGCCACTTAAAACAAGTCATCTCAAAATATCAGATCTCTCAAAAAAATGGGACCCCCTCAGAATGACTGCAGAAATCAGTGAAATCTATGGGAAATAACGGACTATTGATTGCAGCAGGTAACATTTTAAATATAAGACTAAATGCAAAGGTGTTGAGGTTGGCAGCAGTTATTAACTATTTAACAACATAAGGAAATGTGTTTTCTGTAAGGGAGGCTTGGGTAACATCTTGTTACACCTTGTTAGCGGTGGGGTGGGCCACCCTGTGGGTGTAATGCAAAGTCAGGAGATGGACTTTGAAGGTTCATTTATACTCTGACTGAGCTGGGTTAAAATACAAACCTTACATGTAAGTGACTCATCATCATTTCAGTCTATCAGAAAGAATAGTAACAGAAATTGAATAAAGTGTAATATTCCTAAAGAAAATCTTATTTGTCTGTCAGCTGCTAGGGTAAGTGCAGCTACTTCTACCACTGGTGGTTATGGGAAGATGGAATAGCAGCTGTTAAAGACTTCTTAGTCAAATAACCACCTTGTTGTATTTTTCATTGTTTATATTTTCTCTCATGACCTGTCGTTTTTCCCATACAGGGGTGAGGGCTGGGGGTTGAGACTGGGAGTTCTGTGCTTTTTTTATTGTATTTTTTGATTAAGTTGCTTTCACTGCACAACCGAATTAATAAACTAAATTGAATAACAAAGAAGGAAGTCTTATTTGTTACAGTAATATTTCTTATGCTTGTTATGTTGTTATATTTGCTGTTTAGTTCCATTGACAGTCATTGTGATTTCTGGATATAATGTGGGTGGACTGTACTTTTCATATACAGCAATGGAAGGATGATATTTCAGATGCCAACTGGACTTGGTCGAGACCAAAAACTAAGAGGTGATGGCTGGTGGAGACCAAGACAAGTCAGAGTCAAAACAACCATGAGAAATGGGTAAATTTACCGTCATGTCATGTCATGTTTCAGAAGCTGTTATTAGGTGGGTTTAGTCTCCTAAAACAGTCAAGTGAAACTATTTGAATGTACTGGCTGTCTATGTCTCGTGTGTCCACAGGGGGGCAGTAGCGTAGCACAACTCTAGCAACAGAAACCGCAGCGTCTCTTCATGCTGTTCCTTGGCCTTTGTTGCTTGGAGCAAGGTTGTTGAGAACCGTAACCCAGCAGACCTATGGATTCTGTTCATTATGAGCACTGATTATTAACACGGGTAGGCATGAAAGCCAGGTCAGTTGTGTGTGTTAAGAGAGGCGCTCTTGTAATTACTCAGTAGGACATTCGGACATTTTTCTGCACAGGCTTCTCCTTTAACCTCAGCGCTGGTGGGGAGGAACACACTTTCATGATCGATTCCTATCTCCTCCTTGAGCAGCACCTTTAATGACAATCTTTTCTTTATCCAGTTACAGTTCAGCACATCGCCTCACATGTTCTAGCAAACAGTAGAGGTCATTGAGTTCAACATCAATTCAACAAGAATACAAAGTTTAACACAAACTGTTTCAGTGAAAACTCTGGACAGCACGATGGACAGACATCTGAATTACTAAAACAGACAGTGACAGACAGAAGACATTGTTTCTGAAAATACATGTTGCCGTTAAGTTTTTTAAATGTCAATTTTCAATGCTGTTAGCACCACAAACATAATTTCATTCACCTCTACTGTATTGGGTTCGAAGCAGAACTCTCAGACATCTCAGTAAATTAAACAAAAAACTCTGCATGGCTAGATTCCACTAAAAGAGCTGGACCAACCCTTTACTGAGATATAAGGGATTACTCCGTGAACTTAAAACATTCTGGTAAACACGGTAATTGTTCTCTTTCACAAGCTGTTTGCTATTGTCTTGTAGTGGCACGGTGCTGTACACTGCAGGGCAGGATGCTGGTTGTGCCTCAGCAGGTGGAGTAGGTGGTGGTTTGAGCCCTGCCTGCAAGTCATATTTGGGGCACACGACCACAATGAGCGCCCTCCAGTGTTCCCTATCTGCTAAGACACAAGGCATTGGCTGAATTTATTTCTTTTCCTTTTCAAATCCAAGTTGTTTTTCAATATAGTGTGTAAATAGGCCAATAATGAAATCTCGCACACGAGGGCAGTGCTGAGCTGCTGAGGTCAGGTGAGGGGAAGTCTCAGGTTAATGAAATGAACATTTAATCAGGCTTCCAGGTTATCCAGGTGGGGAAAGATGCCGGCCTTGGTTAAGTTAGATTCAGACCAGCATGTGCTCTTTTGTGTGACAAAGTAGTTATTCCAGCAGGGAAAAGAAAAGTGGAAGCTGCATATGAAATAGGGTTTGCATCAACGTTAGATGACCTCAGAGACGCTGTAGGTACATATGATTTCTTCCTTTGTAAACTGTCCGCGATAGAGACTCACATTTATAGAACGTTTGAGGTGTACATTCCTTGGCCTTTGGTTTTGACGGCGCTGCATTAATTATTTCACTTACTTAGCGTTTGGTGTGGTAACGTGTGGATTAAGGGTGTCATTATAAGGTTTGATATGTGATGGAACTGGTATTATAATGGTGTTTAATAGATGTGATATTTGATGGAGCTGGTTAATGATGTTATGTTTCATAATGATCATTATCAGTATAATAACTTGCATGTATGAATTTCAGAATATTAGGGTCAGAATTCTTATTTCTTAGAGGTACTGATAATTTATCTGATTTATTTGTATGTGATTAATAATAATGACTAGTGGTAAATGATTGATTTATTTTGATTTGTTTGGAAGTCACTAACGCTGATAAAGTGAGACTAAGAGAAATCCAGCATAATGGTCCGTGTACGTTCTGGCAGTTTGTTTCTTCGTTTGAAACCAAAAACAGAAAAATGAAAATACCGTGGTTTAACAGAACCGTTTGAACAAGAAATATCGACAAATTCCGTTTTTTTTCCTTTTGAAGAAAGTCATGAAGAAAAGCAAGAGAGGCGACCCGGAAGTAATAGTAAATATATCAAAATAAAAGCCAAGAGGATTGAAGGGCCATTCTATAAAAGTGTAACATTATGCAAGCACAGGATCTATACCAGAGTAACGCTAGATGATAAATAAATAAAAGCATAACTGAAATCCTAAAAATCCTGGAATCAGCCTAAAAAATCTCCATATGTACATTTTTAACTGTACAATGTAAACCCCCCCAAGGTTACTAAAACCCCCAAATTCCCAGAAAAAATGATGACATGACGTCAGTGGGGGTGAGGGGAGAATAATAAAAAGGTGTTACAGCCTCATTTCCAGAAGGCTCATTAGATAAGAAAGCATTGTTTCAGGCCAAAGGTGTGCAGCTCAGGAGTGTGCACCTCTCGTCCGTGATCTATAGTTCATAGATGTTCTGTCAGGCCTGCTCCACTCTCTTGTTTGAGAAGCAGCTCATTGATGACTTGTGTGTTGTGTTTGCTTTGGGCAGACTCCACAGCACTGCAGTACTTAGTGACTGGATTAGTGCATCAATTAGGCAGCTTTTGGATGCATAGAGCCATGCTGATTGATTTAGATGCTGTGGGAGCTGTGTGCAGGTTATTTGTATGGGGACAATATAAACACATCTGAGCGAAAGAAAAACTGATAATTTGCTCAGTCTGTTTCACTTTGTCACAGGTTTCTAATAGATGGACCATTTCTGGCATGTTTGCTGCCAGTCAAAGTGGAGATAAAAGTGGCCTCTATTTGGAAAACATGCAAGTAGTTTAGTAGTAGTAGTTAAGAGTCACCATGAATGAACAGACAGTGAAAATTGCATCACCTACAGATTTTTAAACATCGTCAGGAAATCCAAGCAAACACGTCACACTGATTGTCTGATTGACAGGAGATGTCAGCTTGCACCAAAAGGAGACAAAAAAACATTGGGTTCTCATGGTGGCTATGTGTAGTATGTAGTATGGAATTGGGACATATCTTGTGTCTTTTATAATGGCGGTCACCATATCCGGCTCTTCCAATACATCCACACACTTTTCCCCATACACAATCATTAGAAAAGTACGGAGCCCCCAAAATGTCATGGTGGGATTTTTTTTCCTGAAACAATTTTTGTGTTACCTCACAATAAGTTTTGCATTCCCTCTGAATCATAGAGTCTGAGCTGTATTATGACATATTATGTAGTAGACCTCCGCTGGTTTTGACCATAGCACAAGCGGGTGCGCCCTCAGCTGTGGTTGCTCATGCACAAGTCTGTATCATTGCAGATAGATAGATAATGACGCTTTCTTGGCTAATGTTAATAGGAGCAGTAAAGAGTAGTCACAGTACAGCCACTGTAGCCATGTCCATAGCATCATAGACTCAACCACAAATGCAGCCGTAGTGTGAGTATTCTGCACAGCCACAGCTTCACCCAGCACAGCCAGGCAGAGCAGCTGCAGCTGTGCTCGCAGCCAGTGGCTGTATACAGTCGGAGCGCTCTGCCTTTTGAAAGGAGTAATGTACGATAAATGTATCATATAGGTGTCGCATCATCTCTCCTTTCTGTACTAACTGCAGAGTGTTTCCTTAAACTGACAGTGTATTATAACTGGGAACGCAGAACTTAATGCAAGGGAATGCAAAATGTATTGTGAGGGAGAAGTTCCAAAATAAATTCACACCGTGACCCTTCGGGGGCTCCGTAGAACGAAACAGCTGTAAACTATAATTACATTTTTCTGAGCAAACATTCTGAAATTACTTTGTATTATCAGAATTTGATGCATTAGGTCCAATCAAATTTGAGAAGTCTGAGAGTCACATCAGTAAATTATCCTCATACCACTCGTGTGTGGGGAGTCTGCGGTAAGTCAGTCAGCTCAGCCAGATAAAGACTCTAAGGTGCATGCTCTATGGGCCCAAAAACATGGAAGCCAAAAGAGCTTTTTCGATGTATGCACAACTTGATTCTAGTGAGCAACTTTCACTAGAATGATTAGAACACCATCATGGAACACAGTATCTAGTTTTCCTAATACATCCATGTCATCAATATTGGGTATTGCAGGAACAGTAGAAACAACAGGGGTCTTGACTGTAAGAAGAAAAAAAATGCAGTGCTGTGTATTTGAAACGTTTTTCGTTTGTTTAACATGTATAAAACTGATTTATAATCCAGTATAAAAGCTGTGGGGCATTTCTTTACCTAAAGTGTCACTCTGAAGAATTAATGTTATCACATATTATCTGAAACTCCTACGGTTATATATTTTTTAATTATAGTTTGATTGTCGGTTTTGCTATCTACTTAGGTTGTATGTGTGTGTCTTGTTCAGAGTAATGATGTATTGGTCGCGAGCGAATCGGCTCCTTAAGTGAACGATGGGAGCCGGCTCCCATCTGAGAGCTGTAATAATGTGTGTGAATGCTGAAAACATATGTTCTTCTACAAAAAAAAATCTTTATTATTATTCTGCCCACTTTTTTGCAACTTAACTACTTCCACATGTTTCAACGCAGAAACATAATTCAAACATTAAAATATTCAGCTCAATTAGGAATGGTGTGCTATTACTTTTCTCATTCATACCTTTCATGCTTTCCAAACTATTCAAGGTTTTCCATGACATTTTTCGCATTAAAATGAATGGCTGGAATGTTCAAAATGTCCACATTTTCACACTTTTTCAAGCTTTTTCAACTGTTATCTACTAATTCATACTTTTAGAAACTCCATTCAAACATCAAAATGTTCCACATCTTTCATACATTCTAGGTATTATTCACCTTTTCAAAGCCCATTAAAACCTTTCAGAATATTCAACTTTGTTTGAAGTAAAGTTACAATGGCAGTCAATGAGAAAAACCTTCAAACTCACTCATCTTCAACCTCCTCCCAGTAAATCATGCATTCACATAGAAACTCTATTCCAACTTTAAAATGTTCACAATCCTTGGGACTTTATCACATTAATTCAACTTTTTCATATCTTTCAAACTTTTTACACAATCACAGTTCAAAATTCATGAAAATTTCAGTCCTTTTCTGAGTTTACAATGAGTGTGTCTTGGGTGGAATGTTCAGAGCTAGAGTGAGGGACCCAACTGTCAGAGAGCAGAGGATCTGTAAATTTTTTTAAAAAACTCTTCTCTTCAACTTGCTGTCATTCCGAAAAATTCACTCTTCGTGTATAATTTATGCATCAAAACGTAGGAAAATTTGTGCCGGTTGCAGACACAGTTGCCACAGTCAGCTTCAAAGTGACAGCAGAGCCAGCCAACTGCCGTACAGACTTGCATATAAACTGAGACCAGAATTTTCAGGAGGGAGGCAGAAAAAGGGACATTTCTAACCTGCTCTCATTCCCACATTTTTGACACAACACACACAAATCTCATATAGCCTCTGCAGCACATTCTCCTCTCTCTTACGGTATTTTAACTTCGGCAATAGGAGTTACGGTCTTTGAGTTAGAAGCAGGAATTTGAGAGGTGCGCCTCAGCTAAAATGTCTATGAAATGAACTCATTCAGAGAGGTTTTGGGAAAGGGTGGTGGGGTTGGGGGGTGGTAGAGAGTGAGGCACAATGCAAATACCTAGAATTTTTAAAATAGTAGAAATGACAGCTAATAGAAAAATAATGTCAGTATTAGTAAGAGAGCCAATAACAACAACTGTAGTAGCAGTTGTCGAGCAGGAACACTGGGGCAGCAGGTGGCCCACAACCACAGATCCAGACTCTGCAGCTCCGGAGGCAGAAATACCTGCTGAAAGTGACAGAAGGAGAGAAACAAGAAAGCACAAAACTACGGGAGAGAGAAGATGTCGAGTTCGTAACATGCAGTAAAAAATGCATACAGATGGAGAGGGAGAGAAGGAGAGAGGAAAGAGGTGCATCATGGGAAGTCTCCGGGCAGTCTAGGCCTATAGCAGCATAACTAAGGGATGGTTCAAGGCTCACCTGAGCCAGCCCTAACTATAAGCTTTATCAAAGAGGAAAGTCTTAAGCCTACTCTTAAATGTGGAGATGTCTGCCTCCCGAACCCAAACTGGGACCTGATTCCACAGGAGAGGAGCTTGATAACTGAAGGCTCTGGCTCCCATTCTACTTTTGGAGACTCTAGGAACCACAAGTAACCCTGCATCCTGGGAGGACAGTGTTCTAGTCGGGTAATAAGGTATTATGAGATCCTTAAGATACAATTGTGCCTGACCATTAAGAGCTTTGTAGGTGAGGAGAAGGATTTTAAATTCTATTCTTGATTTTACAGGGAGCTAGTGCAGAGAAGCTAATATTGGAGACATATGATCTCTTTTCCTAGTTCTTGTCAGTACACATGCCGCAGTATTCTGGTTCAACTGGAGAGTCTTAAGGGACTTATTCGGGCAGCCTGATAATAAGGAATTGCAGTAGTCCAACCTAGAAGTAACAAATGCATGCACTAATTTTTCGGCATCATTTTGAGACAGGATGTGCCTGATTTTTGCAACGTTGTGTAGGTGAAAGAAGGCAGTCCTTGAAGTTTGTTTCATGTGGGAGTTAAAGGATAAATCCTGATCACAGATAACTCCAAGGTTCCTTACAGTGGTGCTGGAGGCCAGGGCAATGTATATAAATATATGTATATATATATATACATGTATATATAATGTAACTATATCTTTAGATAACATGTCTCTGAGGTGTTTGGGGCCAAGTACAATAACTTCAGTTTTGTCTGAGTTTAACATTAGAAAATTGCAGGTCATCCAGGTCTTTATGTCCTTAAGGCATGCTTGAAGTTTAGCTAACTGGTTAGTTTCATCTGGCTTGATTGATAGATATAATTTGGTATCATTCGCATAAATAATGAAAGTTTATGGAGTGTTTCCTAATAATATTGCCTAGAGGAAGCATATATAATGTGAATAGAATCAGTCCAAGCACAGAACCTTGTGGAACTCCGTGACTAACTTGGGCGTGCACGGAGGACTCACCGTTAACATGTACAAACTGAGATCCATCTGATAGATAGGATTTAAACCAGCTTAGTGCAGCTCCTTTAATTCCAAATACATGTTCCACTCTCTGTAATAGGATGTGATGATCAATGGTGTTGAACACAGCACTAAGATCTAACAAGACAAGTACAGAGACAAGTCCATTGTGTGATGCAATTAAAAGGTAATTTGTAATTTTCACCAGTGCTGTCTCTGTGCTATGATGCACTCTAAACCCTGACTGAAAATCCTCAAATAAACTATTGTTATTTAGAAAATCACACAACTGATGGCGACTGCTTTCTCAAGGATCTTAGAGACAAAGGGATGGTTAGATATAGATCTATAGTTGGCTAAAACCCCTGGATCAAGAGTGGGCTTTTTAAGAAGTGGTTTAATTGAAGCTAATTTAAAGGATTGTGGTACATAACCTGTTAATAAAGACAGACTGATCATATCCAGTAAAGAAGTGCTAACTAAGGGTAAAACGTCTTTAAGCAGCCTAGATGGAATGGGGTCTAAGAGAGAGGTTGATGGCTTAGATGAATTAATTATTAAAGGTCGATAGGAGCAAAGCAGTCAAAATATATATCAGGTTTTACAGTTGTTGCATCTCAGACCAAAACAAATGGTAGCTACAGCCCACCAGACTCCATTGAGAAAAACAGTAATTTTACCTCGCAGAAAATTATATAAATAATAAATAATTCACACTTTAAATACCTCTGTCACACACACAGTGTCATGTCAGATTTTCAAACGAAAAGCCCAAGATGGTAACCTTATCATAACAGGAAAGTCAGCGTGTTGTTTTTTTCCAAAATAAAAGCACCCAACAGTCACTGGATGTTTAGAGGAAACTAGGGAGAAACTTACCAGAAAATATCCAGAAAATAACTGTCCCTTAACAAGGAACTCAGGCAGAGGCTGTTTTTTCAAAATATAAGTCCCCAATGGTCACTGTATGCTCACGGGAAAATGGGGACATACCTAGTTTTTCAAAAGAAAAGACCCAGAAAGCAACTGTCCCTTAACAAGGAACTCAGGATGAGGCGGTTTCTTTCAAAATAAAAGCACACAATGGTCAATATTTGGTAACAGAAAACTATTCATACTCCTTCAGCTGCTTCTTCGTGCAAAGTTAAGCCAACTATGCAGTTTAGCTCCTTCATCCATGTCCTACTTTCCCAACTATTCGTATTCCTTTCTACACTTTATCATGCAATTTTCAAGTCATTTCTACTTAATCATGCTTTCTGTGCAGAACTCCTTCAAACCTTATGACGTTCTGCATCTTTCATACATTATTGGTACTATTCAACTTTTAAAACCAGCAATTCTGTTTGACACCAACTTTTCAACAAACCTTTAAATAGTCCACATTTTTCATACATTATTGGTATTATTCAACATGTATCATTCAACAGCAACCATTCACACCTGCAATTTCTTCAGAAATTGCTTCTCTAGTTACAAATTATTATAATATTTTGTTTCATGTTATATCATACAAATTAAATATATTGTATGTCTCTATAGAGTTGTGTAATTATTTATTAACAATACAATTTCATTAGTTATTTTTGTTACAACTATAGTTATTTTTGACATTTCCCACTTTTTAACCACAAATATGACTGAATATTTCAATGTATTGCAGATGAAGAATGTTGCATATTTTTTTCTTGCAACAAATAAAAATGTAACTTAGGCAGTAACCAGCAGAAGTGGTACTAAATGAAGAGCCGTTTGGGCGCTGAAAGAGCCGGCTCTTGGAAAGAAACGGAGCCATAAGATCTAGCTCCCTTCAAAGAGCCGCAATTCCCATCACTAGTTCAGAGATATGGGGGTGGGAGACATATAAACTACAAAGTGTTGGTGCACTCATATCCACCATGTCACCTCTTTCCTCCAGACACTCCTTACTTTTCAACACCCACTGACACACACACCACCCGTCCGGCCCTCATCAGCAACAGTAGGGGTGTTGATAAATAGAAGCATCCTCTGGGTCTTGTTATTTCTTCGCTGCAATTAACGTTCCCATCTGCTAACGTGTGTTTATCGCATGTTTGACTGCTTTAGCCACAGTACACACTTTACTCTCCATTTCCTAACCCCTCCCATATGCAGCTCAGGCTGTCAACAATTCTTTTGAGAATCTCTGTTGCTTTGGCTCCAATGGTGGAAAGTTGGGAAGTTATGATTATGCCATATTGTAGTGCAGATATACCAGACTGATATTCTCTGGTCTCCTCCCAGATGGACATGCCCAGAAAACCTCCAGGCGGAGTCATACAGGAGGCATCCTCAAACCACGTAAACTGGCTGCTTTCATTGAAAAGGAACAGCAGTTCTACTCCTAGTTCATTCCAGATGTCTGAGCTCTTCACTGTGTTCCTAAAGGGGGAGCTCATCCACCCTGTGAAGGAAACTAATTTCAGCTGTTTGTGTCAGTGATCATTACCCAAAGCTCACGACAGGTGATAGGTGAGGGTTGGAACGTAGATCGCCTGGTACATCAAGAGCTTAATTTAGGCTCAGCTCTCTCCTCACCATGGCTGTAAGGAACCAAACCCATATCACCATTACTTACCCTTGCCCTACTTATTCAGGAACTACTTATTAGTGTTCATAAATTTTCAGTTGGTTCCTAATTCGTTCCTCACTCGTTCCTTAGTAACTACCCACAATTTTCTGTACCATATTGTAAGTGTTAAGCAGTATTCTGTGCTTCTTCTCTTTCACATTGCAGTTTTTGGGGGTTGCTAGCAGGGCTCAAAACGTTTAGGCATGTTTAGATTTGTAAAACTGGTTATTAATTGGCTCAGAAATAACTGCATCGCTGGTGAAAAATTGACATCTGTGAACCCCCTTTAAAGTTTTGGTCTCTACCTACTAGGAGAAACAATATCTGGTTATTTAACAGCTAAATGTCTGCTGTTTGGTGCTCGACAGGTAGTGCACAGTGGGTTTATCAAAGCTTTTCACTGAAAACTGCTGCCTGCTGCTGCTGGAAACCAGGTTGATGAGAGCCTTGAGACTGAACCAAAACAGTAAAATTGTGTGTGGAAAACCAAAACAAACAATGAGCTAAAAGAGGTACTGCAGAGCTGAGAGGAACTATAGAGTTGCAGATAATTCTCTGTGGACACCTTTCACATTATACGTTGTAATTTTTCCCATTGTTAATATAAAAATATTGATTAGCGCAGCTTTAAGGATTATAACTTAAAACTATTACCTCATGATTATCTTTTTTTTAAAGGAATAAGCACTCCACCTTGTTAGAATTCACCTGTATTATTATTATATTATAAGACGGTGTAGTCCCTCATTCGTCCAAGAATGTTCCATCGTAGAAAAGGTTTCAGTCATACTCATCTGGACACTGTTTTTCAGAATCAAGACGTTTCTACTACAAAGGATCTTTAGACAGCACGATGTTCCTGTTTTCTTTAAACCAGGCAACACTTTAAGACAGAAACTCGTTGATCCTAAGAACAAGATGCCCACACAAAAACAGAGCAATGTAGTTTATTCAAAGCAGTGAGGAAAACTGCAAAGAACGGTACACAGTGGAGACTAAACAGCCACTCAGCACAGATGACACGCTAACTCGGGATTGCAGAGCGCCGTGCGTTTGCATCTAAAAGTTACAAACCACACATTTGAAGACAGTGAGGTGAAGATTCTAAGTAGAGAGAAGAGTTGGTTTGAAAGAGGAGTCAAAGAAGCCATTTTTGTGAAAAAAGAAAACCCCTCTTTGAACAGAAATGGTGGTCTGAGATTCAACCTGCCAATGATCTACCACAGTGTATTATCTCCATGGTCAAGCCAATCATATGCTAATCAGGTACCTAACAGTGATGAGGGAGGTGCAGCCAGAAAACAATAGGCCTGATTACTGATTACTGGGCCATCATGGAAACAAAAGAAGGTCAGTTTCAGGTGAAACTAGGCAAGGTAAACAGCAGAAACTCATGAAGACTCCTCCCTGAGGGCGGGGCTTAAGCAACACAGAGTAGCTTAAATTTCTGAGTTCTCAGACCATTTTTCTCAATTGAGAATGACTTCCGGATGGGAGCGGAAACGTCTTGATTCTGAAAACAGTGTCCAGATGACTATGACTGAAATTATTATATTATGTATTGTATTTTTTTCAAATTCACAAATACCTCATAAAGCCAGATAAAACAACCTTTTGCCTATTTTCTCAGTAATGTATTCATCAAAAAATCAAAATGATGTTCAATTTATCCTTTACACCAATTAATAAGTCTCATTGTGCCCTATATGTGACACATTGTATCGTAATATCTATTTTTCCTCAAAAAGAGTTTAAAATATTTTTTTGTTTCCTATATTATCAACAAGTTTGGGAAAACTATTCCTTAAAGACTAAAGAATGTGAAGAGCACTTTTATCATTTTAAGCTGTATGTGAAAACAAGTGGTTGTAATGTCTACATCTGAGATGTATGTGTCAGTGAGTGCAAGACATAACCACTTTAAACAGAAACAATATAAGAACCTCTGTAATGTTTGCAGCTTGTTGGGTTTTGAAGCCCGTGGATGTGATGCCATGTGATGACACCAACACAGGCTCCTCAAGGCTGCTGGTTTTCTCTGCTTTTCATTGAAAACTGATTGAGAAATTCTGCAAGAGTGCCACTATCGATTTGACACTGATTATGGCGGGTGAGAAAAGCCAAACATCCCGAGCTGGCAGTCACAGATCGAAGTCAGCTATCTGCGCAATTAACACCACACTGTATATACAACAGGCTGCATGAAAAAGTGTCCTTTTGTAGGTGTTGGTCTATTGTCCTACAAGAGTAGTGCAGGAATCTGGCTCCCTTTGTGAGGTGGGTTTGTTTACACAGCTCACAGCCCGTCTTTCTTTCACTTTTGACATCTCAAACGAGGTCAGCATTATAGATTAGACAAACATAATGAAGACAGAGTTGCCTTGAAAGTCCACTTTTGTTAGTTTTATAAGAGGTTGTTGTTTCGACAACACATCAAAACAGAGAACGACAAAAAACATTTCAACACAAGCGCACTAGCTGTGTGTGCAGAGTATGCTGTGTAACTTTGGGATTTGGGATACACAGCACACATCCCAAATTAGGGACAGTTATCTTGAACGGCCACAGCATAACAAAGTTGTATCCTTTGGAGAGTTGAAGGCTAGTAAGTTACACCTCATCCCAAACTGAGACCATGTATAAATGAATGACCATAACATCACCACAACTTCCTGCACTTCCAAAGCTATGGCACAGCTAGTAAATGGATCTTGTGATGACTTTGTTTTCTCAACACAAATGAATAAGTACTAAGCTTTGTCACATCTGAATTTTCTTTCTCATTTCTCATTTCGAAAGATTTTTATATATTGCTCTCTTTAAATCCCTCTTCACCCACCTTTTGATGGAAGGAAACTTTGAGACAATACTGCCTTGAAAAAAAGAATTAGGCATGACCTAAACCCTAGAATGTCTCTATAGCAAGCCCTAGGCATTGTTTCCTTGCTGAGTTTTGGTGGAGGGTTAGAACCACAAAGAGAAAATATTGTACTAAAATAGTAATGGAAAGGGCTGTCTGACAGCACGGTAAAGCAGTGAGAATTTTACTTTTATAGTGTACACTTAGACTGATATTGATTTTTTTTAGGTTGAAATTTTAATTAACGGTTAATCCCCATTCACAACAATACAGAGCTGAGCGTCTGTGGCGAAGCAGCTGTCTGCTTCTCCAAACTGCGCGCTGACCCCCATACACTGATTATCGATAAGTACCTCATACAACCCCACTTCAAAAAACCCGAACTATCCCTTTAATCTTCAATGTTTAATTTCCTGCTTATTGGTTGTAACTGTTCAGCTGTTTTTAAACATTTATGGTTTAATAACTACAGTGTCGGCCTCTTCAGCTTGTTTAGTACTCTTAATTAAGAGAGACCATCCTTGGAACTAAAACAACAAACTGCATCTGAGGTACAGGATGAGAGGCCCCTCAGCTGAGATCCCAATTGGATTTTTTACTCCGAGGCCTCCTTGTAGATATTTGGATGAGCTATGAATCTGGCAGCTGCTGCAGATGAGCTCTGACACAGCCACCTGGTGCACCTGAGCTCTCTGACAATGTTTTCATCTACAGTCCCATATCCTATTAGACCAGTGTATGGTTTAGGCCAGGGCACACAGATTGGTTTGTGATTTTTGATTTTTGATTTCTTGACCTGCCACCACCCCACACTTTGTAGGCCAAGACTTTATTTATGCACTGTATATTTATGTATCTTTTAACAACTTTTTTCTTTTCTTCTATTTAAATCTTACTTGACAAATAATATTTATAAATATTTATAATAGTGCAGAAAAATAAAGAAATACTTCTACTACTATTGGGTATGAAACATGGGGCATGGGCAACATATGCTCTCCCCCACATTTGTTTGCACCACTTGCAAGTTTTTTGTATGCCTATGTTCAGTGAGGGAAGAAATATTGAAATATTTTACTTAAGTAAAGTAAGTATTACCACTGTCACCACTCTATTACAAGAAAAAGTCCTGCATTCATGATACATATAGTAAATGTACAAAAGTATTAGTAGCTAAATTTACTGAAAGTATTAAAAGTGCTCATTAGATGGCAGAATGGCCCATATAAAGGCCTTTACACACTGGGGGCGATTTTTTTCATGCAGTTAGTTTGCATGTCAATATATTTTTTACAAACTGTTGTTTTTGTCATGAGTGCGTTCACACGCAAATATTACACGGCGAAAAAGCAAAGTCATTTCTTTGGAATGAGGTCATTGTTTCTGAGTTTTCGCACAGTGAATAAAGGCATCAACCAATGAAGTTGTGTGGAACGGACGTCACGTCACAACTCCTAATGACATGATGGGCCTGTTTGATTTTGGTTTTGTCCAAAGAAGTGCAGACAGTTTACTGTCTACTGGAACAGCTCCAACCCCAAGTGAGTTTGAGGACGAGCTGGCGCGAATCTTTTCTCGTTTATTCGTCACGCCCCCTTACGCCTTAATGCATTACTGTGTAAGCAGCATTTTAATGTTTTTGCTGGTTGAGGTGGAGCAAATTTGAACTAGTTCATATACCTATGACGGTGTAGTCCCTCATTCGACCAGGAGTGTTCTATCGTAGAAAAGGTTTCAGTCGTAGTCATCTGGACACAGTTTTCCGGATGGGAGCCGAAACGTCTTGATTCTGAAAACAGTGTTCATATACCTAGGTAGTTCAGTCTGTATTTAGAGGTTGATCATGTTTTGTATGTAAAATCTTGATCTTCAAAGTAGCTAGTAACTTTAATTGACAAATAAATGTAGTGGAGTAAAAAAATAAAACAATAAAAAAAAATATATATATATATATATGTAATTTTTTTAAATATATCGTCCAACAAAAGTAGTTATCATGACAGGCCTAAACACAACATTTCACGAAACACAACTAGGCCTGTTGCGATAGTTACATTATCAAGTTAATGTACGATATATGGACATGACCTCGATCATTTTTCCTGACCTCAATATTGCCCGTTGTGTTTACATATGTGTTTGTTTACATAAGAATGTCACCAACATTTTCGGCAACATGAATAAGCCAGAATACGACATTTCACAAAACACAACATTTCACAAAATGCTGGTCAAATGTGGACCAACAATCAACAACCCAGAAGTAATAAAAACCAACTTCTATATCCAAACAAACCTGTTTCAGAAAGCGGGTTTAGTGAAAACTCTGAGTTTGTTAACCCTGAGATGAGGGAAACTCTTTTCCGTTTCAGAAAGAGAGTAACTTAACTGACTCTGTGAAGCTGCTTGCTGGCAGGTTTACTTCAACAACACGAGCGCTTTCATGATCAATCTGTTTTCAATGTAAGGACAGAGACAGTGATCTCTGGACATCATGGATTCATCCTCAGCTCTGAATAATATCTATACATTGTCCTTTATAACACAGTGACTGTGTGGACATTACAGTAAGGCAGCTGCCAGGTTGTCAACAGTTCCCCTGCACCGAAATATTTACCATACATTACTGTATTAATCACTGTTTAAATAAAACATATCTGTATGAAGACACATACGATACTAATCAATGAACAATCATTTGTCATGTTGTGATTGGTCGCACTGATGGAACATTCCTATCATAGTTAGCATATCATGTTGGTGATTATGTGAATATAGGAGGACGGAGGATGATTGTGGTGCAGCTGAAATGACTTTAATATTCTAAAACGGGACTAAACATAGTTTAAAGGTGAGTTTTATAATATGGAATATATGCTGCATGTAGTCTTAATGTGTTCTGACAGCATTTCAGTGACGTTGAAATATTTACACATGTTGAAATATAGCCTAGTCATTAAATGCTGTTGAGCAAGATTTTTAAATGTAAAATATGTTCTGTATCCAAACATCTGTCCATGCCAGGTCTGCTCTCTGATGTTAAAGAGTAGGCTAGCTGACCCGTCTCCTCAGTCTTCTTCCCACGGGACATTTTAATGTCATGATATGATCAAAGCATATCAAGAATTAGGCTACATCATGTCCTAAAATATTCTCTCATGATTTCAATCTTCTCTTCCATCCTTTCAAACTCAGTTTAAGATTAAACAGGAAATGACATTGAACTGTTATCTTTGATCAGGTTTTATCCTTTAACTCCCACATGAAACAAACTTTAAGGACTGCCTTCTTTCACCTACGTAACATTGCAAAAATCAGGCACATCCTGTCTCAGAATGATGCTGAAAAACTAGTGCATGCATTTGTTACTTCAAGGCTGGATTATTGCAATTCCTTATTATCAGGCTGCCCGAATAAGTTCCTTAAGACTCTCCAGTTGATCCAGAATGCTGTGGCACGTGTACTGACAAGAACTAGGAAAAGAGATCATATGTCTCCAATATTAGCTTCTCTGCAGTGGCTCCCTGTAAAATCCAGAATAGAATTTAAAATCCTTCTCCTCACCTACAAAGCTCTTAATGGTCTGGCACCATCGTATCTTAAAGAGCTCTTAATACCCGACTAGAACACTGTGCTCCCAGAATGCAGGGTTACCTGTCGTTTCTAGGGTCTCCTAAAGTAGAATGGGAGCCAGAGCCTTCAGTTATCAAGCTCCTCTCCTGTGGAATCAGATCCCAGTTTGGGTTTGGGAGGCAGACACCATCTCCACATTTAAGGCTTAAGACTTCTTCTTTGATAAAGCTTATAGTTAGGGTTACCCAGCATAAAGAACTGTTGGGATGCTTATATGATAAACATCATTGAAACATTGTAAATAAATATAACACCAGCAAGTGAGACAGTGGCTGGAATTTTTTTGTTTCCTTTTGTCCCTAGAAGTAGTATCTTGCAAGCCTGCATTGGCCCGGCACCCATGGGTATATGACATTTGAAATTCCAAAAATGCATACTGTTTCTACTAATTATAAAAATACATATGTACACATATTTCATCTTTGTTTTCTTAAGTGTGACCAGGCACTGTGCAAGGCTGCTTTTGTTATTCTTAGTGTGTGTGTGTTTGTGAGTGCATGTGTGTCTGAAAGAACACAGTTAAAGGTTTGCGTGACAACCTTCAATACTTTACATCTGTCAGTGGGGGCCTACTCTCAACAAGTGTATGTGTGTGTGTGTGTGTGTATCTGACTGACAGCCCAGCACCATCTCCCCCCACCACCACTAGCTGGGAATGGACAGCAGATGAGGAAGAGTCATCAATATCAGTCACTAGCTATTGATTAGCTCTTTGATGAGGATGGGCATTGTGCATGTGTGTGTTTGGGTGGCGGTGGGAAGAGAAGGAGAGGGGGGAGGGTTGCTGTTAATTCCGGGTCACAGGCCTATCCAGTTGTCTATTGCTGGGGCCTTTCATGGGAACAAGTGTCCATTTGGTAGCTGTCAGTCAGAATTAAGCCTCCAGTCTGGGCCTGGAGCCAGGAGGCTACACTGTTAGTAGGCCAAGTCAGTATGAGAGGGGACAGTTTGTGGCATACACTGTAGGGATGTCTCTTACTTTTAAAGTGATGAAGCAGTGGTAATGTGTTTTTTTCTTTCTGAATTTGGTCAGCATTATCTGTTTTGAGAAGCCTACAGTATGTGGAAAACATCTATAGTCCACCGAAAATAAGTCTTCCTTTTCCTCAAAGATCAAACCAGTGTGATTGAATGGCAAGGCACATCTATGGTCTGGCTTGAAATGGCACGAGTCCACTACTGCCATGTTGCAACAGTGCACTAAATGCTTAGGGATGGCAGTGTTGGTCTGGCGGTCAGTCGGTCCACCACTTTGGTCCAGACTGAAATATCTTAAACAGCTGCATGGATTGCCATGAGAATTAATTATAATTTGTCAGATGCTTTGGTTTAGCATGCAAACACACCAAAATAAGATGGTGAACATGGTAAACATTACCTGTTATACATCTGCATGTTAGCACATTGTCACATGTTAGCGTGCTGACGTTAGCATTTAGCTCAAAGCATTGCTGTGCTTAACTACAACCTCATAGAGATGCTAGCATGTCTGCAGACTCTGGTAAGTATGTACGGTATCATCTGTTGAGATGCTTTCTTGAGTTACAACTCATAACTAAGCCTTAAAATACTTTCGTAACCTGTTTTTTCAGTGAAGGCAGTGAAAAGATAGAACTCATATGCATAACTATGTTATTTGCAGTGTATTTTCTAAATGCTGCACGTGTCGTCAAATTAATCAAGATGTTTTAATTAATTTGCTTGTGTTTTGTCTATTTGCATATGTTTTCTTAAGCTGCAGTGCGTTTGCCCTTGTCGGCCACCATATTCCCAGCATTCGGTAAAAAACATGTTTATCACTAGAAAAAAGACAGCATTAGGTGTTTATTCTAATGCTTATTGCAATCTAGATTTAAGTTTAGCTGTCAGGTTGAACAGTGAACAGTCTCTGGCACCTCCTTCTGATCACCTATGTACATCACTCAAGTCTTGTAAGACGACTATGATTTCTATGGTAGGATAAGTCGGGGTCCAATGTATAGTCTGCAATGTCTCTCAAACAACAATAATGTATGATTAATCTGATACAGTGATCATCTCTAAATGCAAAAATATAGTAGTCTTATTTAAAAAGTGTTTCTCTTAACTCTGTCCATGATCTTTCCCTGACCATTAGCTAGTTTTTTATGCCTCTGCGCCAGCGACAGCTGTGGCCAGAGGCATTATGTTTTTGAGTTGTCCGTCCGTATGTCCCATTCTTGTGAATGCGATATCTCAGGAACGCCTAGAAGGCATTTCTTCAAATTTGGCACAAACGTCCAAGGATGAACTGATTAGAATTTGGTGGTCAAAGGTCACTGTGACCTCAAAATAGGTTTTTAGCCATAATTTAAGAATGAACTTGGCGATTCCAGATTTTATGCACATGTTGACTGGGACAACACAATGAGTAAACAATAACTAGCACAGCACAGGCCCTCCTCCATGTCGTCCATTCTGCCTTTCACTTCCTGCCTCATTCTGAATTTCGAGCATCATTGAAATCACATGACTGCAAACAACGTATTGGAGCGCGCCTAGCTAATCATGATCCTGTGAGTGAGTGAGTTTCACCTACAGCTCATACAGCATCTTTGCATCTAAAAATGCCAGGAGAAAATAAAAGCACCACATTTTGTGTAGCTGTACTCTATAAGAATCCATCTTTACATAGTAATCAAGTACATGTGTACCTGGGCTCCCCCCAGCCTGCATGTCGAAGTGTCCTTGGGCAAGATACTGAACCCCGAATTACTCCCGAAGGCTGTACCATCTGTGTGTGAGTGTGTGTGTGAATGAGAATTAGTTATTCTTTCTGATGAGCAGTTGGCACATTGCATGGCAGCCTCTGCCATCAGTGTATGAATGTGTGTGTGAATGGGTGAATGTTGATATGTAGTGTAGGCGCTATATAAATGCAGTCCATTTACCAACCATTTACCATAATCCGTCAGTTCAACAATGTACAGTGGTGTGAAAAAGTGTTTGCCCCCTTCCTGATTTCTTATTTTTTTGCATGTTTGTCACACTTTAATGTTTCAGATCATCAAACTAATTTAAATATTAGTCAAAGATAACACAAGTAAACACAAAATGCAGTTTTTAAATGAAGGTTGTTATTATTAAGGGAAAACAAAATCCAAACCTACATGGCCCTGTGTGAAAAGTGATTGCCCCCTAAACCTAATAACTGTTTGGACCACCCCTAGCAGCAACAACTGCAATCAAGCGTTTGCAATAGCTTGCAATGAGTCTTTTACAGCGCTGTGGAGGAATTTTGGCCTAGTCATTTTTGCAGACTATTTTTAAAATGATAAAATTCTTTGAAACAGCATTTAGACCATAATGTAGGGAGATAGAAATTTAAAAAATAATAAATGAACAGTTAAATAAATAAACATCATGTGAAAAAAACAAAGTTTGTTGGTGTCCAGTCGAACTTTTCTTAGACGAGTGGGGTTGCATTGGGGGAAATGGACTTTTGACCTCAGTATTTCGAGTCCTACCTACAGCCGTTAGACATACTTTTTTACATTCTGTCAACCTGTTGGCGGCACTAGATGAAAAGTCATTAGGATACATTGTCTGGGGGCCACAAATGTGAACAAAATTTGTGCCAATCTATCAAGTGGATGTTGAACTATTACTAATTTCGTGGTAATCTGTCCAATAGCTGTTGAAATATTTCAGTCTGGACAAATGTGGTGGGCCAACCATCTGACATTTCTATCCCTAGAGCCATGGCTAAAAACAACTTCATCCTTGATGTCTCAGAAAATGCAGTATACTATCTAACCCTCTGCTGCCTTTCTTCTGGCTCTTTCCACCAAAAACTCTGTGTGAAGGAAAGTGCTGATTCATTAGCTTCAGGGTTGGGGCCCATAAAGCCCAGTGAAAACATGTTGAGGTCAAGTGTCTCACTTGTAAACTTGAGGGTTTTTGATTTTGTTGATCCAAGCACAAGTTGTAATATTAGAGCTGTAAGATCCTAGAGCTCTCTGCTATGTTTGTCAAGACAAGCAATTACACACACACACACACACACACTTTCCAGACTCCCTGTTGACCCCTCAAGACTTTATGTAGCTCTGTTTCTCCACACACACTAACAAATACACCTGTTTTCTGCAGTCCTGCTCTGCGTGTCAGTGACCTTGCTTCTTTAAATCCTTGAACTGTCCCATTTAAACAGGCTAAGCTACTTGTTTTTCATTTACTGAGGCTCCACTGGGGCTGCAGCACCCAGTGGACTGTCAGTGGGTGGAATGTAGGGCATTTAAACTTGGCTTCAGCTGGCAAAAGGGTTTCTAGGTCATGTTCATAATCAATTTTTCAATAAATGTGAAGCTCCACTGAGGTTCATGTGACATCACTGAATACATAAGTAAGGCAAGGCAAGTTTATTTGTATAGCACATTTCAACAACAAGGCAATTCAAAGTGCTTTACATAATACATAAAAGCAATATAGGGCAATATAAAAAGAAATTAAAATACACTTAAAAAGAGTTGATTTAACCCTTTTAAACCTAGCGTAGCATTAATGCTACACTATGACGTTCTAAAAAACATTAAATAACTTTGGAACCTTTTATGATAGAGACAAGCTTTAAATTGTATGTGAATCGTGAGAGGAATTTGTCTTTACAACAGTCAGGTCAATCACTTTGGAGTGTGTGTGTCTGTGTGTGTGTGTGTGTGTGTGGGGGGGGTGTTTAGTGTTTAAAGTGAGGAATAAAAATCTTATTTTTGAAAAGTAAACGACTGCAGTCTTCCGTATATTGCCAGAGGTCATTTTCCAATGATATATAACACTTTGATATTTACTCTCAGATGTGATATTGACCAAAATATAAAGACAGCAGAAAAATGTATATATTGTCACTTTGTCTACTAAAAAAAACGCCCAAGAGAGTATCCAATAAATGGCTGTAACCTACTGCGGAAAAGGTGTATTTGCACCAAACTTCAAATGGAGCTCCAAAACACCGAAATACAACTTTTCAAATTGAAAAAACTAAAATTCCCCAGTTGACTATGTAGCCATTCAACAAACAAAAGTTTTTTTCACTGGCCGTTTAAAAAAAAAAAGTCAAATATGGTATGCTCACACAAAGGTAATGCATGATGGTGACTTTACACTGCACCAGAAAGAAAGGGCAGGTTCTATTGAATCATATGATGTATAACACTTGACATGTCCAGGCGTTTCTTTGTCTATGTAGGTTTAAGAGGGTTAAAAGAACTGAGAGTTCCAGTGGACCTGCAGTTTTCTGGGAGTTTGTTCCAGATACATGGTGCATAAAAACTGAACGCTGCTTCTCCATGTTTAGTTTTGACTCTGGGGACTAAAAACAGACCTGTCCCAGACGACGTGAGAGGTCTGGATTGTTCATCATCAGAGCAGAAGATCAGAAATGTACTTTGGCCTAAACCATTAAATGTGTTATAAACCAACAGTAGTATTTTGAAATCAATTCTTCGACAGACAGGAAGCCAGTGTAAAGACCACAGAACTGGAGTGATGTGATCCACTTTCTTGGTCTTAGTGAGGACGCGAGCAGCAGTGTTCTGAATCAGCTGCAGCTGTCTGATCGATTTTTAGAGAGACCTGTAAAAACACCGTTAAAGTAGTCGAGTTGACTGAGGATAAATGTATGGACAAGTTTTTCCAAATCCTGCTGAGACATATGTCCTTTTATTCTGGATATATTCTTCAGGTGATAGTAGTCTGACATTGTAATTGTCTTAATGTGGCTATTGAAATTCAGGTCCTATTCCATGACTACACCAAGATTTCTGGCTTGGTTTGTGGTTTTTAACATTACCGATTGAAGCTGAGCACTGACTTTTAATCGTTCCTCCTCGGCTCCAAAAACAATGTCTTCAGTTTTATCTTTGTTTTTTGTAGAAGAAAATTCTGGCTTACAAAGTGCTTGTATTGGACAATAGTCCCCTGGTAACATTTTGTGTGTCGTCTGCATAATTATGGTAACATATTTTGTTATTTTCCATGATCTGAACCCGTGGCAACATGTAGATGTTAAACAGAAGAGGCCCCAGAATGGAGCCTTGGGGACCTCCACATGTATTATCTGCTCAGCTGTGTAATTACCTATAGACTACAAAGTAGTCCCTGTAGGATTCAAACCAGTTTAATACTGTACCAGAAAATCCCACCCAGTTTTCCAATTGGTCTAGTAATATGTTGTGGTCGACCATGTCAAATGTAGCACTGAGCTCTAACAATCCCAAGACTGAAATTCTGCCACTGTCTGTGTTTAAGTGGATGTCATTGAAAACTAAACTTCAAAACATCTGTTTAATGGCAAAAAGTTGGTATTGAAAAACAGCTTTTTCAATGATTTTACTAAAAAACGGGAGGTTTGATATGGGCCTGTAATTGTTCATTAGTGACATGTCTAGATTGTTCTTTTTTTAAGAGTGACTTGATGACTGCAGTTTTCAGGGCCTATGGGAAGAGAGACTTGTTGACAGTTGGTAGAAGATCTGAGGCCATGCAATTAGAAATATTTTTGAAAAAGCCTCTTGGCAGAATATCAAGGCAGCAGGAAGAGGATTTCAGATGTATTATGTACTCCAAGTTTTTATGATTAATTGGATCAAATGTGTCATCCTATTTGAATTGATTTTAGGTGGACACAGGGACAACACATCCTGTACCTGATATGGAGGCACTGACTGCCTGTCTAATTTTCTGAATTTTGCCAGTGAAGGAGGCAAATTCATTGCAGGCCCTGGTAGAAAGAAGATCAGAGGGTACTGACACAGGAGGGTTTGTTAGCCTGTCAACAGTCGCAAACAATGCGTGTGCATTATTATTGTTTTTGGTGATGATTTCAGAGAAGAAGGACTGCCTTGCATTAATAGTTCTAAATTATAAATGCAAAGTCTCTCTTTATAGATGTCATAATGAACCTGGAGATTTGTTTTTCTCCACCTGTTCTTTTGTCCCTCTGTCCTGGGGGTTGTCATCATGGATGTTAAAATCACCAACAATGACTACACAGTCAAAGTCAATACACATTTTAGACAGCAGTTCAGCAAAGTCATTTAAAAAAAGTGTGCACAGTATTTAGGTGGCCTGTAGATACATAGCTCGAGAAGAGGAATTCAACTGAAGAGCCACAAAACAAGCAAAATTTCCATAAGACAAATTCTTGCATTGGAGGCAATCATTAAACAAAATGGCAATTCCACCTCCTTTCTTACACTCAAAACTGACGTTGGGAGGGGTAGACTCGATAAGAACAGCTGCACTGTTATCTTGGTCTAACCAAGTTAGAGTTAAAAACATGAAATTAAGATTGTGCTCAATAATAAAATCATTGATTAAAAATGTTTTTACTGCCAAAGACCTGACATTTATTATGCTAAATTCAGTGTGTTAAAAGCATTATCTGCCAAGGCTGTGCCTGACAAGGAATGGATGCTAAATTTGATACATTTGCAGAATCGGTTGAGTGCTTCCTGTTTCTTAGCAGATTCTCCATTATTTTTCTATTACTTATCAAGACAGGAATTGAGAAAGCTACCGGCACACAGGGTCCCGGCTTGTTCTGGTCATGAGTCCCATTAGCCTTGTAGCCTGGACCCGGCAGATATCAGTTAGAGCTAGCTGTATTTTGTACACAAATAACTGGATGTGCTGTACTTTTATCAAGCTGGGGAGACAGAGGATGATTCTGAGGCCTGGAGGTGGAGGCCGATGGGGGTTTAGGGGAGAGAAAAGGAGTAGGGCGAGGGAAGGGGCGGGGGGGAAGTTTGGTTCCATCAGTGACCAGCTCTTTCATCTGGTCAGTGAACTCCAAGAGAGGGGGAAGAGGGACAAGTGGTGACCTGGATGGTGTTTAGGGAGGTGAAGAAGGTGAATCCTCACCAGTGGTTGTTGGTGAGGAGGGTGGAGACTCTTCCTCTCGGCTCTGATGTCTTCCTCCTGTCTCTTGTCCTTGGCAGAGGGAACATATGAGTGATGCAGGAAGTAAACTAGGTTAGAGATTAACAATTTTACTCCTGACTTGCCCAGGCAAAGTCCATCTGCCTTAAAAAGATGTCTGCTGTCCCAGAAAAAGTTGAAATTTCAATAAAGTGCACTGAATGGACGGTGCATGTAGTTGAGAGCCATGTGTTCAGTGCCTGAGTCTGCTGAATCTCTCAGCTCCTCTTCTGACTGGTAGAGGGCCACAGATAAACACCTTAGCAATCAGAGAGCTGACTGTGTTCAGCAGATCAATAAAGTTTCATTGCAGCATTTCAGACTGTTGTTTCACAACATCATTAGCCCCTATGTGAAGTATGATATTTTCCACATTTGGGTGTGCAGCCACGATCAGCAGGATTCTTTCTCTCAAGTCAGAGACCATATCCTTGGGAAAACAGAGTATTTTGGTGTTGTTACTGCACATGCTTTTACAGCAAAGTCACCCATAATCATTTGTTGGGGAGGTTTGTTGCTAACTCTCCCTTTCGCAGTTACTAAGAATAGGGGTGGATGAATGCAGGCCAGCCAGTCGCATCACAAATATCAGGTGGTGTTATCACAGTCGATTCACTTCCAAATTCACTTCCAGCCGGTGGATTTTGGTTTCCAGCACAGAAATTTTCTGTAGAAGTTTGTGGAAGTTGTCTGTGGATAAGGGAGGTATCTTGCTTCGAATTAGCTTTAGCTAAGTATCCAGTCACTGCAGTACAGGCTTGTGCTGTTGGGAGGCCATACTCACATACTAAGAAGGTCATAAAAGTGCTGAAGAAATGGCAATAGCTTACTTTATCTGAATAAATTACAGTCCCAATGATTTATAAGTATCCAGGAGCTGCTGCTCATAATTTCTAGCAGAAAACCCCCCCAAGAATTGTCGTGTAGTCAAGCAGACTTACAAGAAGTACCAGGTAGGTACCATAGTCCATAACCAAACAAAAGGCCACGAAACACAGAAAAATCCAACAGATACAGGAAACACTGGGGGCTGGAACACTTGACAACTGGCACAGAACAAAGGAGGAACACAGACTTAAAAACACACAGGTGAGGGGAGACAACGAGACACAGGTGAAACTGATCAGGGCAGGGTAACAATCAAGAGCAGGAAGTAAAACTACAAGACACATGAAGAAGAACTCTTACCAAAATAAAACAGGAAATAACATACATAAACCCTCAAACCATGACAAAGAATATCAGCAAAAGAATGCAAGCAGAGGCGAGAGCAAGCAGCAAAGCTTCTGCACTGTAAGAAAGCAGGAAGCAGCAAGAGTAGTACATGCAGACCTGATTTTATGACATGCCATCTTAGGAGACCACTTTCCAATAAGGCACACTTTATAACGTTTTTTTAAATTGG
This sequence comes from Siniperca chuatsi, assembly GCF_020085105.1. Taxonomy (NCBI): domain Eukaryota; kingdom Metazoa; phylum Chordata; class Actinopteri; order Centrarchiformes; family Sinipercidae; genus Siniperca; species Siniperca chuatsi. Next base: position 2,408,330 of record NC_058048.1, read on the forward strand.
AACTAATAGTTTGATTGATTCATAATAAATAATTTATTAATGCTTTATAGATCAATCTAAAGCCATGTAAGAGGCACCACCAATATTACACATCACATTACCTATCATGAGGAGTACTACTGCCTGTGAAAACACTTGTATAATGTCTTCTGTAGCTCTGAAAGAGTTTTGTCAAGTCTTGGGCTGGGAAACTACAGTTTTTTTAACAGAAAGCTTTCATTAGAACCCAAGGACATGCAGTTTGAAAGATGTAGGAACTTACCAGGCAGGGAGGGCCTAACTATCTAACTATGCTATCAAAGTGCTTTATTGGAAATGTAGGAGCCAGTACTTTTCCTTTTTTACTTTACAATTTGTTTATTTTAATTAATCGTATAATTAATCTTTATCTTTAATTAATCAGACAGATCACTCAAATGGTTTGACCACACCGCAAAACATCTGGACCAAAATCCATGTATTAATAACTTAATGACTTATTATAATTATTAGAAAACGCTTAGGATAAGGCTAGTGATATTCTCTATTTTTCATATTTTCAACAAATCCAATAAAAAGACCCAAACCAACAATGGTTTTTCTGATTGTCTCTCAGTATTTTATGACTTCCCTAATCTGTCTATGGCTCTTAGCTCCAAGCCCATTGGTTCCTACTGAAGGCCTGAATCTTTAAACCTTCAGTAGTTGATTTTTTTGGCCACTTGGGAGTAGCGGAAACAAGATGTGAACACAAAATTAACATATCTCCTTTTAAATTGATATAGTGAACATATTAGCAAACAGTTGCCATTTTGCACATCCAGCAGTTACGGAGCAACATTAGCATTAATTTGGAGTCGTGTTTCTGTGTTCTGTAAATCCAATATTCACTCCCTTTTAGCTCTGTTTTTGTCTCCACCAACTCCTGAGAAAAGCATCTGGCTCTTTAGCTGATAAATGCTCCACAATGTTGGGATCACCATGGACAGGAGCAAGTGATGCTGCAATGATCATATCCTCTAAAAGACACAAACACACACACACATTGTGTATTTCATCCCACTGCAGCTGTGGGAGCCGTCCTGCTTCCCTCTGCCAGCAGTCAGTGTCACAGAGCGTTGGTGGTTGTGGCGGTTTTTGAATTAAAACTATGGCTCGAGGCACTTCGTTAACTTATTATGGAAAACTGAGGCCCTCACCAACGCCCTGTCTCACACAGACACACACACACACAAACACACTCCAACACACACCCTCCTATCTTTTGATAAGGCTTGTACCCTTGTCAACAAGCACACAATTTAATTAGTGTTGATTGTTGTTGGCGTGTTCAATATTTATTAATTAGAGTGGGGAGGGGCCCCAGTTTTGATTTCATGCCCGAAGCTGTGACGCATTGTGTTGTCTCACACTCCAGAATAACAGAGGTACTGTGAAAAATCAAAGACTGGTGGGATGGGTGGGGGTGTGGGGGTTGTAACCCCTTAGATAACGTCTCTTTAACTAAGAACATGGTATTAAACAGCAAAATGTGGACAGGAAGTGTGCTACTAGTCATTTATTTTCAGGCAATGACAGATTACATGGTAGTAATTCACTGACCAGTTCTGGAATGAAAAAAAAAAGTTTTTGTCAGAGAAATACTTCAAGTAAAGCACTTCCATAATTACATCTTTGTGAACTGTAATACTGCAGTACATGAAGAACATTACAGAATGACTAATGTTTATTACAGAAAAGAGATGGTGTCTGTTGAATTACATTTTTCATATTCTTAAATGGAAAATTGAACCTATAATATCGTTGTTTGTTACAATCTACTAATCAGATTTTGTTAAACTTAATACTTCAGATTCACAGTAATCCTGTACCTGGACAATGAAGTTAAAATTTTCATCCAATACCTGAGATGAGGAAAGAATTCTACTTTTGATGCACGCTGTATTGGTTTATTTCCTCATATAATTTGGGAGACTCGCCATACTGTCCATTAATACTGTGTCTCTACCATATTTATTGAGTCTGCCACAGTGTAATTCAAACACTGGTTACTACCATATGTCAAGTTGTACAGTGTGTCTACTAGACCAAATCAAGGCTGTATTAAAGGTCCAGTGTGTAACATTTAGAAGAAGCAGAAATGGAATATAATATTTCTAAGTATTTACCTTAGAATAAGCCATTTTTATCTACAGAGGGAACGGGTCCCCTTCCCCGCCATGTTGCTTGCCATGTTTCTACAGTAGCCAATGTCTCCTATATGCTTGCGGGGGGGGGGTCCGAGCAGTTTTCAAATGGTTGCAAACTGCAATTTCAACGCTAGATGCCACTACACACTGGACCTTTAAATCAAATTGCAACAGGTGTAATCAATGCCTTGCAAATCTTTCACATGTTCTTGTCTTTTTTATGTCTTGAAAATTATGGAAAATACATTTTCAAAATTCTCAGAATATGATGGTCATATTGCAAATAATAATATACTATAATAATAATAATAATGATATACTTTAACTAAAATAATACTATAACTTTGCTTTGTACCTGCTCGATAGACACTTGACCTTCAAATGGAAATCTCCCACAACCCTCTCAGGTCTTATACATTAGCAAGCCTTTACCTATTCACCACATCCAGCAGACACAGAGTAACAGTAGCATTCATTTTGAGTTGTGTTGAGTCAAGTTTTCCACTTGATGACTGTGAGTCCAACATTTACTTTCCTTTTAGCTCTGGTTTGGTCTCCTCCTCCATGCTCTCCTATGTTCACCAGCTAGTCTCTAGCTTTAGTCTGTCTGCTGGGCAGGTAGAGTACAGCGGGTTTACCAGAGCCTGTTTGCTGAAAACAGCTGCTGGCTGCATTTTGAAGTCAGTGAGAGGTTGATGTGGGCTATAAGACCAAAATAATGAGTTGAAAAAGAGCTGAAGGGAACTGCACAGTTGGTGATAATGTGTTTATCACTGCTAGCGACACCTCACTTCACATTACATGTAGTCATATGCCCCATTGTTCATATATAAATATTGATTATTGCAGCTTTAAATTGGATAAAATCAGAAAAGGTTCCTCGAATACATTCTGACCAATTGATCTTACTCACTCTAACTTATGGTCCTATTTTGCCTTTTTTTCTTTTCTCCGTTTCTGTGTATTGTGTATAACGTTTCTAGAGTTTTGTTGTTTGGTCGTTGGGAATAGTGATAGCTTAATTTGATGTGGTTACTTCCTTCTGTCACTGTTTTCCTTAGAATCAGTAAAGAGATGGAAATAAACAATAAAATACAATCTAGAAATGTTAAAACAGAAAACAACATGTGGAGAGCGCCTCAGTGTTACAAGTCTTTATGCAAAACTGGACCTGAATCTCCCTTTGCAGTCTACAGCTCCTCCCGAGCTGCACTTGTATTGACCTCCCTCCCGGTGCTCCGGGGCTGACACTTCATCAAGAGGCCTTGTGACAAAGCAGGAGTGACGAGGACCATCCTCCCCCCTCCACCTCTTCTTCTCCGTCCTGCTCTTGATGTGCCTTTTGTTTGGTGCCTAATGACAGCTGTGATGGAACCGCCATGCTCTGTGATCACACCGACCGGCCAGGCCTTCTTCCTGCTGCCCCACCGCTCTGCCTCTCTCCACTCCCAGTACCAGAGAGCTCTATAGGTCAAACACAGCCTTGCATTCTCACCTTATCACCTCCGATCTAAGGTGGCACCATAACAAATCGCATTTCAGAGATCTAGTTTGTTTTGTAAAATATGCATGTGTGTATTTATGTTTATGTATATGCTGCCATAAGCTGCAGGCAGGGAGGCCCAGTGGCTAAAAATATAATTTTCCCTGGCCCAGGAATTGTCTGGAGGGTTCATTGGAAACTTGTGCAGCTGGGTGCGTTTCATGCTGTTCGCCTGAACACATACCCTCATTCGGAGACGGTGAGCAGCTCTGCCTATTAAAATGTAAATTCCCTCTTGGTGCAGCGGCGGCGGCGGCGGCAGCAGCAGCGACGGTGGCAGGCGAGCCCAGACTGGGATGCAGCGGGAAAGGAAGGGGAAGCTGGTGGGGGTGAGAGGTGTACGCGCTATAGGCAGGATCTGTCTTTCCCCATGCAGCGGCTCCCACATAGGCAGCATGTGGCTGTGTGATATGCTTCGCTGGCCGGGCCCTTCAGCGGATTTCAAAGCCCAGGCGGGAAACAAAAGGTGACTGGGCCATTCCTCTGATGCAAGCTCACTGTAACAGACTTCATTTTACTGACTTTATGCAGTCACTTTGCTCATGTTTGTTTCTTTTTAAAATTGAATTGTATTTCTGTATTTTCATATTTATGTGGCTTTCATCAATCAAAACATTTCAGGATGTAGTTTATAATGTTTTAGTAAATTAAGCATATTACACATCACACATATTTTAAGTGAAACAGTCCTTTCTTTCACCATATCATTTAGAGGTACAGTATATTACATTATTTATCATAGCATTTAGTCCTTGTTTTAAATGACCTGCCAATCGACTGTAGAGTAACAGGAGGTTCCAGTGGTGTCCTTGGATTTTGCTGGTAGGGCTGACACTTGTTTACATTTGGATCATGTACTTTCAATGTAATGGCACCAGTTGCTTTTGCATATCACAAACTAATTATGCCTTTTATGGAACAAATGTTATACCTTTTTATTGTTTACAAGATAAGCCCATCACAATGCTCATTTTCAAGAAAGTCCTGGCAAATCATTACATCACTACCTATACTGTAGGTGGCAAACACAAATACAATAAACAAATACAAAAATAACACAGAAAAGAATGAGAAAAGAACCCTAACCAAATATTAAACAATAACATGATGATAGTTATGACACAAATTCATCAGTATAAAAAGGCTACTTTTGAACACAGTGGCTTAAACAACAACGAAGATGTGAACAGTGAATGATGGATTCACATATTCTACATATTGTAAAACATATACTCACTATATCAGAAAAAAAAATCAGAACGAGATTGTGGATTTAATGTGTAACAGTTAGGGAATTTGAAAAGAAGCCCAATAACCCCAAAAACTGAATCAGACAAAATGTACAATGTTATGTAATTGTTGCAATATTTAGAATAGTTCATGAAGTTTTCCAAGCAGCCCTCTTTCAAGGATTGGTCATGTTCATAAAAAAAAACACTAAACTGTTTCTCATGATATCCTGTTATCAGAAGTCACGTTATACTTGCTGGTTTTGTTAGAATGCCTGTTTCTATGCTACAGACAAAGCCGAAGTGTGAATATGTATCGAGGCAACGCTATCATAATAATATTATCATTATTATTATTACCATATAGTGATGCATGTCAATGTTGATATTCGTAACCTGTATGTTTTTAGTTTCAATTTTATCATATTCACTTTTTTAAATTGTATTTTTCTCTTTTTGTCTTTTCTCTAATATAGACATATAATGTCTATATGTTGTGTTTTTGTACTGTATTTGAAAGTTGCTGTTGATGTATCGGTCACTTTTGTAGATAAAAAAAGATTTCTAAAAATGAGCCCTTTGTAGCTCACTGCGCAATAGTCCTGATTACAACCGAACAGTACTCAGACAAAATGAACACAAAATTGACAAAAATGTCAAATCTAATTGCATACAATATTAAGTAAACGTGAATGGCCTTTTTTCTAATCACATTTTGAATTTCCCGGCCGGATTACATTTTGCCCTCAGTTTGGATTAGTCTCCAATGACCAAAATGATAAGAAGAAATGACAGGAATTGATGAATGATAAGAATTTATTGTGTAACTGTAAGGTGACTGCAAACCATTGTTACAGCTGGCTGAATTTGCCTGGCATCATGTCTGAGTTCTCAGTGTTTACCACTAGATGGCGCTGCAATCATACTGCAGGCAGCTCACACACTGACTCACATGGTGCAGTGGCCACTTTCACCACCTCCAGCTGCATGCTGAACACAAGGACTCCAGCTGGCTGATCCTACTTTCGGCCCCTGTGCATAAGGACTTTGCTGGGAAACAAACAATTGGAGAAAATGGAGAAAAGGAAATAACAACACATGATGACTCATTTTTATTTCTAAGTTTAAACATACATGCTTACCAGACAGAGGCGTTGGCTTTTTGATTTTCTGCAGGATCTGTGTTTCCTGCATGTGTTTCACAGACTTTGACTACGGGGCCCCAGAGGGCCCAGAGGGCCCAGAGGGCTCCGAGGGCGACGATTCTTGTGGCAGAAGCTCATTATTTCCTAAAACAGAAAGACTGTGGTGGAACTCACCTGATGCTGTCCACTGTGTTACAATAAGCAGCGGTGATTTAACAGTTCCAGGCAGGGACCAAATGACAATGTAATGTCTGCTGGTGCACTTTCTCAAACATGACGTTTCTGTGAACAACCCGAGCTTTCATGCTCTGCCACAAGATGTTATTAGTATAAGTTAAAATGTACTCCTAAGCATATTCAGCAGATTTTGCAGAACTCACATGTCTTAAGCTTGTCTGCTAATTTGCTTAAAGGATAAGGCTGGTGCCATTACTTTTTTTTCTCAATGTAAACAAATCACATTAAAACACTGAAACCAACAATAAACAAATGTAGGTAATGTTTGATGGCGTCATGTCATGAGGAGACTCTCTGCTCCACCTGAGTTTGCTTCTGCTTTTGGTAGTTGTCGCTGTGATAGCCTGCAGGCGCAGGGAAGGGTTCTTTTCAACATGTAAACATCAGTGTATCTCGTGTTCTATGGTCCACCTTTTTTGTTTTGATAGCCAAGCCTACAGCATTATAAATATTGCACAATCAGGTCGGTGAGAAAGGCTCTGGAAAACAATCTACGCAGGCATTGACCCAGCTAATTCTCACCAGAAGTGAAAACACAGCATCGACGTGGTGCAGCATGTGGAAAGCAAACAGAACAGCCTACTGACCTAACAACCAGGCTCTGCCATCACAAGGAGATTAAACAAGAGAAGTTACTAACTGTAATGTTGTCTAATTTCTAATAAAGAAACTCGGGTTCATCAAATGATAAGTGTTGCTAACTCACAAGCGAGCATGGTGTTTTTCTTTCTCCTCTGCTGCTAATGTAGCCAGTAGAACAGTCAGTGTAGGCTAAGCTCCGACCTGTTAGCCAAAGAAAGTGATTAAAAAGTCGTCTGGTCAAGTTTGGAGTTTTTCAAACGCCAATCCATGGCAGTTTTACCACCGCAATTTTTCCATCTTTGCATCAGGACTGATGGCACCAGTGATCCTACCAACAGGTACTGTCTGTGCAGCCTAAGCCTGACATAGCTTGTGCACTATTTCCTCCTGTTTCAGTAACGTCTGTAAAATCTACAGTGTTAAAAACTGTTTTAGGAAATGATTAATAACTATAATAATTATTAAAAATGAAACTACATATTTGTGAGTCTTTTTTAAAGAGTTTTCTTCAGTAGGAACCAGTGGGCTGGGGGCTGAGTGCCACAGACAGGGTAGGGAAGTAATTGAGGGCAGTACTGAGAGACAAACCTGTTGGCTTTGGTCTTTTTGTGGGATTTGTCGACAATAAGAAAAATACCACCTGCACTCCACATATATACCAGATAATCCCAGTGTATTCATAGCACATGGGCTTTTTGGACATTTTGGATTTGTTTGTGGACCTTATGTATTCATGTTGTGGGCCAAACTGTGCCACAAATGACAATTACAGGATAAAGGTAAATGCTAAAACACAGTGTTACAGTAACTGTAGCACAAGTAGAGAAGAGTAATACAGTCATAAAGTGGCTCAGTAATGTCCGTTACAGAGCAGTGTCTATCTAAAGTTTGCTAACATTAGCCACCACAAGCTACTGGTCATATCAGAGCCACTAAGACTGTAGCAGAAATGGAACTGGACTGAATTGAGTAATGGTGCCAAATGAATGGAATGCACACTGCATTTTCCTTCCAATGGAAAATGAAAACAGTACAAATAATGTTTAAATTATGACTGCACCTTGCCTTCAGTATTTGACCATGTATCGAATCACAAGTTTGCTTAAAGTCTCCATAATGAAAAAAGATCTGTGGAGGCAATTGCTTTCTCAATACTGATTAGCTTAAACTGTGTCTTATAGAACTGCTGCCTGAACCTGCAGGAACCAACCAGCACACATGTGAGCTGGTTTCTCCTGCTCAAGAAGGAAGAACACGGTTCCTGACTGCTATTACTGAAATCATTTCATTAGAAATGTGTTAAAAATAATCCAAAACAAATCTTGAGAAAAATGAAACACTAATCATAGGAAAAATAATGAAATGATTATAATGGATGAACTGAAATTAAATAAAAATGATTGATTTATTTGTCTTTTGCCAGTTTTCTGAGATGGGGAAGAAACTGATAAACGATCAAGTCAGTATCAGTACACAGATGTGTCCTGTAGCATTGCGAAAGAATTATGTTTGTTAATGTGTTCATAAAACTGTTACTGCCACTACACACCATGGATTTCTTTTAAAGTACAACAAAATGTTAAATAATTCCCTGCCAAAATAGCAACTGAAATACTAATAACAATAACAAAACATAATAAGTTATGACACTATGTGCAAAAAGTTATTGTGTTATACACTCAACATCTTTATTACCTTATTAGAAGGTTCTTACATCTGGCACAGGTTCATCAGTTTTTATTACATTATCTATAATTATTACATAATCAGTTACTACAGCACCAACGCATATAGAGTTAATGCAAACACTTTTGGACAGCGCGACAAACTGAGGCGAAGTTTCACCTAAGCTAACTGAACGTTTGGTGCACAGTGCTAGCTAGCAACAGCTAACACCCGTACAGTTGGTATATTAGCTGTTTGGGTGAATAAACATGGCCTACGAAAACAGTCAGCTGTTAAATTCTCACACATAATGTGAGGCAAAAAAATTGGCTTCACTCTGAACACGCCGTAACAGGTGTTGCAGTGCTATGACAACAGAACACTACTTCTGCCTGTTCTTCTTCGAGAGGACAGTAATTATTCACCCACCACAAGAGATGGCTTGTCGTTGTCAGCCTTTGATGCTGTTGTTTTTCAGGTCATTTTTCATATCATTTTGCCTCTGCACATCAAAAAATTGAATGTATTGTGTGTACACACTTGTATGCACTGATAGGACAGGCCAGAGCAGACTCCATTTGACCTGGACTGTACCTGCTGTGTTGTATTGAATTTGACTCTGGTGGTGTTCACTGTGCAACCTCCACAGTGTTTCTGCAACTGGGCCTTGAATAACTCCTCATCTGTACTGAGGTGTCCCACAATTCAGTCCACAAAATAGTCCTCTTCCTCCTTGCAGTGAAATGGTTTGTTCTCTCCTAGAGAGATGTACAGTAAGAGTTGAAAATTGTCCACCTGTCTTTTTCAGTGAAAATGAATTCCAGGTCTAACCAATTGTCCGGCCCTGTGTAATTTAAGAGACTGCCGCAAATCTTTTTAGTAATGAGCTATCTTTTAAGTCATTTTCGTGGCTGTTGTTAGAGCATATTGCACAAAGGTTTCCATTTTGTCTGAAATGTTACATTCAGCCACAATAAGGGGAAAAAAAGAGAAAGCCAAAGTCTGAGTGACTCTACGGTCTTTTGAAGCTCAAGTCAAATATCATTGTGTGAGCTCCTCTTCTGAGTGGTAGTCACCAAATACTGCTGTTAGTGCTGATTGAAAATCCATGAGAACCTTCGTGAAAGCAGCAGTGTCCTTGAAAAATGATACAAAAAATGTCTCTGTCCTTCCTATCAAAATGTTGTGTCTGAGGTCCACAGCACCTCGACTCCCAGCTCAATTATTTCAGCTGAAAAAAAGAGAGGCTGGAGAGAGTTCATGGACAGTTTCCCTTTTATTAGAAATGACTGTGACCACGGCAGTTACAATAGACTTTAGGGGCCATCAGAGCTGTTTTGGTGGCATCAGCGTTGGCCCCTTCTCTCACTGATTTGTCACAGTTTTGTTGTTGCAGTGTTTGTTTAGAGGCACGTCACCATGGTCATTTATTTCCTTCAAAGTTCAAGTTTTTTTTGATCAAGCATTTAGCTTTGATGCATGTTCAAGCATAATTGCAATCAAAGTTAGAAAAAGCTAATGCTAACCTGTTCAAAAGGCCACAGCAGACAGTACCGTTACCAACTCTCTAAGCGTCCTCAGGCTCTGCCAAACGTCATGGTAACTATAAAAACACATTAAAAGCCACTGAAATAATTAACTGCAATGAATAAATAAGTAGTAAAGTGAAGTATTAGAACTCTGGAAGCAGCACAGTAATTTGCAGAGGTAGTTCCAAGACAGACAATAACAATTTGCTTTCTTCATTAAGAGAAAGGATGTTTTTGCTAACCTCTTCAGTCTTCAGCTTGTCTGAACCACAGTCCGTTTCTGGACAGCCCCCATTCAAAACCCCGATCACTTCTCAGCTGAGGGAGCGGACTGCATACAACTCCTTTTCAGGTCTAAACACTCAGAACCATCCATCCACCACTTTCACTGCATTTCAGTGACTTTATTTCAAGTAGATGCTTGAAACATAGTATCAATATACAAAAGCACTATAGTAATAATGTAGTGTAATATGAATATGAATTCCTATTTTTATAATGGGATTGTTAATGTAAGTGTAGGCACTCATAGATTGGTGTAAGTTATACTTACATAAAGCCAATTCAAGGCAGAGATGTGGTGTACTGATGCCTGGCGCTGGACACGAGTTAAAGTGTTAAAGTTATACCAGCACTGACGCACCCTCAACAATTTGGAAGAAAACAGGATTTTTTTTTTCAGAAAAGTAAAGCTGCACAAAGCAGCTCGGTCTGACGGAACCGGTGTATCTGACAGGGTGAGGCCGTCCTCACCAGAAAAAAGACAGCATTAGTTGCTTGTTCCAGTGACCTATGTTAATATTTCACTGAAAAGCAAAGCCTCGTGGTCATGAGCGAGTCTTCTCTCAGAAGCTCAGGAGGAAGCAGAGGGGTGTAGTTACAGTGCCACAAAACCTCTTAAGGAGGTGTTCAGGGTGAATGGTTGGGTGTACGAAGTGTCTGAATTTGAGACTGAGGGCCACGGTTCGCATCCAGTCACTATGGGTTTGTTGCTTTACCTTAACCAAGTAGTTTTAGTTGCCTAAACATAACCGTAGCTTGAGGTGTTTGAGATTGTTTCGGAACCTGTCACATACTGTAGGTCATTTTGGAAGACACTGACAAACGTGGAAAAGCTACAAAATAAACTGCATTAAATGTCAAGATACAAACCAGTGGGACAACTTCGCCACCGAGCGCTGATGTCCAACAACAAATTCCATTTGCACTTTGCAGCCAGTTCATACATCTGATTATCAATTATAAATAGACATTCGCCTTCCTCTGCATAGCCTTTCTTGAATTAACTTGAAAAGACAGAATGACAACCAAAATGGCCGACAATAAATAAATAAAGTCTGGACACCACGGAGGGTGCAACAAGCCTTATGAAGCCACACAAATGAAATAGCCTGACACTTAGAGACTCAAAAGCAGACTAAAACATGACCAAAGCAGACAACACAGAGATGTGTAATGTAACACTACAGACTCCACAGCCACTGCAGCCCACAAACACATATTAAAGCAAAGGAGAGACTGCACAGTTTTTACACACCACGTAGCGTGCACACACACAACGCTATGTTGCTAGGCAACGCAGTGGTTGCTGATGCTCTCCTCTGTACAGTAAGCTACAACAATATGTGAGTTTGTATTGTACTCACATCTCTGAACAGCATTCTGTGAGCTTTATGCAGGGATTATTGTCAAAGACAGCAGAAAGACCTCGCACACCTCGCTGAAGGTGAAAGTTCCTAAGGGAACGCAAAAATCCCAGCTGGAGGATCGACCGTGAGCATTTTAGCATTTAGCCAGACCCAGCATCCACCTGTTTGATTTGGGCCACTTTGGGCCATGCGTGCTAGCCGGGTGGTGCGTGATATCAGCGATTAATTAAGGTAGATTTAATCTTTTTTAACTATGCCGAGGTACATTAATGCTAACCTTAACCATGACCCATAATGACGTCAAAAATACTTAAGACAAAGTAAAATGACCTATTTTTAAAAATACTCACAAAAGTACAAGTACAGAAAAAGAACTTTTGGTTACAGTAACGAGAGCAAATAGAATTTGTTACTTCGACCCCGGTAGCTGATGCTTGTTATTGTGTTGGGGTGTGTTCATTCGCTGTGGGAAACTCCACTTCCAAGACAGCAAAAGATTCCAGTAAGATAGCCAAGGTACATTGTACTTTTAACACCAACCATGTCTAGCACATGAACATGCCACATATGGACTGGAATTAGTCACATAAAGAATGTGAATACTATGACTTGACGGTCAGACATGGAGCAAGATCTACTCAGTTCAGACCCATTGTATAATCATGTTTGGGCTGCTGTATGTGCACATTGGGTTTCTTTGTGGAAACTGCCTGAAGGTGAAACAGCAGTTATCTGTGTCTCACCTGGCTCAGCTGTACCTGTACCTGTATGGTGCTGCAGAATAATTCTGGCTCCCATTAGGAAACAGTAATAAGCTCTCCTCCTCCTCCTTCTTTGTTGCTGATGCATGCATATGAATCTGTCATTAGTCCCCCCCCCCACATCTCCAAACCTCCTCACACTGTGACACCCCTCCATCTGCATTCCATCTTTCTGCATCTCTTCCCCCCTTGTTCTTCACAATGAGGCGAGCCGCCACATGCGTGGCGTAGTTAAACACCTTGTGATTTATGGAACTTTAATTTGGTCGAGGCCGATCCATTGTTTTGCAGCTTGCGGTGCGGCAGGCTGCCCCGCTGACAGTAATTTCTCGCCAGTTGAGGAGGATTGTGTATCATGAGCTAATGGCATCCTCTTCCCCCCCATCTTTAGTGGAGGAAGGAGGTGGGTGTCTGTGTGTGAGGGGTTTAAAAAGTGAGCTTGTGTTTGAAATCAAGTAAGAAGATAGTGGCGGAGTAGGAAACAAACAGCAGTTCCTTTGCTCTGCCAATTGCACTTGACGGCGCAGTGTGTATTGAAATGAACCGCGCCGTCTGGGGCTGGAAAGGGGCCGGGGCTGGCAGCTGTGGAATAGATGGTAGCAGGTGACGGGTTACGGCAGCCCATTGGCTGATTTGAGAGCCGCTGTAGCTGAGCCCTGCCCCTTACTGTCAGACCACCTTTCCCTCACGACTGAGCTGTGGCGTCTCATCCTGATGGGAGTGGACAACTGAGCCAGACACTGTTTGATTGCTATCACACATATTTACTAAATGGCGGCTTAGTGCTCCCATCTAACCACCTTGCTGAGTTCAAAGGCTGCAACCTACACACCATCTGTTTCATCTCAGCCGTCCTGAACACTGTTGATTTCCTCTCCTTGTTTATTCCTTCCTGTCAGATTTTTTTTTTTTTTACCTCTGTAGATCAGTCCTCCTCTTCTTCTTTTACTTTGTTTGCTACTTAAGTGCAGAATTCTAGCATTGTACTTATTGGGAATAGTTATATAGATGTTTCTCAAAAACTATTGAATGGATTGCTCTGAAATGTGGTACACACATTCATGTTCCCCTCAGGATAAATTGTAAGAACTTTTCATCTTTCCATCATTAGGATCATTTAGTCCAATACTCTGGACGTTTTGTCACGCCCCTCTGCATCACACAAACACGCACAAGGTCCCCTTTAGCGTCTGTATTACACGCACATGGCTGCCAGATTGCCTTTATGAAATCAGGTGACATAATGCAAAGAGCGACAAAGGCCGCCTAAGGAGGAGGTGGTTGGTTGGGTTAAAGAAACCCTGGACTTTCACCCAGGACACGGGTTCGTGTCCCGTGTGAAACCAAAAGTTAACGTTGACTTTAAAGTTTAAAGTTACGTTGCATGTCACGTAACTTTTGTCGCATGTAACTTCCTACTGCCTAACCAAGGGCTTTTTTCCCTAAACCCAACCACACTTAAGTGACGTTACATCATTTGTGAAGGCGTCTCCTACTCATGCCAAAGGGCGCCCTGTGTGTGTTTATACGACGCCGAGGGGCGTGACAAAACGTCGCTATTCGACGCCCTGGGAATGAGAACGCGTTGAAATACCTGCCAAACTAATGACTTTCCCATCCGCCTCAGCTGTACTTTGTGTTTAGTGCTAATCAGCAAATGTTAGTATGCAACCATTGTATTGTAATATTATCTGGTGAAACATCAGCATCCTGAGGTTTAGATTTAGATGCTTTAACATGTTCACTCTGAACATGATAATGTTAGTATCTTGCTCACAGTACTACTGTTTCTAAAAATGACAGCCACTACCCTGGCTCTCGACTCTCATTCTTGTTCTTCATGTGGGAGCATGGACTGCTTTCTGACAGCACCAAGAAACACCTTGGTATGGTTTGGTTTCTATGTTTGGGAAAGATTTCATGTAACCAAATGTTTATGTGCTGTTACTGTATTTGGGGTAAAGTGCCACTATGAAAGTAAAAGTAAGTAAGTAAAAACACATATATATTGTGCAGTGCAATGAACATTGCAGCCTCTAGGGGCCACTACCTGGGCTTCAGATTCGTCTTGTTGTCATCACTGATATGAATATTAAAATGATTGAGTGAAAAGTGGCGGCCTAACATTCTCTTGTGGCAGCTGGATGACATCCCACCTTCCCTTCTGCTTATGTGTACAGGACTACAGCTAGTTTTACCTCTTATTTCTGTCTGAGCGTACGTCTGTGCAACAAAGCTTATTTGAACATGACCTTTTATCAAGTGCACAAATAACACGGTGTGGTGGAGTTGAGTAAAATTATGCTTTCCTTGATGGTTAGTGAGTCTGTCCACTTCCATATCTTTCACCTCAGGGAAGCTGAGCTCTGGATGTCTCTGGCGTCTATTACATCATAAAAAGCACTCATTATTAACAGCTTTAGAACAACATTCAAGGGCAAACGACTTTGAAATGGGAAACTTGATGTTTTTTTTTCTTCTCTCCTCACACCACATACCGGTATTTGATTTAGCTACCTCTCTGTAGTAATTCACTTCAATATGGTTTTCCACATAAACAAAGCTATGTGGCTAGAAGCAAGCCACTGGCCGATGGAGTGTGTCGGCCATGAGAATCCATATCGCCACAGCTACAGAGCACTGTCTCCGCAGAAATGGAAACGGTGTCATCAGCATTAAGGGAAGGGGAATGCCCATGCTGATCGCGCTCAGTGAGTGTGTGTGTGTGTGTGTATGTGACAGAGAGATAGCAATGGGGGAGGGAATGATTGTCTGTGTTTATTGAACTGTGTGTTTGTGTTCGTGTGAATGTGTGTGTGTGCATCACGCTGACACTAGTCTCATGATAGCTTGGCTGTATGGTGTGGACTGGTGCTCAAAGCGCACTCCACTAGATGGGGGGGGGGCAGTGTGTGCTGCTAGCATTTTACCTTTAGGCTGCTGCAGCAGTCAGTCAGTGTGTGTGCTGCGTGTGTGTGTGTGTGTGTTGTTTTTCCTTGTAGAAACACAGGTTGAGGGGTTGGAGACAGAGAAAGGAAAAAAAAATGAAAGACATTGGTTTGTTTACGTATATGCCCACTAATCATAATGCAGTTAAGGCAAGTAACCCGGAGCCCCTGTAAACACCATGATGCTAATATGCTCAAAGTTAAAGTAACTATCCTCACAGCAAGACAAAAAGCCAAAAAAAGTATAATATATACACACACACACACGTGGAGAGGGCCCATTTAGTGGCGTTACTTAAGGAGGAGCATATTAACCTGTACAGTAAACACCTTTCTGCAGTTATAACTCACTAACATAGGTGTTAACTGCAGTTGACACTTGCCAGAGATGTTATGCTGTTAAGACGCCTTACTCTGTTTCTTTTTTTTTGCCAAATACTATCTTGTACGTTGACTCAGAGCGCTTAATGCACTGCAGTTAAAGAAAACACATGGAAAAGGACAAAATACATTCATCACTTTGACAACATACTGTATATATCACATTTAGGGGGAAAATACTACAAATTAATGAAACACAAGCAAATTAAGACACACATTCACCAGTCTGACAGAACATATGTGGCATAAAGAAATGCACACAAATAGAGAAAATACAAGCAAATACCGAAAAACAAGTCATACAGTGTTTCAACATTCTGACTGAGTGACTCCAATATTAGAGATACAATATACACTTAGCATTAGCCTTTTACTAACTACTAGTGAGTTCATTAGGTTTTAGTGTCCACCAGATATTTTCCTTGTGTGTTGGAGTGTTTGGTGGCAAACAAATAAACCAACTACATATTACTTGCACAGACATACTGCATACTCCAAAACGTTTTGAGTACACACTGTCCAGAACCCCTTCTGTCATTTTAGCTATGTGACTAGTCCTTCACTGACAGAGGCTAAATAAAGTCACAGATATTGCAAATTTAACATAAAAAATGCAAGCTTTGTTTGGAGACCTGCTGTAATGACTGGATGCATTGCTACATTGTACAACATGAGGTTGCTCAAGCCTATAAATGGTGCTAGGGCATTAATACTGTACTTTCAGACCTACAGGCTTATCAGTTTCCATCCAATCTTAAATCAGTCCTAAGGGGAATTCTTATTCTGAACAGTCCTTGGTCTGTGCTCATGTCCAGGGAAGGTCTGGGGCTGCAGCTGCCTACTTCACTCTTGTCTTCCTGTTGTTAATGCGCACATCGAAAGCAGTGCAGTAGCAAGAGAAAAACCTCCTTACAACTGCACTCCATCCTATCTTACCCACCCAAATCCTGCCATGCACTGTATTTGGAGGTGATATATACTAGCATAGCACAGTTTACAGCCAACAAGGCGATAAAACTCTTTACATTTGGGAACCTTGGTGGAAACTCGGGTTTTGGGGAGTGCCGAAAAAGCCTTAATTCCCTTATCACTTTGTACGTGTATGCTATTATGTTTTATAACACCATTTTAAGTTGCATTAGCAAATCGGGCAGCCCCTTCAGCCCCACAAAAGGCAAAGCTTCAATGGAAAGGCCCGTCCCACCGTTTATAAAAGCATCCGAAAAAGCCCCACTTTTTAAAGAGTGCCACCTCCGAGAAAGCTGTAAGCACTGATCCCAGCTGTGTGTATTTGCAAGGCCTCCAGAATTAATCCCAAGCAATTTTTCTGCACCACTTGTGCCTGTGATAAAGGAAGCCTGAGCATTCAAATGGGCTGGGTCCCTGGTGGCATTACGTTCTTACCATATTGGGCTGCAGTCAGGCCTGCAGTGTGAAGAGGGGACTGGGGAAAACCACTGAGCCATGCCAGGCTTAAAACTCTATACCTCTGTATCTCTCCATCCCTCTCTTTTCTAGCCAATCTTCCTATCTCACAAAAACAAACACAGCAAGTGAGGAAGACAGTGGTACCCTCTCCTGCAATCAATGCCAGTGTAAAATCTGCTCAGTTATTGTGTGGCTCACATGCATTTACCTTCACTTACCTGCACTAAACTAATTAAAGGCAAGTTAATTCAAGTGGTCATAATCTTCTGAGGCATTTTAAGGCTTTTTGTAACTTAGTTGCCCTTTTTCAATTTCACACCTTGCCTCACTACTTATTGCATTTAGCATGGCTGTATTTTTAAACTCTTCAACTGACCCACTGACTGGGCCAGTCATTACAAACCCATGTTGTGCTACCAAACTTTGGTCAAAGAACTTTATTTTAAATTCTAGTGGATATCCCAAGGTTTCCAAAGATACCAAATACTGCATGTCCAAGGCTGGATTACAGACTGGGGAAACACTGAGGTTATGTCCTGAGTTGATCATGATTAAAAGGATTTATCAAACGGTGGTATTTCATAGGCAGATTTAAATTCACCAACTTTTAGGCCAACAAATAAATAAATAACTTAATTAATAAATAAAAATAGAAAAAGAAGATATGGTTTCTCCACCAGAATTGTATTACTGGCAGAGTGGAAAAAGGCTTTTAAACAGCATTTAGACTTGTGTTGGGAAATAAAACTTATAGCTTATAGTTGAACAGTAAAGTACACAAATAAAATATTCAAAATGCAAATATTTCAAAACATTTGAGTAGGTGGTCTTAGCCTCAGTATTTTGAAAAATGCTGACTGGGGCCCTGCAAGGTCCTTGTCTCCAAAATCCCCAGGTTCACTGTGTCAGGTTTGCAGCAAATTCATTTATTGCAATTTGTTTTCAAAATCTTAGAATACCCATCATCAAGGAAAACTTTAGTTTATTACAATTTGGGTTTCATTTTCTTAGCTTGGTACTGAAAAGACTGTTCTCACCAAAGTAATTGCTGAGCTCTCAGGACATGGTGACATCTCTAAAGCAACACTGGAATGTCGATATTAGAAGGATTCTGCAAAACCCTGTTTGTTGACAGTGTTTAGAAACGCCCATTGCCAGTGTTGGTATACTCATTATATAGTATATAGTTACTCATTGTGCCTCCCTCTCTCCCACCCCCAACCCCCTTTCCCAAAACCTCTCTCTCTCTAAACCTCTCTCTCTCTCGCTCTCTCTCAAAACCTAACACGGCAGTGATGGATGGCCGCCCACCATTGAGTCTGGTTCTATTTTTTCCTTGCCACTGTCGCCAAATGCTTGCTCATGGTGGGATTTGTTGGGTCTCTGTAAATAATATTATAAAGAGTATGGTCTAGACCTGCTCTGTAGGAAAAGTGCAATGAGATAACTTCTGTTATGAATTGGCACTAAATAAATAAAATTTAATTGAATTGAATTCCCTCTTGGAGGAGCTGTTGTTAACTGGCCACAGAGACTGGTATAAGCCAGGGTGGATAAGAGGTACAATACTGGATGTGATTGTTAACTAGTAAACAATCTGAGTCATCAGCTATCTTGCCCACATCCTAAACATTGCTTTTTTCCCCGTAAATTTCATCAGAATAAATTATTCATCACTCACTCGGCTAACTTTTGAGAGGGCCATCGTTACGAAAGTCTCATAAACTGATAAAACAGATGATCAGAAATTTTTCAAAGGACTAATATGCTAGCTAAGCATTTTCTGAACCTACCCAATATAAATTGTTGTACCAACCATGTCTCTCACATAAAATCAGCATCTGTTTCCCAGCACTTAACTCACCCAGTGCCATGGAATTCTAAACCATTAATCCCCAACTGTTATGGTTACTGCCATGACGCCATGTTCCCTGTGTTTTCCCCCTCCCCATCTCCTTGTGTGTTATCTGTCTCTCTGTGTCTGTGTCTGGGCGTGGCGATCCTCCACTTTCTCTCCCCGTGCTGCTGTCTGCCAATCAAGTGCACCTGATCCTCATCAGCCTCATCACTCAGCAGTACTTCTACCCGGCTCTTCACTCACTTATCGCTAATAAGTATAAGTATATACTAAATTGTTCCGTCAGCTACCGTGGTAGTACCTTTCCGGCCTCCATGTGTTGCGAGTATCTGTTGCTTTTTGATTCCCCTGTGCGATTTGCCTCTGACTAATCCTGTGTCTCTTTGTGCCTCAAGACCACGCTCACCTGCCTGCCTGCTCTTTCCAGACACACCACGCCGTCTTCTGCAGCCCACTTTGGATACATTCAAGCTACCAACCAGCCCTAGACTTACCTCCTTCCCACTTCATTCTCTGCTTCCCTTTACAATAAATACCCTTTATCATTCAACACTCCTGAGTCAGCTTCTGGGTCCTAAATCTACTTAACCTAACATCAACAGTGCCAGCACTGTAAAGTCTGCTTAAAAATGTGATGCGGACAAAAGTGATATTTCAGTCTGGCAAATTTCCTACAAATAGAATGAAAGTCCAGACAACATCTGTAACTAGCTAGTCAGTTATACTGTACAGGAGCTTGATCATAGCCTCTTTGAACAAAATTAGAAAAACGTTAGCATAGCTGACTTGTTGGCTCACACTAAAAGATGACTATAAAACAAAATGTTAAAAGGATAACTTCACACAAATTTCATAAAAGAGGAAAGGTAACGCCAGAAAATGGGCTCAACTTTCACCCACGCCGCAGTTATCTGCAAGACACATTGGAAATCACATTGGAAAAATATCTTCACAAAACTTTTTTACTGTAGGTGTTGTGGGTGGTGATGGGAGCATTAGAGAGGTGAGGATGGTGGAGGTTGTGGTGGGGGCCAGGTGAGGAGGGGGGTGGTGGGTGGTGATATCATACGGAGCAGGGGCGACAGCATTTGTGATAGTCCTGCAAAAAATGAAAAACACAAATCAATCACTGAGGCAAAACTTCATCTAAAATACCTAACTCACATTATCAAAATGTAATCCTTCTGGGCAATTGTGCACCATCAAAGTGCGTTCCACTAAAAGTGCTTGTTTTTGCCACTGACAGGCTCAGATTGTTATTGTAAGTGTCTAAAAACATTATAGAAAGGACCCCACAGAGATGGACCTTTTTGTTAAAGAGTAAGATTTTTTGTGCTGTTATATCACTGTCCTCAAATCCACCAGACTCCATTGACAAATACAGTAATTTTACCTAGCAGATCATCGTAAAACACACATTAACATTAATGTAATCAGCTTCTAACTTACTGACAAGCTAACAGGACAGCTATGCTACGTTAACATTAGATAGCTAAGTTAGCTAGGTAACGTTAGCTGTGGCTTATTTATTGGTAATGTTACAGAACATCAAAGTTACGGTCTTGATATTAGTGACGAAGCAGGTGGCAGGTCAGCAGACAGATACGACGACATGACAGAACAGGTGCACCCCAGCCATAAAAACACAAAGTTTTAGCCTCAATGAAGAGCTGGAACAAGCTGAAACAGAATGGATGATAATGTCAGTAGGAATAAGAAGATTTTTTGCAGGTAAACAGGGAAATTAAAGGGGCAAACTGGATTTTAAAGGGTTAAGGAGAAGGGTTGTGAGGTGTGGAGGTGGGATTTAGGCAGTCAGGGTTGAGGTCTGTGTGATTTTGTGTTTGTGTGTGTGTGTGTGTGTGACGTTTCCTGTGGTAGATCTAAAATGTAATCACGGCAGCCCTCGCATTTGCCTCAGCTCTATAAGCCGCTGTTTTCACAGATAGTTGATCGAAGGATGGAGAGCCGGCGAGAGATTGAGTCTTGGCCTGGCTTTGATAGATAGAGCTCTTTATTCAGACAGGGAGAAAGGGGAGAGTGTGGGTGAGGAGGTCTCTGAAAATCAGCAGAGGCTGTAGAAGAGAGAAGAGGCGGCATCGCGGCTGAGGTGAAGGGTTTTTGGAGAGTGGGCACAATGGCCTATCACAGACAACCTGCCGCTGCAACAATCACACTGGTGGAGAATGGAGAGATGCGATGGCGCTCAGCGAGACAGAAACATATAAAACTCTCCAGCCAGCCCTATTATACCCACTGTAATAAAGCCCAATAGTCTGATAGCACCTCTCCTCTCACTTTCAAGCTATAAAAGTCACCACTGAATGCTGCAACTGCTGCAGGAAATTTATGTCACGCTGTTTATTTGTCCTTCCACACACTTTGTAAAGAATTGGATTCATTTTAATACTGTTTGAGTCCAGGGTGTTTGCAGACAGAGGCTGATTCTTCTTCAGTTCTTTTCAAAAAAAAAAAAACTATACTTATTATCTGATTGTGCATGTGCAGACTGAATATGAAACGTTAATACATTATGTTAGAATGCATGTCCTGTGCATTAACATACAAAGCTGAACAACATAACGGAGGCTGTATGTCGCTGATAATGATAATGATGATCAGTTAAATGGTGAAGTAATACCACCCAGATAGCACCACCTGACTCGCCCTTATTGGACCCCAAATAAGGTGCTGTTGGATTGCCCACATATGGGTGCCTTAATAATAACATTACAAACTTGCTCATTCAATGGCACTGGTAATAACTGCTCATTTATTAGTTAGTTTATTTGTTGGGTCTCTGTAAATAATATTATAAAGAGTTCGGTCTAGACCTGCTCTATAGGAAAAGTGCAATGAGATAACTTCTGTTATGAAGTGGTGCTATATAAATAAAATTTAATCAAACTGAATTTAATTTATTTGTGTATTTGGTTTAGTACAGCGTGCTTGCATCCATTGTTATATAATAACATACTGTGTAGCTGATACTATCAGTGCAGCCCAGGGCTGTTCAATTACAAATTCAACTGGGCCAGATTTTAAGACCAGGAAATGTAGATGGGCCAGACATTTTCAGCAGCCTATTGAAAACCTTTTTTTTAGTTTTTGGTAATGACAAATTTGAAACAAATGCAAATTAATGTAATAAAAAATAGCAGGCGTTGGAGGTGGCGGTAAAATCAACACATACCTGCCAGTCCAGGCAGCGTTAAACTGACTTTCTTGTCAAATTTACGTTTCAGGGTTGACAGAGACATATTTTCAGTAGAGCACTTCCTGCTTGTGACTGTCGGAAACATGAGAAAACGTTGATTTGTGAAAGATATGATTGGCGGTATCGCTACATCCGTAAACATCCTGCCCCATCAGTACTGCGCATGTGGAACTCTCAGCAGAGATGAGACTTAAGCGAGACGGCTCACTCGTCAGCTGCTTCCATACACTGTATATGTAGTTTACTTATTTTGTCATACATCAGAGTGATGTACGCTGGGCCACTCGGAGGTTGCTTCTGGGCCGGATGTGGCCCGCGGGCCGCCAACTGATTGGGCCTGGTGTCACCTGTGCTATTTTTCATTGCCAATACCTTTCTACACAGTCGGGGCTGTAACTACCAGTGCCCCCTTCCTAATTACAGAAGCTTAGGAGATCTGTGCTTCAACTTCTGAAAATATTTAAAAGTTTTAAAGATATTCAACTGTTTTCATCAATTTTTTATAATGGAATTAAACAGGCAGAATGTTAAAATGTACCAATATGGCCACTTTTTCAAACCCATCTACTTCTTCATACTTAAAGACAGGCACGTAATTCAAACTGTAACCAAGGTCTCCAAATACCCATCAGGTACCGGAGTTTGTACAGAATGAGTGGCATGAGTTGAAAATATTGGATAGTTGTTAACACTTGAAGTCTGCTCACTTATCAAAGGATAGCCTTCAATCTACTAGCTCATGGATATTTGAAGTTCTCCTCATGTAGTGTTGTATTGGAATATAGCTTGGGGAGTGTTTTCTTGCTGTGCCAAGGCCGGGGGACGGTATCACCAAGGGGAAATTTGGTAGACTAACATTAGAAGGTACCAATTTGATTTGTCTAACTCAGACTTCAGCCTCATTAGCTTCTGCTGAACTTAAGAAGAAGCGTATGTGGGAGGCTGTGGATTTTGGACCCCTTCACTTACATTGAAATTGAAAGAAGAGACTTCTTTGTGGCCAGTATGGACAGGGGGAACAATCAGAGCCACCTATAATCCTTCCAGAGTATGTGGGCTTGTACGTAAATATTGTATTAAGCTAGAGCTGAAAAAATGTGAACCTATTCTTTAAGGACTTTATTGATCCCTTGACTTTTCATCTAGCGCCACCATCAGGTCAAAATTTCAATGTATCCAGTTCTTTGGTAAAAGACCCAAAAACCTGCAAAATTAACAACATTCACATCAGCCTCAGCTGTACTTTGTGTTTAGTGCTAATTACCAAATGTTAGCATGCTCAGATGGTGACCATGGTAAACATTATCCCTGCTGAACACCAGCGTGTTAACATTGTCATTGTGAGCATTTAGCTCAGAACACTGCTGTGCCGAGTACTGAGTAGCCACATGGTTTGCCTTTTGACTCTAGTTCAATTGTTTTGTTCAGCATCTCTCTCCGTCCCCTTGGTCTTTCCATGATACACCTTTCAAGTCATGTGTGAAGGTTTTTTTATACGTGTTTTCTCTGCATGAATACATTGCTTTGCTATCAGTATTTCACTTTAGATCACCTTGATGTTTTTTTAACTCTGCAAACACTGTTATCATAGAAGCTTGTCATAATGTGTTGATAATCAGTTAATGCTGGGTGCTGAATTTATCGCTGCAACCATTAATTACAGTTTCCTCAGGGTCACTGCTTCATGTGTTTTGTTCTGGGCTCTGCTGTAATTATCAGTCACAAATTCAAATAAAAAGGACCTTTTCTTTCTTTTTTCATCAGCAGACATGAACCAACCTTGGTCTGGCGTGTTTAAACCTGCTGGTTACATGTTTCAAGAGAATGACATCTGAAATCAAATTTAAATACATCAGCCACCAAAATACACACTGAGTAGAGAATATCTAAAAGGACAGATGGTATAAGTCTCCGAGCGTCCACACGGGTTTGTTGTTGAGAAGCTGATGGAGTCCTTGACGTTTTGAGGGAAGAATCCAACCCATCTTGATAAACATACTCATTAAACTTAATATCAATCAGTGTCACTTTGACCTGCAAAATATTCCCTTCAACACAGCTGTGGCTTTGTGGTTGGAGAATCTATTTAGAGGACAGACGTACATGAATAGCCTTCTCTGAGGCAACGCTGATTGGCCACTTAAGAAGAAAATGAGAAGTCCCTTTCAAACATAATGGTAATAGTGCATCAGTAGGAGCTGTCTGACTGTACTGCACTGATGAAGTAAAACTGGGGAAAAAGACTTTATGCAGGGATGATGGCTGATGTGTCGGCTGGGCTATCATAGGTCTAATCAGCAAGGCTCTCACATCTAGCTACTGATGAGTTATAGAGGCCAAACACACACATAGCACCAAGCTCATGAAAACATGAACACACTTAAGAAGTAAAAAAGGAGCACAACTGCCCCTTCGCTAAGCCCCGCCCCCCTTAGTTACTGTTGCTATGCCTGTCGAGCTTTCCATTCTAGCATAGCACATACTGTAGTTTACAATATGCCTTTCTCCATGCAGAGAACGCCAAGTCCGGACTCGTGTGCTTGGGAGTCCAAACTCCTGATGGGGGGACACGCTGAGTCTGGGAACAGCAGCGTTCTCGCTGACATCCCTGCTTAGCGGGGCTGTGTGATTACAATCCAGCACAGCTGTACAGCTGGTCTCTGACAACGTACCTCAACTCAGTGGTCCACTGAAAAGCCTTTCTGGAAAAAAAGAAGCTTTTTTATATATATTTATAATTTGTATTAAAATGTGGTGAGATCTGTAGCTACATAAAAGGACCCCATGGTCCGTTGTCCAATCAGAACATGAACCTGCTTCAGACAAACTAATGTGGCAGCAACAAATATCAGATTCCAACTTTGAGACCAACGTTTTCTTAAGCAAATGTATCATATGTTCAAAACACTGTAGCAGTACTGATACTAATACCACTCATTTTATATCCCATTTATACGTATTTTATGTTGCTCACTGAATTGTACATAAGCCTACTTATGCTTTTTGCACTTGTTCACATTTTGCTCCTTTACAAGGTAATTTATTTATCATTATACAACACAAGGTTATACAACAAAATTAAGTTAGTTGTCCCTTCATGCTACACACAGTTATTTACATATATACATACACATATACACTTAGGAAATAATTCAGTGCACTTTTTGAAATTGCGTCTGGGGGAATGTAAAACAGCAGCAACAAGATAGTGAAGATAATAAAATGGTTATGTCCGTCCACTTTGACTGTGCTTGAGCACCAAGCACCATCAATGTAAACACACAGTCCTCCTCCTTTCATCTTGCCGGAGACTTGCGCTTCTTCAGCTCGGAACACCGTCCGCCCATTGAGTGCCTGATCCAGGATGTTGGTGGAGCAGGTCTCTGTAAAGATGTGGGCACAACAGTCTCAGATTCCCGTTGCTTGGCTATTTCGTCCAGACTGGACATTAGCCAGGAGCAGCCCTAAGTCCAAGCTGGGCCAGCTTGGCTCCTTTCTGGGCTCTTCCTCTCCTCCCGGGGCGATCACACAGCAGCCGCCGTGGTGTCTGGTCCGGTTGATCTGGCTGGGCGGATCGTCTCATGGTCCGCTGCTTTAATCCAAAACCACAGCTTCCTTTTCTGATGAATAGGTAATACGTGTTTCAGCAATAAAGCCACAGCACCAGCATCTACATGCGCAGCCGCTGTCCTACCGCTATGCAAAGTCTGTGGAGATGGCTACTAATCGTTTGACTGCGCACTGTACTGTGTGTCAAAAACCCACAGATGTTAATTTTACAATGATATAGAAGAGAAAATCTGCTGGAACCACAGAATGCTATATTTGCTTGATATTACCATTTCAATTAATGCATTTTCAAAACTAATCAATAATAAATCATGATGTAATGGTAGTAGAAAAGGTTTCAGTCGTAGTCATCTGGACACTGTTTTCAGAATCAAGACGTTTCGGCTCCCATCCGGAAGTCATTCTCAATTGTGAAAAATGGACCGGGAACTTTAAAAATTTAAGCTACTCTGTGTTACGATTTCTACGATAGAACACTCCTGGACGAATGAGGGACTACACCGTCTTATGTAACGGTAGTATTATAAATTCAATAATAAAGACCAACTACAACAACAAATCCCACTGGACTGTGACCTCACATATGACATAGATAGTGAAAAAAACAACACCAGAGGAAAAATATTCCTCCATATTCGTTCATGTTTGGTAGCCACATCACTGAACATGTAATGCATCAAACAATATGTTAGGCACACATCAGGAAATCTAAAGCCATCACTGCAGACAAAAGCAGAAGAGGGACTCAGCATCTGTCGTAGAATAATCTACATGAGAAAAGACCCCCCTCCTCCCATCCCCCCTGGCTCTCCCCCACACTCACCCCTCCCCTCCCTGTTGGCTGACAGAGGACTCCACCTGAATGACATTTACAAATTACCCAGCCCAGAGTGCTCGGTCCCCTGACCCGTGAGCCTCTGCTCAGCACCCAGAGAGACTCGCCAGCGTTTTGTCATATAATTACTGCAAATCCCCTGAAAGTAGCCCTCCTCCACCACTACCAGTACCACACACACACACACACTGCATCCCTCGCCTAGATGAACGCGTTCATATGCATGCAGATGTATGTACCTGAATTCTGCCCTCCTGTCTGTTTCATTTAGTTGACTATCATTGTTCTGGTTGTATCTGAGTTTTGCCACTTACGTGTTACTATGTTTTATTATAATTATATATGTTATTGTTCATTTACCACTGTACAGCACTTTGGTCAACTTCTGTTGTTTTCAGATGTGCTCTGTAAATAAACTTGACTTGACTATAAGAACAGACTTGCAGAGCTGAATGCTAATATGTGATGAGTGTCTGAGTGACCATCATCCTGACAGACTGCAGGCCAGGAACCATGTCAGCAGCAAATAAAGCAGAGAAGTAAAAGGACAGAACCCAGAAAATATTTGATGGACACTGCCAGGTAAGAGCATAAAACTGCTAAAGCTCATGTATTCTCTCGTATAATATGGTAAAAAGACTTCAGGCAGTTGACCTCAACGTCTAGACAACTGTGGGGAAAAATATGACAATATGCCGATCCTAGATCAGCATTTGGGCAGAAGAAGATGGAATCAGCTTTTAAAGGAAATGGTGTACGATAAATTATTGTCATGTTTGGGAGAACTGGGGATGCACCACATGGCAACACGCTGCAAGGAAACGAAAATGAAACAAGATTATACAAAAATCAACAAGAATAATGCATAAAGGAACAAGTGAACAACACTAAAGTGATTTGATCCACTAGATACTTTTGGGCCACTGACTGGCTTTTACATTTCCATTGTAAAATTAAATGGAAATGCAAAGAAGAATATTGTGCTAGATTCTCACAAGTTCTTCTAGGTTCAATTTATGGAAAGTTTAAGGTCACAGGTCGTTAAGGTTCTGCAATGGTCCAAACTGGCCGACCAACTAACATCTTCATCCTGGGAAAATGTTTTTAATCCAACACTTTAAAATGTGTTACCTCTCCAGGGTGTTACCCCCCCAACTACGTAACGTGGACTTGGTTTAACACGGGACACGAACCCCGGTCTCTTGGATAAAAGTCCTGTGTTTGTTTGACCCAACCACCTTCCAACATTTACTTCATCACTCTTTATACAACATCACGTGACTTCCTTCTTTGCTCCTGTCATAATTACTGTGGCCACCAGAGGTCGCGGCCTAACAATAAACGGAAATATGGGTCGTAATAAGCTGCTTTCATTATTGACTTACACGGCCGTTTTTCTGGTGAGGACGGGCTGCATGAACGGATCCCACCAACAACTGCTTTTGTGAAAAAAGAAAAAGTGAGGATGTAATCGTGAATCTTAACAAAACTAACAAAAGTAACTAAACTAAGGATCTTATTTTTGTAATTTTGACCATTATTACTATTAGACATAATAACGTTGTATTCATTAAGCTAATTGCTGAGATCTAGAAATACTACACACAAACAGTCAGATGATCAGACCATTAATGGCCACACTTGAAGATGGGGAAAAAAAGCCTATAGTCATAGTCATCGGAAAGGTGTGTGTGGGAGTTTCAGGCACTGTTCAGTGCACTTGGGTTGAAGTATACTGATGCCATGCATTCTACCTCCCAATAAAATGGTTTAGACCAGTTGGCTTGTTTATTGCTCCTTGCCCCCGATTTCTTTTTAGCGAATTTGCTCTATTCCTAGATCTTCTGTGAGAAGATCCAACCAAGAAATCAGCTTTACATTAGAAATTAAACATTTGTGACCGGTCACATTATTTGTGAAATCACTACCCCTGTCCAGCTATGAGTGACTCTGAAACTTTGCTGCATTTGTTCAACCCTCTCTCTCTCTTTCTTTCTCTCCTTCAGTACCCCTACATCAGTCTATTTCTTCCTCTCTCGCTGTGTTTGCTCAGGAGCATATGTATCTGTGATGTCTGCTTGTTGCCGGCTCTTTGTATCTGTCCCTTGATTGCACACGAGTAAGAAACTGTAAAGGATAATCTAATTGAACAACTTTAAAGCACATGGCCCATTTCATGTAGTCCTTTGGAACGGCCCTTATTTCGCTGTTGTTACTCAGCCGAGCGTGTCTGCGCTGAAGGTCAGCTGTCTGCCACCGACAACATGCACAAAATGTAAAATCAGGCTCTCCCTCCCTCTCCTCCCTTCCTTCTCTCTGCGTCTCACCCATCTTTCTTCTCTTCTCGAGCTGATACCAGCCCTAATCCAAGCACACATCCTCAGACAGCTGGGTTTGAGAGTGTGTGTATGCGTGTGTGTTCATGTCAGAGTCGGATCATTGAAGATTTTTGGAAGCAGGTACGAGTATTTTTGGCTTAGCCAATATTTTGTGCTCATGTGGAATGTCTTGGAATGTGGTTTATGTGAGTTTTTGAACTTGCAGTGTTTAAGACTTTACAGTATGTTTCCTGTCAATTGATGTTCTGAAGCACATTTCTGCTGCTCTTTGTTAACTGAAAACAAAATGGAGGATGGAAAAAGAAACTTAAAAATAAGCACTACCTTAAATAGGGACCACTGATGCAAACTAAACAGGGATCAGAACAGTCACCAAAACATGACAAATGATGAAGTCCTGCTGATAGGGGCTTCAGATCAGAAAACACTTCTATGTGGCGTTCTAGAAGGCACGGACTTGTTGTGTTTTTCGCCCCTCGGCCTCAGGTGGCAGTAACTTTGCACACCAGGATGAAGAAGACACCACACAAGTGACATAAATTTATGCTTTATTGAAAGTGTTTTCAAACAATATTTTTCAGTTTTACAACATAAGACATTAAGGATGAGGACTGACTGCTTGGTTTGGCAAATGCACGTCTAGTTAACTTCCGATAAACAGCAGCACAGAGCTTCCCTAGACTTTTCTATGGGAAGCATGTCCCAATGCCCTACCGTAACTCCAACCTAAGCCCTAACCACAGACACAGAGGTCAATGGTATGGGAAACACTGTTTGAAGGGGTAAAGACTTCTACACAAGACTGGTCCGAACCTTCTTGTCACAACAAATTAATATAGAAAACGTACCATGGAAATAGAAAAAAAGATGAAGATATGTGACCGGGGTCGGGAGAGGTGGGCTGTAATGCAACAGAAAAACAAAATCTTGCAACAATACGTTTCAGATCATCAAACTAATTTAAATATTAGTCAAAGATAACACAAGTAAACACAAAATGCAGTTTTTAAATGAAGATTGTTATTATTAAGGGAAAACAAAATCCAAACCTACATGGCCCTGTGTGAAATAGTGATTGCCCCCTAAACCTAATAACTGGTTGGGCCACCCTTAGCAGCAACAACTGCAATCAAGTGTTTGCGATAACTTGCAATGTGTCTTTTACAGTGCTGTGGAGGAATTTTGGCCCACTCATCTTTGCAGAATTGTTGTAATTCAGCCACATTGGAGGGTTTTCGAGCATGAACTGCCTTTTTAAGGTCATGCCACAGCATCTCAATAGTATTCAGGATTCAAAATGAGACGAGCCTTAATGTTCTTTTTGCTCAGCTGTGGTTTTCATCTTGGAGCTCTGCCATGCAGGCCATTTTTGCCCAGTCTCTTTCTTATGGTGGAGTCATGAACACTGACCTTAACTGAGGCAAGTGAGGCCTGCAGTTCTTTGGATGTTGTTGTGGGGTCTTTTGTGACCTCTTGGATGAGTCGTCGCTGCGCTCTTAGGGTAATATTGGTCACATTTAAGTGTGACAAACATGCAAAAAAATAAGAAATCAGGAAGGGGGCAAACACTTTTTCACACCACTGTATGTCAGCCGCTTGGAGGAATGGTGCTCCACCAGCTCCACCTCATCCCCCCTGTTTCCCACTGCTTTGATCAAATTTGCACCAAATTTCGACATTTTTCAGTTCTTTGCATAGTGGCTTTAATTCAGCCAACATCTGTAATGTTTCTGAAGAAACTGTCAGATGTGAACACTGAAGCACGACTCAGAGACAGGCAATATACAATAAAGTTCAGTTTACTTGGTCAAAGCAGGCAAGGGTCAGAATACCGGGTAATCAGTCCAATATAGGCAACCAAATCCAAAAAGGTGCAGGCAGGAGAAGCATGGTCCGAGAAACAGGCAAACAGGATCAAACATGGGCAGGAACAGAATAATGCTGGATAGCTAGGCTGAAGACACTAGACAATCTGACAGGGAGCAAGTGAAAGGGGCTGGTATATAGACTGAGGGCTAATTGGGGGAAGATGAGCTGCAGGTGAGGGGATAGGCGGGGATAGCCACATGAGGGGAGTGGGATGATGGCCAGGCAGGAGGGAGAACTGGGATCTGAAATGACAAGAGAGTTAGTGGACTGACATGAAAACAGAAACCAACGACACATCACATGACATCATCTTTCCTTCATCAAGGTCCAACCAGAGGACCCAGAAGCCCACATGCCTTCTGATGTCACCATCAGTGTTGACTTGTTATTGAGAAGAGAAGGTGTGAAGGGGTTTGCAGGTGAGTCATGTGCATCTGCTGGGGCTCTGCATCTCTGTCCAACTCTCTTTCTCATTCTGTCCTGTCCCCGTCCCCTGCCTAGTATTTAAGTCTGTTCACCATCCCTCTGAATGATATCTCCCACTAGAGAGAGTAAACAATGTCTGGCAAAGAGACAGAGAGGCATACAGAATGGAGGATTCACTCACCTCTATTAGCATCTTGTCTGTCTGGGATAGCTGACAGCCTCTCCTCCACTCAGAGCTGCAAGGTCCAAGGGTCTGGAGTCCCTCATCTTTTTCTGTTTTTGCATTTGAAATTATTATAACCCATGACGGGAACACGCCTCTCAGAGTAGAGCTTTCATGTCCTCCTCAGTTTGAATTTCTTTAAATTTCTTTCTATTCCTCTCAAGTGCAAAAAACTTCAGATTATGAGTTTACAACGGCCCGGGCTCACTCTTCAATTCACAGAAACGACTCTCCGGCTCTCATGAGCATGTGTGAACTTGCCGTTATCTGGAGCTCGTTTAATTTAACGATACTTTTTGAATGTGTTTTCTTTTCTTTCTTTTTTTTAATGCTGAGATTTGAGTAAGTCTTTGATCTATTTATGTTCTCATTCAAATACTCTACTCCCTCCTAAAGATGAAATACTTGAAAGCAGCACAGCCAACTAATTCCAATATTTGTTTTACATCAAAAGTTTCATTAATTATTCCATTAGCTGAAAGGCAGGGGCTGCTGGGAGAACGAGACAGAAACACAGTGCACATAAGAGAAGATTGGGAAGGGGAGTATGGATTGACAGCCTTTCCTCCTCCACCTTTTTGTCTTTCTGAAGGAGGGATGATGGTGAGCTGCAGGGGGAGAAACTACAGTTTGACCAATATGTTTTTTAATGCCGGTACGATATTAATATTTAGAAAAATCTAAATCCTCTTCACAGTGTAATAATTCAGTTGGGTGCTGGACAAATACAGCATGAAAAAGGGTTTTAAAGGGTTTTCTGCAAGCTAAAACTCAGATCTAGATTCACTTAAATTTATTTCAGCACTTTAACATCTACTGAAAGACTTCGTCTTTTGCCATTGCTTGCTCATTAATGATACTATTTGTAATCTTTGGTTGAAGCTAGATTGCTGATATTTTGTGCCGATATTTAATATAGGATAGTTCAACAATGGATGTCCAAAAGCCTACCATGTCCAATTGGGAATAGAATACCATGATACAACAGTAATACAACTGGGCAGTAAGTAAGGATGCTGAGGGTGCTGCAGCACCCCTGCCTCCAGATGGTTTAGGTGGCCTGTATTAGATATTTGTATTGTTGCAACAAAAAAAATCTGTCTTATTACTATCATTATTATTACTCTTATTGTTACATTATTATTATTTAAATTCCTATGTGGAATTTGTATTGTGCTACTATATGTGCTCTCTCTCTCTTTCTATCTCACCCAGCTGGCAGCGGCAGTCTGGTTCTGTCCGAGGTTTCTGCCTCTTAAAGGAAGTTTTTCCTTGCCACTGTCACCAAGTGCTTGCTCATGGTGGGATTTGTTGGGTCTCTGTAAATAATATTATAAAGAGTACGGTCTAGACCTGCTCTACAGGAAAAGTGCAACTTCTGCTATGAATTGGCGCTATATAAATAAAAAAATTAATTGAACTGTTTTTGTTTACCCTATTTCCCCCAGTCATTGTCACCCAGAACAGCGCAAGTATGACTGTTTCCGGTTCATCTGCATTAAAGTGAAAAGGTTTAGCGATTTTGTAGACGTAGAGGATATTTTTGTTTCATTCAGCTTAATCTAACTTCCGAAGATTTCTGATCCATGTCATGTCATCAACAACATTAACCAGGTTTACAGTCTACATAAAAAAAATATATAAAGCACTTAGATACAGTATGTATCACAGCTGAATAGTTCTGCATTGACAAAATATAACCTGTGTCCACCTTCCTTTAAAAGAGTACTCCACCGATTTAGCGTTATGCTGCTGTAACATTGTCAGACTCATGATGGACAGTTTAAAAAAAGGATCAAAATTGATGCAGCAGCACCAGATAGATTGTCTTTTTTATTCCACACAGTCTTCTTCCATGTTAAAACCTACATTACCCACAATGCCACTCGAGCGCCAAAAGTTCGGCCAGAGATTTGGGCGTGTTATGCGCAGAGATGAGGAGTGGGCTACAGAGGTCTGGTAAGCTCACTTCTCCACACCATCAGAGTCTTCAGACCCAGCTGATGCTGACTCAAGTGACATCACCTGAGGACATTTATCAGACATCACACAGCTCCCTCTGGAGCCACAAAAGGCTTTTTCAGAATCAGAATCAGAATCAGAAATACTTTATTGATCCCCGTGGGGAAACTCTTTGTTACAGTAGCTCGTCTTTACGTCAGTGCACACAGGAGAAAACGATATTATACACTATAAACAGGTCAGAAATAAATTAAGTAACATGTTGGTATAAGTATAAGATAAACTAAGTGTCGAGTACCAAGTGGGTTTACTGGTAGATGGTGAAGTACAGTATAAATACAATGTCACTAATTATGTAATAAATAATAGTAAAAGCGGAGGTGCATGTACTGTCGAGAGTAATTGAGGTATATCCGTAACAGTAATAAGAAAAACTAACAGGGGAAAACTAATATTGCACTTGAGTAGTAAACAGAATATTGCACAATTATTATTAATTATGGCGGAGATGTAATGCTCAATGTCCAGTTTAGTGACCTAGGGTCAAACAGACTAATCCTTAGAGGGAGGAGTTAAATAGTTTGATGGCCACAGGCAGGAATGACTTCCTGTGGCGCTCTGTGGTGCTCTTTGGTGGGATGAGTCTTCCGCTGAAGGTGCTCCTTTGTTTAGCCAGCACGTCATGGAGCGGGTGGGAGACACTGTCCAAGATGGCGTGCAGTTTGGCCAGCATCCTCCTCTCTGACACCACCGCCAGAGAGTCCAGCTCCACCCCACAATGTTACTGGCCTTACGGATCAGTTTGTTCAGTCTGTTTGCGTCCGCTACCTTTAACCTGCTGCCCCAGCATGTAACAGCATAGGATAGCACTGGCCACCACAGACTCATAGAACATCTTCAGCATTGTCCGGCAGATGTTGAAGGACCTCAGCCTCCTCAGAAAATAGAGGCGGCTCTGGCCCTTCCTGTAAACAGCCTGAGTGTTCTTGGTCCAGTCCAGTTTATTATCCAAGTGTACTCCCAGGTACTTGTAGTCCTCCACAATGTCCACACTGACCCCCTGGATGGAAACCGGGGTCACTGGTGCCTTGGCCCTCCGTAGATCCACAATCAGCTCCTTTGACTTTGTCGCATTGAGCTGCAGATGGTTCTGCTCGCACCATGAAACAAAGTTACCCACCACAGCCCTGAACTCCGTCTCATCACCACCGCTGATACATCCCACCACAGCAGAGTCATCAGAAAACTTCTGAAGGTGGCAGGACTCTGTGTGGTAGCTGAAGTCTGTGGTGTAGATGGTGAAGAGGAAGGGAGAGAGGACAGTCCCCTGAGGGGCCCCAGTGTTGCTGACCACGCTGTCTGACACACAGTGCTGCAGCCGCACATGCTGTGGTCTGCCAGTCAGGTAGTCCACAATTCAGGACACAAGGGGGGCGTCCACCTGCATCGCTGCCAGCTTCTCTCCCAGCAGGGCAGGCCGGATGGTGTTGAAAGCACTGGAGAAGTCAAAAAACATGATCCTCACCGTGCTTGCTGGCTTGTCCAGGTGGCTGTAGATGCGGTTAAGCAGGTAGATGATGGCGTCCTCAACTCCCAGTCGGGGCTGGTAGGCGAACTGAAGGGGGTCCAGGAGGGGTCTGACGATGGGCCGCAGCTGTTCCAGCACTAGTCTCTCCAGGGTCTTCATTATGTGGGAGGTCAGTGCCACCGGTCTGTAGTCCTTGGAGCCACTGGGACGTGGCGTCTTCGGCACAGGAACGAGGCAAGATGTCTTCCACAGAATGGGGACCCTTTGAAGACTCAGGCTCAGGTTAAAGACGTGTTGAAGGACTCCACAAAGCTTTACAACTCCACAAAGCTTTACAACTTTTTTCAAATATGCAGCAGTACTCCCCAACAACTGGAAACAGATTTTGATGTGTAAAATCAGTGTTCACCTTTAATTGTAACATTTTGTATTCTGTCTGTTTGTCTCCTGTGACTGGAAGGTTTGGACAGGATTTAAACAACCTCATTGCATCCCCAGCATGAACAACATAGTCAAGTTCAGATGGAGTTTTCAACCAACAGCAGAACTTTAGTACTCCATCTTGTCATCTGTGGAGAATCTAAATATTGTTGTATTCTTTGGCAGATATAACATAAAATGGTGCTTTCAAGAACTGAACACAATGTTTTATGGATCCTACAGTCTGCTCTTCTGCCGATATATTTTGCAATATGTTTTACCAACATCGCTGTATAGTCATGATTTTTGTTCAAGCAACACAATTTGAAGTTGTTTAGTTGGTCAAGAGCGCAGTGCCCGCTACTGCAACACATGCTCCAACGACTAAGCTACTGAGGGACATGCCGCTAATAATAATAATACCAATAACCTGGTTCAGCTACAAAAAAAAAAAAATTGGCAGACTTTTTTCGACATTTAGCACACATGTCTATAGTAATGAATTGTTTTTCCTCCCAAATTTTAAACAAGCTACATAAAAGGATCATAGCTTTGGTAGCCATAGCTCCAAATAAGTGTCCAACAAGTCCAGAGTTCAGTAACCATATTATCTAATCCACAATTCTGAAGTGGAAATGTTTATGCAGGCACACAAAATGTGTTACAATCATCAGTTCAACTGTAAAACTGCTGCATATGCACACAACTACATAAAGTATGGTAAAGGTCAAACCAGGAAGGAACACTGCCAAATCTAATGGACAGTTTATAATATGCTCACCTTTGTTCTTACTATGGTAGAGTTGCTGTGTCACTGTATCTCTACAGCTGATCTAACCTATGACTTATATCTGAGCAAAATAATGACCTGGAGTAGGAAACACCTAGGTTCTAAAAAAAACAGAATTTGCTACATTTTAATAGCATTGAAATCGTGTGACCCTAAAATGTGTGTTATACTAATAAGAAGACTTATTAATATGAAGACCACACTGTTGTGGAATCGGATCAAAATGTGTCATTAGGAGTAGTTCAGGTTCAGGGTAGTATTATTACCCTGTAGTATTGATACATTCTATCAAAACCCACTGAAGTGCATCATGTCATTTATTTTAATAGAAGGACAATGTCAGCTTCTTATATGGCTAAACTGGCGTATTGGTGTGGCTGAAAGACAGAATGGCTGTGATCCAGGGAAGGGATAAAAACGTGAAACAGGGTGGTGACAGGTGAGGTTGAACAGAGGAGGAAAATCTAATATGAAAATGTAAATGTGTTGAGGGAAGGTGGGGGCTTTTAGGGGGTGTAGTGGTTAGCAGTTTTTCAAGCCGGCCCTAATCTTCCCTTGGCGTGGCCCAGAAAGCGTTTGCTAACAGTAGGCCAGATCCGGGGCTCCTTTGAAATGCAGAGCGGCTTGGCGTGTAAATTGGAGGTGCCTCGGCAGGGCCAGCAGATGACACGTGGCACCCGCAACCCTCAGCACCCGTCCAGGGGCCACAACGCCCCAAAGGTAAATCTTGCACATCAGACAATCATTTTCAGGCGAGTCGCACAATACCTGGATCCTCTCAATCACCTCTGAGGAGGACTCGGAGGTGATTCATCATTTAAATGTTCTTACTCTGCCTCTCTCTGTGCTGACGTGTAAGGTCAGGCCTTACGAACAAAAACAGTTACATACGTGTCTCAATTTCTTGGCAACACTTTCTTTGAGGTGCATTGCAGTTATGAGCCCATTAGAAGCATAGATGAACTTTACTTGCAATATAGTCTTCACATTGGTAGTAGAAGAATACAGATCCTTTACTTATGCAAAAGTAGCAATACTGCAATGTAAAACAAATATTTGGGGGGCATTTTATGCCTTTAGACTTGAACTGGTGACATTGCAGTTAATGGTCTGCATCTTAACCCGTAGGTCACTGGGGGCACCCTGCTATGATGTAAATATACTCTATTAGTAGTACTTCATACATATTAACATTAAATTGTACTTGAATGTATACTCCATGAGATTTATATGAAATCAAAACCAGTTTTTGATACTATTCATGGTCCACATGATTCAAAATGTGTACCCATGTAGAAGATATTCACAGGAAATGATGCATGCACGTATTGGATGTGATGCAGAAGACAAAAGCAGCTTCATTCATGCATTTCAGGTGAAGCAGAAGACATCATCAGCTCAGTATTATCACATACACAGTGTTGTTGACTGTCTTTGTTAAAGTGCAACAAACACTGGGCGAGTCATACATTCAAAAGAAGTACAGTAGTAGAGTCTTGTTGCTTTTTCATTCTCTAAACTTTTTTGTTGAATGTTATTCTGAGCTATTTTTCCCTCATTTTATTTTCCCTGGCTGATGCTCTGACAAATCGCTCTCAAAGGAGGAAGTGGAAAGCCAGCAGCGCTTCTCTCACATTTCCATGCTATCAACAAACTATAATCCACAACCGTCTCCCACTTTGTCCCTACCCCCCCCCCCCATATTTTTTGTAACCTTTAAGCCATTTTTCCCCACACTTTGTACCACCAGGCTCTCGGGCCTGCTGTGGTCTCTGCAGACGATGATACACTGCGGCTGTTCTGCTAACTTACCAAACCAAGCCCCTCTTCCCATGTTCCTCCACTCTCATCCTCCTTATTAGTCAGTCTATTACATGGCAACTCATGTTCCAACGCATGTTCCTCTGCTTTCTGCGCTTCATTGTATTTCACACCGGCTTACGCCAGCCTAATCGCTTGACGCTAACAGTCATGAAGCTGCCACATAGTGAGCAGGTCCGTGAAAATAATATCTAGTGATTTTCCCTCTCTTGGCTTATGTAGCTGGTTCACCCACCGTGTGGAAAAGATGGTGATGGACGTTCTAATCTAAAACTGGAGAGTGAGGGGAAGGAATCGTGGTGGAGATGGCGGAGAAGCTACAGTAAAGTACTATGTAGCATGAGAGCAAACAGCATCACAACTCCTCAAATCTGCCTTTAAATTTAACCAACACACACACACATGGCTGTAAAGACAACTGGTGACAGTGTGATAAAAAAGAGCATCTAAATATTTTAGGTTACTAGCATGACTGGCAGCACTACGAAGCCAAGTGGGCTAACGGGGATCTAGCTTGGTCCTGAGCCCCTTCCTCCCTCACCTCCACCGTCCCCTATTCCAGCACTACCACTTGGCTGTGGCCCCCGCATATAGATGGAAAGTGACACAGTGATTGTGTGCGGGGCCCAGCCACGCTCAGATGAGGGTGTCACTTCTGCCTAGCCTGATTGCCACATTCGGCGGGCACAGCGACGAGGAGTTAAATTGAGGGAGAAAAGGTCAGGAGCCAGTGGTCATCTGCTCTCCCTCTCTCTCCCCCAAATTACTTGTCCTCCAGGAGGGGAATGAAAACAGACAGGGCCCGGCCTGGGCACCTGGAGCCTGGGAGATGATCTGCGGGGCCGGCAAGTCACCGGGAGAGGAATGTGAACGAGGGATGGGAGTGAAAAATAAAAGAGGGGGAGGGTGGAGGTGGAGGTGGGGGGATCAGGTGTGTGTGTGAATGAGAG
Source organism: Siniperca chuatsi (assembly GCF_020085105.1). NCBI lineage: Eukaryota > Metazoa > Chordata > Actinopteri > Centrarchiformes > Sinipercidae > Siniperca > Siniperca chuatsi. The sequence continues at coordinate 2,447,403 of NC_058048.1, forward strand.
AGAGGAGCTGGTAAAGGTGTCAGACTCAGACGAGTGCACAAAGGAGGAGATGCTGCTGTAGAAAAGGACAGAAGGTCAAGGCAAGAGTCCCAAAGATAGCGGTGATGAAGCGTCTGAATGCAAGGTGGAGGTTTCATTTCAGCTCTGTGTGTGTGTGTGTGTGTGTGTGTGTGTGTGTGTGTGTGTGTGTGTGTGCGTGTGGGCAGGCATGTGTGGCAGAATCTGGGTGCAATCTATGGCAAATAAATTCAACTCTGTGTTCCCATACTTCACGAGGAAAACAGAACATACACATTTACATGAAAAAAAGGACACAGATATGAGACTCTGGACAATTCTTGGTTAAAGGACAGATTCAGATTTTAGTCTGTATGTCTTAATACAATACTCACATGCCATATGTTGAAGGACTCCATTGTAAGAGAATGGGGGACTCGTAGTAAGTAACTACCAGGACGTATCCCTCTGCCATGGCTGAGCGAGGAAACACAGAGGAAAAGCAAAGACAGCGTTTCATACTAACTGTGGAAGAAAGCCGTGATTACGACATGGCCAGAATGGGCAAAATCCAGATGAGCGAAGTTCTGAGTTGATAAAAATGTTGACATGGTCATTTAGGTCACCTTCAATTATTGCCAGGCTCTCACAGCAATATTAAGGTTTGTGAGTGGTGACGAGTGCTTATTGGACATTTTTGCCCTGAATTTTGCATCAAAGGCCACAAACAGGCGTCCGTGATCCTGTTTGGTGGAGCTTGTTTGGATCTGCAGCCTGACTGAAAGCTCTGCAGATGTGACGGATGGAATAATGAGCATTACCAGCATTAAGTCAGATCAAGTAGTAGAGTAACATTTAATGGCCTCATATTTCGAATTGTTCTTATTCTTATATTTGAATATTTTATAATGTTTACTGTCAGTTACAGCAGTTAGTGTACAGTATTTTTTGTGTTTTCTTAAGTTTAGAGTCCATAATGTCATCCTAACATCAGCAGTATTAAGAGTAGGAGTTGTTTCCAGAGGGCTCCAGCAGGGGGAGCGCAGAGCTACGTTAAGAGACACCTCGCTTCCTCCCTCCAGTCATTACACCCATGATCTGAGGACGGTTTGTGTACCTGCATCTTACCCCCCTTTTCAGGTATGAGTCCCTTCATAATAATGGTTAGTGTGTGTGGTAGGTTGATGTGTATATGTGCTCAGGAAACTATTTGTAATATAGTCTGTTTGTGTATTGTGAACTAATGCAGTTAATTATCTGACGACGGCTATAGCCACATTAACCTCCTTCAGTTCTAACCACACCGTCGCCCATGGAGTAGTGGTACCAAACCATGTGACTGGTGTTGAAGTGTGCAGGCTCTTCTGTATTTATGTTTGCCGGAATGTCTGCGTTATTGAGTGCAATATGTTTTATATATATATATATATATAACATATTGCAACTCAACAGTACATACTTCTAAATATATATATATATATATATATATATATATATATATATATATATATATATTTTAGAAGTAAGCCGAGTTACAGTATATCTTGTGAAATGTGCTGAAATTGTTTATCTTACATATTTCACTTTACTGCATTCAAAGTTGAAAACCTTAATGCAAGTGCTAGTTCAGGTTAGCTTGCTGTTGTGATGTACATTTTCTATGGTAAGATTTCACTACAGTCTACTTTCAGTAGGCCCTACTGTAGATACTGACACTTGACACATGACACTTCCCAGCATTTGTATTCATCGTATGAGGTTATCGTGATAATTCAGTCATTGCACACATGATCTGAACAAAGTTTGTGTCCTTGCATCTTTCACGCAAATACTCCAGGACTCAAATTACTGGATTAATATTTTGATTTACAGGTGTGTAATTTTATTATTCTAATAAAAAGACACTAACTGCTTTATTTTACTGTATTTTATATTCATTTGAGGTTATGGATGTAAATAGAGTTATCTCAGTTCTCTATCACTGAAACCATATATAATGTCAGTGTTTTCAAGACAAAGTGGAATAAATAATACAATTTCCAAGTCTCAGTCATGTGTCCCTATGTCAGTTGTTCAGTTATCTTTTGTAATTTGCCAACAAATCCTTTTTGAGCATGTTTTTACATTAAAGACTCCTTTCTTTTCCTGTAAAACATATGTTTGATGACTCCTCTTGGACTCAGGGGCGTATACATAAATGTATCCAATCTAATGTGAATCTGGGCAACTAGCTAACTCCGCCCATCATATAAAGCCACGCCTGACTGTTAGCTAGTGGGTCGTAGCTAGCAGAACAACATCATGGGAGGTGTGTGTTTGAAAGTAAGTTGACAAAAACGTACACTGCTTACACTTCCAAAAGGGCGTGGCTGAGGTCTAATTTATTAATTTCTCCCTCCTTCTCCTCGTCCTGATCTAACATCATGGGGGAGAGAATGCCCTAGTGTGGATCTATCGTGAGCCACAGCCACAGAGTGGATCATCCACTAATCACAGGGTTGACGGTTCGATCCTCAGCTCATGTTTAAGTGTCCTTGAGCAAGACACTTGCATGGTGCACCTGCCACATACACACACACCCTCTCTGTGTGAGTTTGTGAATGAGAGGCAAACAGTCCAACGTGCTTTGGATAAAAGCACTGTATGAATGCAGCCCGTTGCTGCTCCGTATGGTGTCCACTAAGGCCCAGCTTTAAGCAACTAAACCCCTCACTTGGAAATATAAAATACGTCACAATACGGAAGATAAAGACCAACTTTATTACAAAGTGTTATTTGCTAAGTCAATATAAATATATATGAATCAATAGCATTTACATAGCTTTGAAACAAAACCTACACCCTTGCTGACCAATAACACTTTCAGTGTGAGTATTGTGGAGTTTCTGCACTATGGAGCAGATTTTTTACGAGTGGGTCCCCACTTTGTTTGTCTCGTGCATGCACATGAGGATGCAAATCAAAGAACCAATCAAGGAATTCAGGTCATTTATTTGTCAGTAAGTTGTAGCCCCTTCATGCTACACACCTAACATACAGCATATACAAATATTTAAACTAAGACATTTTAGAATAAAACAAAATAAAAATTAAATAAAATAAATAAAACAAAAAGTTATATATGTATACTGGATTATGTGTATAAAGGATATACAGAAAGTAATAATTTGGCATCTTAACATAAAAAAAACTCAGCATCTTGGAAATATTACCCATCAACTTTGACTCTGTTTGAGCACCAAGCATCAATGATGTGAACACAGAGTCCGCCTCCCCTCAGCTTGCAGAGTCTTTAGCCGTGAGATGTTGTGATGTAACGGTCCGCCCGTCCAGTGTATCGGACTGATCTGATCCGATGTTGTGATGGAGCCAGGTCTCGGTAAGATGTGGGCACAGCAGTCTCTGATTTACCGTTGCTGAATCCCATTTTGTTCATTCCATTGTCCTGCGAGCAGACGTTAGCCAGGGGTGGGCTGGGTACCGGGTCCAAGCTGGGTTAGTTCAGCTCTTATCCCTGGCTCTCTTCCCAAATTTCCAATGCACACACACGACCATGTGGGTGACGCGACACACGTTCCTGCCAGTGGCTGCACACCATTCCACTCAGTGCGCAAGATATACTTCAGTGCGCAGGCAAAGGCAGGGAAGAAGAAGACTGCTAGCTAGTAAACATGGATGCAAACAATGCAGGTTTCAAAATACTTAAAAATGTTTAATAAGGAAGGCAATGCAGTGAACAGACCTCATGGATACAGACAGTGTGTTTTGGTGAGCAACGCTGAGTAACTAAACTCTACAGGGCACCTTTAAGACACACTGGGAAAAAACCTGCAACCATCCTTTAATGTTCAACAACATTTCTGAAGGCTTCTTGACATCCTACTGAAAGTGACAGTCAAAGCATCCCTCCTTTTATAAGTGACTCTTTCCATTTTAGCCTGCATTTCTCAGTAGGTAAGAGCTTTGAACCCTAAACATGTCGAATAATGGATTAAACCTGCTGAGTGTCCAGTGTGACTTGACCTATTTAGTGCAGATAACTGTAGAGTCTCTGTGCTCTTGGAAAACACTGGTCATGGCTAAACTGGAGCTGGGTACTGGCTATTATCGTTTAGTGTGTTTCCAGCTTGCGATAAACAAAATGCACTTGCTTGGGTAAAGGTTTTAGCAAAAACATGGTGTGAATTTGTCATTTTTAATTCTGTGAATCTAAAAATTCCACAGAAGTAGAGGATGAGCTGCTCACTCTTGTTTCAAGAGCTGATGACCGTGAAAATGTGCTCCTGTAAAACTCAGCTGAGTTTGTAAAAATGCAGAGAAATTCAATATACAGTCCATGTGTTCGAGGCAGAGGTAGCGCTGGGAGTGGGGCTGCAGAGGAATCGTGTTCACTGACATGATTCAGCCTCAAATCTACACCTGAGACTGCCTTTCCCGAATAACCTACACACAGTCAACTACAGTGTTAGCGTCCGGTATGAAGCAGTGTAAAATGCTGCCTCACTGACGTTCAAAGTGTGCATTTCATTGTACAATAAACCTACTGCTCGCACCGGACTGTACCTGAAGTCTGAAGGCCAAATCTATAGGGGGACCCTTCTTGGGGCTGAGGCTTGCTGTCATACAGCATCTCTAATTCATTTGGTGACTCAGCGATTTGTGACATTTGCTCACCATGTTGCATTTTGAAAGCAGGAGACTGTTCATGTATGCGTACAGGTGTGTCCTCATCATGTAGCCGTAAATCACTTAAACAAAAGCTAGACTGATAAACACTGATCTTCACCTTGAAAAAGAAAATGAAAGTGAGAAAAAAAGAGAGAGAAAGAAAGAAAAACAAGGTGCACAAATTTACTGTAACTTAAGTTGTGTTCATACATAACATATCCTATGTTCTTAAATATTAAAGATTCATCTAATTTACTTGTGAACAAGCAACTTTTTGTGTATTGTCTAGTGCACAAATCAAAAAGGAGGAACACATTAGAATGTAACTCTTTGATAATGTAAATGCATACTGCCTGAGTATGAAAAGAAAGGGAGGAAAACACGTTACCTTGCCATGTTACACGTGACCTTCATGTACCTGGACCTGCAGGTACAGTAATAGTTAGTTATCATACTGTATATATGCATAATGTATCTGAAGGAGAGCATTCTGGATAGTGAGTACTTTTACTTTTAATACTGTAAGTATTTTATGATGGTTATACATAGTACTATTACATGCAATGTGTGAATGCTACTTTTAGTTAAGAAAAGGACGTGACTTCTTCCACCACTGAGTGGCAGATTCATCTGTAAACCAACGATTATTTTCTTTTTAAAAACAGCAAACAATATTTGATAAACCAGAACGGGAACAATTCGGGGCAGCTTTATTGTATTCCTGCAGGACTGCGAGTACAGCATTTCTCTTTACTTAATAAATCTATTTCAGATGTTCCCTCCAATTCAGTTCAATTTTATTTATATAGCGCCAATTCATAACAGCAGTTATCTCATTGCACTTTTCCTGTAGAGCAGGTCTAGACCGAGCTCTTTGTATTATTTACAGAGACCCAACAAATCCCACCAACACCACAGAATAACGAAGAAAGTATTTCTTAAAAAGAAAAAAATAATTATGTTTAACACAAGACACATACTTATACTGTCAAAATGATAATGTAAAATAAATTATACAACAAAAGTGACTCTGCTTTTCACTACCTAGGAGCGAAGTTATTCTGTGCGGAGTGCATGATCCTGCAGAGCAGACAGATACGCTGTTCTCCTCTGCCTCCATTAGGTGGCGCTGTGTGCCAGCTCCTCTCTGACACAATCCCATGATGCTGTGCCTCGCATCATATACAGTATGACACAGCTGCCAGCCTCTGGTGGATTGTTGCCGTGCACCTGTGGGGGCCGCTGATGCAGAACTTGGGGCTTACAGTACAGGACGGCTAACAATTAAACTAAAATGGCATCCTATTGCCGTCCGGCCAGTCTTTTGCACCGGGGCAATTAACCTGCTAATAATACAATGAGCACAAGTCCCCCTCCTCATCCAACACACACAGACACAGACACACATGCAGCCCCCTCCCTCCCTGAGCTCATAGCCCCTCAGGCCATGGGAGAGCCATTGGATTAGAGGATGCTAGCAGAGATAGTTTAACGTAATGAACCATCAAGATGACGACTATTAAAGATGATTTGCAGTGTTCCAGTGCAGAGAGGAGATAGGAAGAGCGACCTGAGTTTGGCTGACATTAGTGTTAACTCTTTATTCTCTCATTGTTGGGCAGATAAAGATTAGAAGACCCTTTTTCTTCTCAGACAGGAAGGACATGATAAATGGAGCAAGTCGATCGACACAGTTTTGAATGGTGGGGGTAGGTTTTAGAGACATGGCACATTAGGCCACTAACCAGTATGTTCCCAGCATGCATCTGAGGGATGCTGATGCACAAAATCTGGACAAAATGCTTTCAGTATGGGATTGTTGCACAGTAAAAACTGGTTTAATGAAAAATTTGGAAATGATACTGGATATTGATTTGTCTGGAGGGCTACAGACATCAACTCCACTTTTACGTGTCAGTGTTTCACTATTCTACTATATTCTACTTACACACAGTGCCATAACAGGGGTCTCAGAAATACTGAGGCCATGAGTCCAAGTACCCCCCTCAAAGAACATTTTCACCAGACACCAAAACGGGGTGGGGGGGGACATTTTACAGGTGCAGTGTGTGTGTGTGTGTGTGTGTAACAGGCTTGTATGCTTTTAATATGTTTTGTTTCTTTTAATGAATTCCATTGATTTATAACACTGTTTTTTTATTACTGTATCTGAGGACAGATGTACATTTTCCTAATAGTGAGCAGCTTGTGTTAGTATTAATTTGTCAAAAAAAGACTCATCAATGTGAATATATATGCTTCGTGTTGCAAAACAAGACTAAATATATAATTGATAGTTTATCTGTAAACAGTATGTTACAAGGTCCTATTTATTGGGATTTAAATGAGCTATATATTATATAATATATATATATTTTTTACAAAGGTTACAAATATTTATTTGTCATTTGGAAAAAAAATGTTGCAAAATTTCCCAAATTCCCAGCAAAAAACTGCCAGGCATGTTTGTTAATGCAGGCTGCTGAAATAACACCGACTGCACATGTTCATTTGGGCTCTGCTGACCCGGTGAAAGTGATGCTTGAATAAGTGCTGTGTGTCAGGTGTCGATCAGCAGAAGATCAATCATCAACTTCTAAATTCAGAGAATTTTCTTTGATGTCACATGTGTACATGTTGCTGTAAGTGATTGTAGCGCTGGACCTAGCATTGCCATGGGTTTAATCAGCTGACGTCCATATATGGACCTTGCTCACATGCCGAGTATTATGGGATGAAGACATAATTTCATTTTTTAATTGTAGCTGTACTCAATACATTTTCTTTGGGAGCATCTATTTTCTGTGTAGGCCCCTTTTTCTTGACAAAATAATTTTTACTCAAGGTCTACTTACTAGTTTTTTCCCGAGACAGTGACATGTGGTTGAAATCTAGTTAGCAGATCTTGAGTCCCGATTATTTTGTCAAATGTAAAAAATAATAGGCCGATCAAGCAATAAAGAAAATAATCTTTGGCTGCAGTTTGAATTGATGACATTTTCTAAACTTAATGATCTACGTTGCTTTACTAATGTAATAATTTGAGTGTGAAAGTTAATTCTTGACCTCTGAAATGGTGGTTTGACAAAATAAACATTAAAATCTAATTACTAGCTTTTTGAGTCGCATCTGCTGTTAGGATTGATTATCAAAAACAGCAAAATGCTTCTTTATTGAAAAAAGTAGAACTCTAACATAATATAAATAAATAATAATATATATATATATATATATATATATATATATATATATATATATATATATATATATATATATATATATATATATATATATATATATATATATATATATATATATATAGTATATATATATATATATATATAATATTGGAGGATGGAGAGGGGGGGTGGCAGGTTTACAAGGGGGATGCATTTTGGTCATTTTGCTAATAAGGGGGATTGCATCCACTCAAATCGCCTACTGGCAATTGGGCAGTGTGCCCGGTAATTTGCCCAGGCTTGTTCAAGAGGCATGAGAGTGGCGCATAAGGTGGGCGAAACCTATCAGTTGGTATATTTCTATCAAGTTTAGCAAAAAACATAACAGTTTGTAACACTTGCCGTTATATCCGAGTGTTGTTTTTGGTAGGCATTACTCCCTTTTATCATTTTAACATATTCGTTAGAATGCTGTACATAATGGTAGTTGCAATTGCCAAAGCCCCCAAGAAGGATGCTTGCTTTTAGCCTACATTTTTGAAGATATTTGTCTTAATATTGTTTGTTTATTCTTTTGCGATATTGCAGTTATGCAGATGGTAGAAGTACACTGCAGAATGTATCCGTTGTGGGGTGATCTTTTATGGTGTCATTTTCTTAATTAAAAAAAGTTAACAGTCTAACAAACCTTTGTGATTGTGTTATCATTCCCATTTCTTTTTAATGTATTACACTTAACTTTATCTGGGTCATCACAGGGGCATCTGGGATCTCTGGTTTCAGGCAAATGTCAGATTTATAATGTGTCTTGTTAAGCAGTGAAACGCTGTTTCTCTCATGTTTGGCCACTTGATCACTGTGCTGGTGAAGGAATAGATCAAATAGGCCCACAGTACTGTATGTGGAGGTTTGTGAAATAATTTCGTGCTCCCTTGGAAATGTATATTTGTATTTTTAAAATGCATGAACACTGTAATTAATTTTGATATATTGCGTGGCTATAGTTGAATCTATTATTTGATTTATTACACTTACAATTTGTGTTTTTTCAGTCTTGTATCAAAATAGATTTTGATGTATTTTTGTACTTTTTTTTGCAGTGTGCACTGTATAGAATCTGCCACATGTGTTCTTGCTGTGTCTCCTGTTGTGATGCAGGCCTCGTCTCTCAGCCTTTTTTACCATCAAGCAACGAGCATGAATGTAAAGACCAAGCGGAGCCCCTCACCACTGTCTGTGGTCCTCACTCAATCTCCCAATATCTCTGCAAGCAGAAGACCAGATTGAATTTTCCTCGGGAGTCTCCCAGGATGAGAGTGGACGTCACTGGAGGATACTTCCCTCTCTATGCCTCCTGCTGCGGCCCTATAGATGCACGCCTCAGATATTTCTCCCAAGACGGTAGCGAAGGCGTCGGTCGTACTGCAGGATTCGCTTTAGATTTTACATCTAGTCAACAGTGGGAATTCGCTGATAAACAAAGTAAAGTCCATCTGGCATGAAACGCAGCGTCCTCAGAGAGCAGGAGCGTGTTTTCTAGATTGGAGTTCTTATTGCTGATCCCCAATATAGAGATAGTCACACAAAAGGAACAAAGCACTCTGTGTTTGTCTCTACATTCTTTGATAATTTCAGAGCTAATTTTCCCCATTGTCATTTCAGCTACCACTGTGGCCTATCTATTTGTGTGTGTATGTACGTGTGTGTTCTGTAAGCAGGATAGGAGAATAAATATTTACCATCTGTGGTGTTTTTTCCTCCCCTCTCTCTCCACCACGCAAGATTCCAGCACTTTTTTTTATTTTATTTTTTTATCAGTGCTGGAGCTCAGCCATGGGCCTTTTTAATTTTCTGCTTTTGTGTTTTTAGAGATTGACAGGCGCTCTCTCCCTGGAGCATTGTTCTATTAATCTGTTTAATATGCTACAGAAACATTCGAGTGCCGGAACAGGCTTCCGGAGTAATGGAATCGCAGCAGGTAAAGGCTGGCTTGCATATCTGACGACTGGAGAGGGGGCAAGAGAGGCGCAATTGTCAGCTCTGCGTGGCGCGGTACCAGTGTTTGGAACCCCCCCCCACACACACACCTGATGACCTTGTATGGATAGACAGGCAGATGGACAGGTTGCTTCACATATTGTTGCTTGAAAGCAAAATGGCTCGCCCCATCACTGCTGTCACCTGCCCACCTGTCACCTGTCCCTGTGCAGATTCTTTATAAGATGCACAGTTAAAGCCTCGCTGACTTCTAGCATGCCATTTACAGGCACTGAACTTGAGCACCATGGGCGTAAGAGTGTGGCATATGCATTGAAAAGTGACCTCCAGCCAGGTGCTATACATCGAAAATGGTAGGTAAATGCCAATGCATAACTGTACACCACCCGTTCTCCCTTTTTTCTCCTCCCACCCCTTCCTGCTGAGACAATGAGTTGTGGTTTAATTAACTCTGCCTTAATGGGTGCACAGCGAGACGGAGGTGGCGTGGAGGGGGGATGGAGGTCGCAGGTTTGCGGCATGTGGTGCTCCATAATGGCGCTGTCCCCAAGAGATAAGCTGGAAACTGTTCACTTCCTTCCAACAAAAAGCTCTCCCCCTGACATCCTGCCTGGGCTAAAGACAGCGGACACTGTGTGGACGATGACAGTCCAGCTTGTAGGCTGAAGAGTGAATAGACTGAGCAGAGCGCTAATGACATAAGAACGAGATAAGTATGCACAGGAATTCATCCTCAAAGCCTTTACAGTCTGGCAGACAAGGTCTAACCTCGTTTTATCCTCCACGTAATGCAGAGAGCGTAATGCGCTGATACTCTGACTTAGGTTAAGCTTTTGATCAGGCTGTTATCCCGGACTGGCCTGGGGATAAAAAACAAAGGAGTCACAACTGAATTTTTGGAGTGCGATGACACTAAGAGCAAAGATGTTCTGGGAGAAGGATTTGTCACTTTGGCTCTTCCCTGAACTGACAGAGAAGACCTCAAAAGAAACAAAAGCAAATGATTCCTCTAACCACCATCACCAATCATTCCCTACAAAAGAGTGCTCTAATTACTAGACCAGTACATGTGTGTTCAGTCACATGATAGATTTCGAGGGCAGATGACAATTACACATGCACTTAACACCAACAGAAGCTTTTAGTTCCAACTTTTAATGAGGGGAAACGTTAATCCAGACTCTCCACCTCTCACTCCATCCCAGATGTTATTGTCACCGTATCCAACTCAGGGATGCGCCGCTGCCTGATATCTCTCCTGCCTGTGTTTGGTTCTATTAACACTACCCCTCTGCCTTTATCTCAGCCACGTAACTGAACCTGTATATCCACCATTACAAAAAAAGCTACTGTGCCAAAAAGAAATTAGGAGGCCTGATGAAGAGCGATTGGAAGGGAAGTTGTGAAGCTGCAAAGGGGCCTCAGTTCAAAGCGAGCCACCGGTAATTAGAATACATGCTGAAGAGAAGCAGACGTCTGCAGAAATCAGGATTTTAGCTGGAAAATTACCTGTTGAGCTGTTCAAATAATAAATGTGTTGGTGAAGTGGGGAGACTGAGACACAGAGCTCTGCAAAGTCAGACTCACCGGTCGCCTTGCTTTCCCAAGGCAGCGTGACAGACATTGAAGGGAAGAGACAATCTCACCTATTTTCAGTTTCCCTCTCTATATTTCAGCCTGCGCTTGTGGAAGTCTCTTTACCCCCACCCCTTTCTCCAAGGACAATGCTCTTTTATAGCTTTATTCGCTTTTTGAGCATCTTTTGTTGCTATCTGCTTTCCTGGTCTTTGAGTCTCTGCTGCCTCACACATTAGATTCACACCTCTTTTTGATATTATCTGTCATGGATGACTTTTAATGATCAGTTTAATGTTGCAAAGGAGCAACACGGGTCACTTGTATCCATCATTGCATCATTTTCAAATTAACTGTGATCTTTTGGTATACTTACAAAAATGAACCACATGGGAGACAATTGATAGGCCTGCAATACCACTGGGAAAGCAAAAAAGTGTTTCTCAAAATTAAGACCACATTTCCCATATGCTTCAGAATGCGGCTCAATGAGTGTGAGGCATTGGGCATAGGACCCATGATGCAGACAGACTGGTACTGTTCAATGATTTATTGCCACAATGAAGGTATATACAGGCGTACAGGCAGGTGCAGGTAGGCAGGGAGGCAGGAGGCCGGTGGCAGTGGTGCTGAAGCCTCGTTGGCGGAGATGGCCGACTGGGGTTGTGTGGTGCTGGGCAGCTGAGAAAGCCAATGGCATCGGGGTCCTCTGGGATTCCCCCTGAAATTGGCAAGGCAAGTCCCTTCAAAAGATAGCTGCTGGACATCAGGTTAGCTCCTCAACTGTTCCACTGAAGGCTCATGGGTTTCAGGAAATACAGGATCGAGGCAGGCAGGCGGCAGGCTAGTCGGCTCAGGGGGATGGGGTGGGGTGGGGGGCAGTATATGGGCAGGCAGGCCGCAGGATAACGATCCCCAGGCTAATTGTGAGTGCCGGCTAGTGGCGAACAGGCCAGAGTGCAGGCTGTAGTCTAGCAGACCGAGGTGAAGGCTGGAGGCTAGCAGGCAGGGATGCAGAGGAGGCAGTGAAGGTAAATGTCTCTGAAAATAATGGTAGCAACTCGACCAACCAAGGCTTAGAAGAAACTGATGTGCCCATGACAAGACTGCCTCCTTCCTCTCAATACTGGAGGTGGTTTCACAGTAGTTAAGAAGGCAATGAATGGCATCAGTGACCCCATTCAATTCCTCCACAGAAATAGCTTCATCTGCTGTTCTGTCACGGTGGATGAGTGTGAGGCAACGGGGTAGGACCCAAATGAAGATGATGCAGACAGACTGGTACCATTCAATGATTTCTTGCCACAATTAAAGTGGCTTACAGGCAGGTGCAAGTAGGCAGACAGGCAAGTTCAGGTACAGGGTCGGAGTCAGGGTAAGGTTCAGGTTGTGGTGGCTTGAAAGCCATTATAAAGAGTATGGTCTAAACCTGCTCTATAGGAAAAGCGCAATGAGATGACTTCTGTTACGAATTGGTGCTATATAAATAAAATTGAATTGAATTGAATTGAAAAGCAAAGGTACAAGGCACATGGCAACTTTGCAACCTAGAAACTTTAACGATCTGACAACTGACTGGGGTAAAGAGGCTGGTATATGTACTGCAGGGCTGATGAGGGAAAGTGGAAACAGGTTAGAGAGTAAGCTGGGAAGGTCAGGTAACTGCAGGGCAGGAGGGAGTGGCTGGATGCGAGTCAGATGCCTGTGACAGGAGGAAAAGTCTGAGGGCACCTGGTAGATGGAAGGAGGATGGCAATGATGGCAAGGAAATGCATGGGTATGGGGGAAGAGAGAGGTTACTGAAGGGAGGGACAGAGAGGAAGAATGAGCAAAAACAGGACTGAGGCAGACGTTGTGACACAAAATATGACTTCAGAAACTTGTGGACATCAATACATTTTTATTTAAGCCTTTTGCTCCTTCTATGGTATGCCTTTGGCACAAACATCAAATCTTTAGTTTTGCTGTGCTAAAACAGTGCTACTTTTTAATTTGCCTTTTTTTCAGAGAGTGAAATGAGAAGATCGATAGAGTCAGGACGTGGTTATCCATTAAATTTGAAATTTGACAAGACCAAGCCATGTTAGCCGTTCTGTGAGGACGTCCTTAGGCACAGTGGTGCTTTAAGATAACTGCTAAAGTCAACATGCTTTCACAGTGACAATGCTAACATGCTGATGTTTAGCAGTTATAATGTTTACAATGTTCACTTACAATGTTCTTAATTTAGTGTGTAGCATGCTAACATTTGCTATTTACCACTAAACACACTGATGAGGAATGTCATTCATTTAGCAGGTACTTGGTCATAAAGCAAAGTAGAATTTTGACCCTATGGTGGCGCTAAAGGCAAAGTCAGGGGATCACCAAAGTTATTACGATTCATTCTGAGGAGAACTCGAATTGCACTAAATTTTATGGCAATCTGTCCAATAGTTGTTGAGATGTTTCAGTCTGGACCAAAGTGGTGCTAGAGCCACTGCTAGCATGGCTTACCTTTTGGTAAATGGACTGTACAGTGCTAGTCTTTCTGACTACTCAAAGTGCTTCACACTACATATCACATTCACCCCATTCACACACTGATGGCAGGTGCCAACTGCTCATCAGTACAAAGAAGCTAACCGATCAGGTACTCACACTCAACACCGAAGGAACAGCCCTTGGGAGGTTCAGTGTCTTGCCCAAGGACACTTCAACATGTGGGATCAAACCTTCAGACCTTCTGATTGGTGGACGATCCGCTCTACCACTAAGCCACAGCCACTTGGCCGCTTTTGTATTGTGGATTTATTTTTCTATATTGTGCTGACAGAGGACGTATTACTAAATAACCTGGTGTTAAAGCAAATTGCTGCAAACTTATTGACACTGCAGCAACCTAGGACCAGGAAGTACTGTTACAGTATTGGAGTAGCGGTTGATATCTGGGTCCGACAGGAAATGTTTTCCATTTGTATGCATGTGTATGTACAGTAGCTTTACAATGTTCTATTTCTTGCATGACAAATGTAAAACAATTAACCTAGAAATATCATGTAGTAAAGATGAAATCCTCTTTCACTTGTAGATCAGCTAATATTTGGTTTCTGTTGCTGTCTGACTGTCTGCTGCAGCCACACACACATACTGTATACTTGCTCTCAGGGACACTCAGAGTATACACACAAGAATCATGTGAAGTCAGAAATGGACACCACTGATGTTGAATGAATGATTTGGCTTTGCCTCCCAGGCAATGTTGTGGCTACCTCTGTGTGTGTGTGTGTGTGTGTGTGTTTATGTGTGCGTGCTGTTTGCAGTGGCAGTGCGCTGTAAATGTCACCCGTCATCAGGCGTTTGTGCAGTGCGTGCCCTTGTAAGAAGGGGAAAGTGCCGATGTTGCAGATCCCAGCCTTTAATTTAGACACGAAAGGCAGACCGGCAGCAAACGCACTGAGGCATGAAGGTAAATTCCCATAATTCACAGCTGAAAGGTTAGCCAGTGGTGCGCTTTGTTCCTCCTTCATGTTAGTTGCTAACAAATGTCACCTGATTGAAATAAGCACAGTTATACATTTTGTGTGTGTGAGTGTGTGTTTGCTGGTACAACTCCTCTAAAACTGATATACTGTGTTTTGTCGGAGGATCTCATACAGAGTAAATCTGCAGTGTTAGTCTGTATCAGCACAGATGTCATCCTGTGGCAGCTTCAGTCAGCTAGTTCATGAACACTGCAAGGGCAACAGCCACAGTGATACTTGCTTCTCACAGATATGAGGTGGATGAATTATTTCATTTAAACAACATTCCCCACCGAAGACCATTAAGGTCAATACAACCACCTTTATGTTTGTGACACCTACAAAGGTGTCCACAATTCACTGGGAAAATATATTAGTAAAGGGACAGTTCACCCCAAAATAATCCACAGATTTGTTGTGAGCAGTTTCATGTAGGAACTATCGGTAGAAATAAAATAGTTCCTACATGAAGCTCAGAACTAATCTGTGGATTATCTCGAGTAACCGGGTCCTGATTTCTGGAAACAGACTGCTGTTGAGTTTTTCAAATGTATTTTTTTGGTGCTTTGAGCTCCACAAGCCGAGCGCCATATCGTCCCATTATATTAAAAAAAAACAGACGGCCGTAATCGTAAAAACTCGGCAACTCACGCCAAAACAATCTACATGGATAAACAGCACTACAGGTAAGAGGGAAAATATGTAGGCCTATTTTTTATTTTAGGGTGAACTGTCTCTTTAGTGAGGTGAATAAGTTACAAAAATAGCAAACCCTAACATTTTGGCAAAAAGAAAACAGATTTTCAGCAGTGGTGCTGCATAGTATCTTAGTCTGATAATCAGACTGAAATTCTATTTTGTGGTATTTTGTTTAGTTTTGCCTTAACCAATCAGTGGCCAGTAATGCATCTGTCCCACCAATGTCATTTTCACTCAACATGGAAGCTGAGATAGCAGTTGTTTGGAGCAGTTACTCAACACCACGATTGAAGAACTATGCCAATTTACTGCAAGCTGTTATTTCTTTAAGTTGACTTAGAACAAGCTGTGCAGCTGTGTTGATCTTATCCGTGTTTTTCGCCATTTTTCTGTTGCTATAGCTAGCGCGACAGTTTAAAAAATGAACTACTGGTGATGCATTCACTAACCAGAGTAAAAAATTATCAAATCAGATTTCAAACCATCACAGCCCTTGAAACTGTGTAAAATGGTGATACAGTATGTAGCTGTTTTGGTTTTGCATTACACTTCCTGTCATGCGTACTTCAGTGTCCGGAGCAGTCACATTGTTTTCCGCTGCTGGTATCTAACATTGCTAACAATCATTTTCTGGTAGAAGTATTTTTCCTAGAAATGCGATACCAATGTGGAAGTGCTTTTATCTGCAGTACGACTAGATGCTGGCTCGAAAATCTGGCTAAAATGTTACACCTTCTCTCTCAAATTACAAAGTCAAATATTTTTATACACAATATCCTACATTATCGATAGCTAATTCCACTTCTTGTAACGTTTTGTCTTAGTTTAGTAATTACAACTTGGGTCTTATTTTTGTAGTTTTGGCCATTGTTTCTATCTGTCTGATGCTGTGTTCTCAGACTGCAGCAAATAAACTGGTGCCTTCGGTGTAATCACTGCCGATGACAAAATGGTCAAAATAAAACCCAAGTTATAATAAACTAGATTTATCCTTAAAGGCGTCTTGTGGGGTTACTTGCTTGTTTGATTGACATGAGACTTAATATATCACACTCAGGTAGGTGGGTTTTGCTTGCTCTCCTTAGCTCCATATTTGCCCACTGTTCTGGCATCAGTTACTTGCCAAAATGGCGATGGGCGGTACACAAATTGAAGCTTAAAAACATCCCCTCCGAACACCGTGGGTGACACCACAAACATGTTTTTCAGCCTACATGTCTTACAACAACAAATATAAACATTTTGACTTACCATAGGTTTGGTTCATTAATGTGTTAAACACTAGGAGAGAAGAGCAAAACATGCCTTTATTTATAAGAAAATGTCACTCAAGATTAGTTTAATTCTCACAGAGGAATATGGACACAGACAAGAGCAGTTTTCCAATTCTGCTCCTTTTATTTTTCCTGCTCACCCCTCCTTTCTCTACTGGAGCTAAATGAATATCCCCCCCACACAATTGAAAATAAGGCATAAATTTTACATGACAACCCCCTGGTTCATTACGGCCCATGAGTTATTAGCTAATTTGCGGCCGTGAAATTTCTAACCACTTTGAGCGAACTGAGGTGTCAAGAGTTCGCTAAATGTGGTGTGTGGAATTTGATGTTTGATGGGCACCTTCTGGATAGGAGTGCAGCGTGTGTATGAGTATGGCTGGAGATATTAAGATGCTCAAACTACATCCCTGTATATTTGCAGCAACACAGTATATCACATTTTTAAAGTGATATAAATCTCTGACACTACATTCATGCCATGTGTCATAGTATTCTGAATCAAACAGATTTAAATTACATGAAAAGAAACACTAATAAATCATGGTTATAAACTGAATTGAAGTAATATGTTATGCAATACATAAAAGGGTTTCTTATCAAGTCATGATAACCACTCATAACTAAACTCAAACCAAAAGAAAAAAAAAACTTACTGGTTATGGCCATAAAGACTCTTACAATCTAAGCACAGTCCAAACACATCAATTAGACTTGTGGGTGTATCAATAAACAACAAAGAAATCAACAAGAAGAGGAATCTTTATAGTGTTTGCTGACCTCCTGACCTCTCTTTTAGTATTAATGTGTTTTGAATGAATTTCTGTTCTGTAGTGCCATCCTACTTTCCACAAAAATTATTATATAATGGGCTGATGGCTTTGGCGTTTATTGAGCATGTGGTTCCTATAGAGTCCCTAATTTTCCTCATAATTCCTCATATTAGTTTCAATGCTCATTTGTTTTATTTGATTTTGAGGTCTCAAATAAAATGATCACCATCATTTGGTGTTGTACAAATGTAGCATTTACTGTGGTGTAAAGTTAGATTCTAGACTTTATTATTTGTATTTACAGTAATACAGCATATCCAATAAATAAAATGAACACTTTCAAGTCATTCTAACTCTATAACTCAATAGTGAAAACAGAGCCAAAGCAATCGTAAACTACTGTAATTGGAAGTGTGCCAATAGGTCTATGATTAGCACCAAACTACATAGTTCTTTCCAGGAAACTCCCTAAGGAATTATTACAGTAAGAAATTACAAATTATGGAGGGATTATTGGATGATGGATCTTCTTGTTGTTCCATCCCAAGGAAACACCTAAAGGCTCCAAGAATGGCAAAATTGCCAGTACGTTGTTCATTCTGTCCAAAACTTTTTTATTTTGTAATAAAGATTTTCTATTGTTTAATGCCTTATCATCCATTTTTACCAGATAAGCTAAAGTGTGTGGTAGTAGAGAAAAGGTAAAGGAGTGCCTGAAATGGAAAATGTTCATCTCCTAAGGGGACATGTGCTCAGTGAATTTCATGACAATCTGCTGATTAGATTTGAACATTTTGACATATGTAAAATTAAGTGTTGTCTAATGCATACCTGGCAGATAGGTGTGTGGGAAATTGAAGTCATGCAAAAGAAAATGTTGTATTCCCACACACTTTCAGCACTGTCAGAGTTGAATAGAAATACAACATTTTGGGCATGGACCTTCATCAGGAATCAGACATATAATTCTTAGGTACAATACAAAATTGGCATGATGGTGGCACTTCAGAAATTGTCTGGAAGGTCATTAAAAATATGTTGATTCGTCCTCTGTGCACCATGAATACCCGCTGCAAATATAAGGAATATGTAACCAATAGCAGACCAATAGTTTTGAGTTTTCTTGTCATTTGCTGTCAAAAGATTTGCTGAGCCAGAGTTAGACAGATGGACCTATCAACAGCAGCATACTTTGGCCCGGCTACGGTCGGAGGAAAAATTTGAAGCTTTTCCTAAAAGAACTTTCTGAGAAGGACATAAGTTAGCAACTGATGTTAAGGACTTCTTTACTGTGTCCAGTGAAGAAAGAGAACTGGTTATTACATTGGTTATCACACCATCACATCTCACAAGCAAGCACCTGCTGACAGATTTACTAATCTTCCCTCTGCTACATCCACAGGATATAGCATTGGTGTTCTGTTGCTTATCCCTCTTCAAAACCTAAAACAACGCATTAGAGAATGTGAGCATGTGTGTGTGTGCGCGCGCATGTGGGCCTGTGGGTTTAAGAGAAAAAAGTACATGTGAGTTGCGGTAAACCCCCCCAGTCTTCCCGAGGTGAGAAACAAAAGAAACAGCGGTCTGTGCAGGCCCAGTGTCCCACTGTGGGAAAAGCTTAGCAGCAGCTCGGGTCAGCGAGGTGAGGGCTGTTCGGCTCGGCTGCAGCCCAGGGCCGACCTCACTGCTGCCAGCCTTCCAGGAAATTACAGCAGGGACCGAAAAGCATGTCCCCCCCCCCCCAGCTCTCTGCACTACACACTCACAGAAAGTGTATCTGTGCACAAGTAGCCATTTACACCACCATGTGTACAGTGGTGTGAAAAAGTGTTTGCCCCCTTCCTGATTTCTTTTTTTTTTTGGCATGTTTGTCACACTTTAATGTTTCAGATCATCAAACAAATTAAAATATTAGTCAAAGATAACACAATTAAACACAAAATGCAGTTTTTAAATGAAGGTTATTATTAAGGGAAAACAAAATCCAAACCTACATGGCCCTGTGTGAAATAGTGATTGCTCCCTAAACATAATAACTGGTTGGGCCACCCTTAGCAGCAACAACTGCAATCAAGCGTTTGCGATAACTTGCAATGAGTCTTTTACAGCGCTGTGGAGGAATTTTGGCCCACTCATCTTTGCAGACTTGTTGTAATTCAGCCACATTGGAGGGTTTTCAAGCATGAACTGCCTTTTTAAGGTGCTGCTTTTTTCTTTTGAGATATTAACCCTTTAATGCTCTCACCCTGTAAAAAGCAATTAATTATTAATTTTAACATTATATTTAATTTTTTTTTTTCCTTAGTCCTTTGGGCAATAAAAATGAAATATAACAAATAGTCATATAATTTGCAGAGCAATTTCTGTAGATCTAGATCAGATTTGCTCATTACTAAGTTAAGTTTTATTAAGTTTTACTATTTAAGAAATTGATCTCTTCTTGTGGTATTCTTTGAAGTTGCATCGGCCCTGGGATCAGAGTTAAATTTGGCTTTGTTGAATCATCATCAGTAGTATTCATCCAAAAAAATCACACCGATGCAATATTTTCAACATATATATATGGAAATAACAAATAACGGAATCAGTGTTAATTCTGGCAGCTATTGTTACTAAAATATCCCTAACCGAATCAATTCGAGAATTAAGTGGCAATACCTGCTATACAGCAAATGTATTAACTGTAACTTACAGTTAGCGACTTCAAGTGTCGCTTCAGGTTGGTTGTATTCTTCCTACCTAATATGTAGCCACAGGATGTCTCTCCGACTCATGTTTCTATAGTGCATTGTGTTTTCCTTTCTGCCAAATTATAAATAAAGTGTGTTCAACTATTCTTTTATTCCGATGTTGTCATTAACTCACTGTCGGTTTGGGACAGCATCTGCACACATCACATCAATCTGCACCACACGTCAATCAATGACAGGGATGCATTGTTAATATTTTGACAGACAGATTAGACACACAATTGGTGGAAAATATGCATTTTGTGATTGTCCGCCACCACTAACATTTTAGTCCCGTCTCGTCAACGAAAACAAAACATACACTGGAATGCAATAAAGGTTGTTGACGAACATTTTTCATCATTGACGAAATTAACACTGCACGGAATACGTTTTTTGGGGGGGGGGGGAAATTGACATGACTCTGTTCTGACACTAAACTACACTAAACACCATAAACATGACACATGCCAAAGCCATTCTTTTGCGGCTAACTTCCTGGAAGAAAGCAAACCCAAAAAGGTCTGGTTTTGCACCTTGTAGATATTTTTTCCGTGTAAATAAATACCTGACTTGAACTAGGTAAAGTTCAATTAATTTTTCAACAAGATATTAATTCAAAATGTGATCTACCGAATATTTGTCTTGCATGTGGCACGGTGAAACAAAGACTTTTTGTAAATTCTGGACCAGCATCTTGTGACACCCTCTCCATCCTTTTGTTTCTATGTCTGAAAAACTTTCTCCTGGCAAAGTCACGCACTCACTCTCACTCTCTTTGCTCTGCTCCACAATCCCATTTCTTATCTGTGTCTCCCATGTTCAAGAGGACCCTGGCAGCTTAGCTCAATCCTTTGAAAACACTGATATTAAAAGAGAGATGCTGAGAAGAAAGATGGCGACAAAGCCCACCTCACCCCCTCCATTTACCCTGTCTGAACCTTCCGTCATGTTAGCAGGTGTGTGTGTGCTTCCTCCAACCAACCATCCACACACACACCATGTCACATGTGCGCACACATACATACAATTTTGAAAAAAACTATTAAATTCATTGCCATTGTTGTTTGGTCTTACACACAGACTGTCACACACACACATACTGAAAGAACATTAATCCTCCAATCTACATAGACACTGGTCGCCTCAGGGGCTGGGGGGGGGGGCTTTGGCTCTCCAGTATTCCGTGAAATTTCACATTGTTTTGTTAAAATTGCAGCCTCTGATGATGGGAATTTCATTTTGCTACTGCAAGAAGCAGAAGCGAGGAAGGGAAGAAGGAAAAGATGTGGGTCTAAAAGAGGAAAGGAGGTAAGGAAAAAGAGGGGGAAAGGGGGTGAAAGACGAAGGGAAAGAAGGGAGTGAAGGAAAAAGAAGAGATGGGGTAAGGTGAAAAGATATGGAGAGGTGTATTTCCATATCTGGAAAAAGCAGGGGGGAGAGAGGTAAAAGATCGAGGGAAAATGGAGCGAAGGATGGAGGGGAGCAAAAGAAAGGAAGGAATAGTGCAAAGGCAGGAGGTAAGAAAGGGGGTAAAGAAATCTCAGGGGAGGCAGGAGGGAAAGGATGGAGGGAAAATGTACCGAAGGAAGGAGGTTAGGGAACAAAAGAGAGAGAAAATGGGGGATAGGGTGAAGGAAGGAGGGAAGGAAGTGTTGGAAAAAGGGAAGAGGCGAGGTTAGAAGGGGAAGCAATAGGGACATCCGGGAAAGAACTGAAGGACGTAGGGTTGGAGGGAAGGAAGGAGGCTAGGGGGAAGAGAAAGGAAAATGAGGGAAAAGGGTGAAGGAAGCAGGTAAGGATGGACGAAGCAAGGTGATGGACGAAGGGAACATCTCCTTCCATCTCTTTCCTTTTCTTACCTCCCTCAAGCCCTACTTCTTTTACCTCTTTCCTGAACCTCCCTATCGCTTTCCCCCTTTAGGCGGTATTCACATGAAATCAGGCATTGCGGCGAAAATGCCGATCCTCCCAATATATTTGAATGTGGGTAGTGCGTTTAGGCTGCGGCGGTGGGGACCGCAGGGGATGCCGAAAACAAAACTCAGCAGCCTTGTGGCAAAAAGTTGAAACAGAATCAACTTTTGGAGAAACGCAACCCGGCCAATCACGTAAGCCGGCGATCAGACAGGAAGACACCCACGATAAGAAGAACCTTGTTTACCATGTAGCATTGTAGCATTCCAGTGTTTACCGAGCAACTTTGAAGATGGAAGAGAGACTGATCGCCTTTGTGATGACCTTTCCAGAGTTGTACAACCCTGCAATGAGGAAGTACAAAGACGTTAATCGCCGTTCAGTCACTTTGCATTGTATTGCTCTTCAAGTTGGGATTTCTGGTTAGTATTTCTACTTGTGCTACAATCAGCATACACGTCACACAAATGGGCCATGTAATAACACTCCCACACCGCCACACAACCCTGCGCTAATCGCAGCAAAGCCTGATTTAGTGTGAATACAGCCTCCCCCTCTTTCCTTTTTCCTACACTTTCTTCCTTGCCTACTTCCATCAGCCTCTTCCCTCTTTTTCGTTTCTCTTTTAGTCTCCTTCCCTTACTCCATTTTCCTTCTGCATCTCCTTCCTTCTTTCCCTTCATTCAACTTCATTCCTGAATCTTCCCAAGCCTTAACCCCTTGCTTTCCCTCTTTCCTTTTTCCTTCACCTCCTTCCTTCCCTCCTTTCCTCCTTCCATCACCCACATCCCTCCCTTTCCTTCTCTTTTTTTATCTGGCCTCCTTCCTTGTTCCATTTTCCTCCATCCCCTTTCTCTTTCCCTTTGCTTCATTTTCTCTCAGTCCCTTACCTCTGCCCCCTGCCTTCCCCAACATCTCCTTCCTTCCCTCTACACCTACTTCCTTCACCTCTTTCCTGAGCCTCCCATCCTTCCCACTTCTTTGCCTTCCTTTTTCCTCTCTCTTTCTCCCTTGCCTCCTTCTTTTTATCCATTTTCCTGCATCTCTTACCTTTATCCTTCCTGAACTGAACCTGCCCAAATCCTAAAGTAGGAAGCAAAGGAATGGAGGGATGGCATCCTGCAGTTACCATGTTGACATGCCTCATCTCAGCACCATAAAAGGAGGGGTACACAATGTTGTTGATCCACATACAAGTAAATATTATGCTAAAGTGATTGGCTCTCATCAGGCCCTAACCTTGCAATGATAGAAAACAGCAGAAGAGGAAGTGCAAGCCCCATCTTCGTTCTCACCTCCCCTAATTTGCATTGCATGCTGAATTGCATGAACTGGTCCCATTAACTGGGGGGCCTTGCTGTGTTTTGGTTGTAAGCGAGGGGAGGTGGGCTGTCATATCGTTTGATTTGCTTGATATGAAAACAGTGGTGGTTTGCAATCAA
The DNA here is from genome assembly GCF_020085105.1 of Siniperca chuatsi. Classification (NCBI taxonomy): domain Eukaryota; kingdom Metazoa; phylum Chordata; class Actinopteri; order Centrarchiformes; family Sinipercidae; genus Siniperca; species Siniperca chuatsi. Next base: position 2,471,160 of record NC_058048.1, read on the forward strand.
TGGAGCCTGTGGTTTATTTGGGGTGAAATGAGATTTTTTATTGGGATGTTTGCATCTCGATGCAATTTGCCAGCTTTATTGTGGCCGACCCGGGAGCATCCTCGCTTGAGTTTACAGTAAATTTGTCATGGGGCCACTACAAGGGTTGAAAGTGAATATGGTTATTTATTTACATGCACACAAACAGGCACACTTTGTTAGATGCTTCTGATGACTGTTGGAATGGAGATCCCAGCTGGTTATATGTGCTGGAGCCTGGTGTGAAGGCAGCCTATCAGAATGATTAGGCAGAGGAGGGGGAGGCCTACCAGCTGCTCTACATGTTACTGCAATGGGAAATATAAATTATAATTCAGAAGACACCCCAAAGGTTTGTCTCAGTTTGCTTTTGGAAAGTAGTGCTGAGCAGTTACATGTGTTTTTGGATTTGGTTTGGGCTTGGTAAGTGTTACAAAATGCTGTTTTGGTTTTGAGTATTTTACTTTTTCTACAACTGAACTGAGAGTTTATTTACAAGACTAAAGCCTGCCAGATAAAAATATAAAGTACCTGTCACATGTTGTGGTGGAATATGCAGTGGATACAATTGTTGGTTGTGGCTAGTCTTGTTTGTGGCAACACAACGTTAATAACGTATTGTAACTCCAGATTCTATGAGTATAGGTGTAGCATGTGCAGTGGGGGAGATTTTCTTTCATGCCGCTGTGCTCTGCATGCCCCCCCCCCAAATCTGCTCCTGCAGCATATATCAATTACGTGACCTAGGAGGGCTACGCCTATAGTCATAGAATTTGGAGTTACAAAACATAACTAACGTTCTATTTCATATAGGTTTTACCCTCTAAGACCTGTCGCTATAGGGTTAAGGGCGAAGAAGCTGGTTTAGTCAATGCTCACTGTGACACCAGAGGGATAAACCCAATAGCGACAGCGAAGCCTATACGAAATTCAATTCAGTTTTATTTATATAGCCCCAATTCATAACAGAAGTTATCTCATTGCACTTTTCCCATAGAGCAGGTCTAGACCGTACTCTCTACAATATTATTTACAGAGACCCAACAAATCCCACCATGAGCAAGCACTTGGCGACAGTGGCAAGGAAAAACTTCCTTTAAGAGGCAGAAACCTCTGGCAGAACCAGACTCAAGAGGTGGGGGCCCAATACAAATTCCACCTAGAATTTTAAAATAATAATAATGTTATGGTAGTGGTAATGTTACTATTAATAAAATAATAATAATAAGAATGGTCGTGATAGGAATAATAGTGATAATAATAGTAATAAGACTAATAATAGCAATTGCAGTAGCAGTTGTCGAGCAGGAACACGGGCAACTGGTGGCCCACAGTCACTGTTCCAGACTAGGCGGCTCCGGCGGCAGAAATACCTGCTGAAAGTGACAGAAAGAGAGTAGAGAGAAATGAGAAAGCACAAAACTACAGGAGAGAGAAGAGTTAGTAACATGCATTAATGTGATAAAAATGCATACAGATGGGGAGGGAGAGGAGGAGAGATGAGCTCAGTGCATAATGGGAAGTCTCCCGGCAGTCTAGGCCTATAGCAGCATATCTAAGGGATGGTTCAGGACTCACCCAAGCCAGCTCTAACTATAAGCTTTATCAAAGAGGATGGCAGATGGTATCTGCCTCCCAAACCCAAACTGGGACCTGATTCCTGGGGAGAGGAGCTTGATAACAGAAGGCTCTGGCTCCCATTTATCTCATATAAATTAATAATAATAGGAATGACAACTATAGGAAAAATAATATCAGTATTTGTAACAGAGCCAATAACAACTACTGTAGTAGCAGTTGTCGAGCAGGAACATGGGGGCAGCAAGTGGCCCACCACAGATCCAGTCTCTATAGCTCCGGGGGCAGAAATACCTGCTGATAGCGACAGAAGGAGAGAGGAGAGAAACGAGAAAGCACAGAACTACGGGAGAGAGAAGATGTTGAGTTAGTAACATGCAGTAATGGGATAAAAATGCTTACAGATGGAGAGGGAGAGAAGGAGAGAGGAAAGAGGTGCATCATGGGAAGTCCCCCGGCAGTCTAGGCCTATAGCAGCGTAACTAAGGGATGGTTGAGGGCTCACCAAAGCCAACCCTAACTATAAGCTTTATCAAAGAGGAAAGCCTTAAGCCTACTCTTAAACGTGGAGATGGTGTCTGCCTCCCAAACCCACATTGGGATGTGATTCCACAGAAGAGGGGCTTAATAACTGAATGAAGGCTCTGGCTCCCAGTCTACTTTTGGAGACTCTAGGAACCACAAGTAACCCTGCATTCTGGAAGCGCAGTGTTCTTGTTGGGTAATAAGGTATTATGAGATCTTTAAGATACAATGGTGCCTGGCCATTAAGAGCTTTGTAGGTGAGGAGAGGGATTTTAAATTCTATTCTGTTTTTTTTTCAGGGAGCCAGTGCAGAGAAGCTAATATTGGAGAAATATGATGTCTTTTCCTAGTTCTTGTCAGTACACATGCTGCAGAATTCTGGATCAACTGGAGAGTCCTAAGGGACTTATTAGGGCAGCCCGGTAATAAGGAATTACATTAGTACAACCTAGAAGTAATAAATGCATGCACAGATTTTTCAGCATCATTTTGAGACAGGATGTGCCTGATTTTTGTAATGTAACCTAGATGAAAGAAGGCAGTCCTTGAAGTTTGTTTCATGTGGGAGTTAAAGGATAAATCCTGATCAAAGATAATTTCGAGGTTCCTTACGGTGCTGCTGGAGGCCAGCCATCTATAACTTTATCTTTAGATAATGTGTCTCTGAGGTGTTTGGGGCCAAGTACAATAACTTTAGTTTTGTTAGAGTTTAACATCAGAAAGTTGCAGGTCATCCAGGTTTTTATGTCCTTAAGGCATGCTTGAAGTTTAGCTAACTGGTTAGTTTCATCTGGCTTGATTGATAGATATAATTCCTCTGCATAACAATGAAAGTTTATGGAGTGTTTCTTAATAATATTGCCTAGAGGAACCATATATAAGGTGAATAGAATCAGCCCAAGCACAGAACCTTGTGGAACTCCGTGACTAACTTTGACGTGCACAGAGGACTCACCGTTAACATGTACAAACTGAGATCGATCTGATAGATAGGATTTAAACCAGTTTAGTGCGGCTCCTTTAATGCCAATTACATGTTCCAGTCTCTGTAATGGGATGTGATGGTCAATGGTGTCGAACGCAGCACTAAGATCTAACAAGACAAGTACAGAGACAAGTCCATTGCCTGCAATTAAAAGGTAATTTTGAATTTTCACCAGTGCTGTCTCTGTGCTATCATGCACTCTAAATCTTGACTGAAAATCCTCAAATAAACGATTGTTATTTAGAAAGTCACACAACTGATGGCGACTGCTTTCTCAAGGATCTTAGAAAGAAAGGGAAGGTTAGATATAGGTCTATAGCTAAAACCCCTGGATCAAGAGTAGGCTTATAAAGAAGTGATTTAATTACAGCTACTTTAAAGGACTGTGGTATATAGCCTGTTAATAAAGACAGGTATCCAGTAAAGAAGTGCTAATTAAGGGTAAAATGTCTTTAAGCAGCCTAGTTGGAATGGGGTCTAAGAGTCAAAGTCAGCTGAAGAAGGTTGATAGGAGCAAAGCAGCCAAAACACACATCAGGCTCTACAGCTGTTTCCAAGGTTCCTGTGTTTGAAGATAAATCAGTACCCGTTGAGGGCAGGACTTGTTGAATTTTTTCTCTAATAGTTAAAATTTTCAAGGAATGTAGGAATACATGGCTCAATAGAGCTATGACTCTCTGTCATCCTGGCTACAGTGCTGAAAAGAAACCTGGGGTTGTTTTTATTTTCCTCTATTAATGATGAGTAGTAAGCTGCTCTGGCATTATGGAGGGCCTTCCTGTATGTTTTAAGACTATCTTGCCAGATTAAACGAGATTCTACCAGGTTGTTGGAACTCCATTTCCTTTCAAGTTGTTTGCTTTAATTTGCAGGTTTGGGGGTTATACCATGGAGCTAACCTTCTTTGTTTTATTATCTTCTTTTTTAGAGGAGCGATAGAATTGAGTGTTGTTCGCAGTGAGCCTGCAGCACTATCAACAAGATGGTCAATTTGGCAGGGGCTGCGATTTGCATAGGAGTCCTCTGTTATATTGAGACATAACATTGAATTAAATGCAGATGGGATCACTTCCTTGAACCTAGCCACAGCAATATCAGATAGACATCTAGAGTAGGAGTTTTTGCCTAATGGTGTGTAGTCCAGTAATAGGAGTTCAAAAGTAATTAAATAATGGACAATGGATACAGAAGGATTCTGCGAAAAGACTATTAAATGTTCAGTTTCAATGCCATATACCAGAACAAGGTCGAGGGTGTGGTTAAAACAGTGAGTGGCTTCATGTATACTCTGACAAAAGCCAATCGAATCAAATAATGAGATAAATGCAGTACTAATGCTATTATTTTCAATGTCCACATGAATATTTGACTGGTGTTCTGACTTTGTGACTCTGCAGGGCTCTAAGGAGCTTTCTCAGCCCTTCAACATGGTCCTCAAATGTCCTGGCATAGCACAGTATGTAATCTAAATATACAACACTCAGGGGATCGCAGGGGAGTGAGCATTTCTTCCATACTGCGTTGAAACAAACCCACTGAATGAATGCAGTCAGTGACGCAGGTGGCGTGACCCCTCTGCAATGAACCCCTGGTCGAACGCCTTCCTTTGGTCTAGAATGGAGAACCAACTGTACCCACCCAAAGTATCTGAGGTCTTGGGTAAGGGGTGCCAGTCTGGAATGGAGCACTGGCTCAAGAGACGATAATCGTTACAGAGATACCCACACTACAGGTGCGGTGTAAGGGAATTTAGACTTCACAATCCACCCTCTTACCAGAAGAACCTCAATGTACTCCTGTACCTCCCTGTAAAGGGGTTTTGGGATGGAGGTATATGATTTCTGAAATCATGAAATGCTCCTGATTCTTATCGCAAAATTTTCTTATGGTCCTCTAACATTGATTGTTAAATGTCACAGGTATTTTCTGTCATTGCTGTACAAACATGCACATGAGTTTTGAGCCCATTCGTAAGTGTTCTGCATTAGATCAGCAGGTTGATATATTATAACAACAACCAGGCTTGTACTTGTACTTATTCTCCAGCATTGATTAATGTATCCATAACATAGCACAACCACCGTATTGAATGCATGTTTGTGTTTCAGTTTGACCTTGATGAAAAACCATAACACATTCATGCACATTAGACACCATACATGTCCAATCCATCTTTTGGCTAATCGTTATCTATTTCTGTTACTGATGCCATTGCTTGGACTTGTTTCAAATTAGAAGAGGTATATATCACACATCCAATCTTCACTGGTTACCTGCAGAGAGAAGAAAGGGGCACAGAGGAGAAGGAGGCGAACAGGTGACGGTACAGCAGGGAGTGGAATACACAGAAATAGAGAGGGAGAGGGGGAAGAGGCAGTGAAACAAGTCTGGCTATTTTTCACCAGGGTCCATGGTGAAGTTGTCAGGTGGGAGTGTATGTGAGCCTGCTGGACGATAATGTTGCATGACACTTCTGAAATGAGATACGGGTTGCCATGGCAAAAAGAGGGGAGGCACAGTCTCTCCAGAGGCCCAAATAAAACAAGCTGTAAATTATGTTTGATTAGGATTTAGATCATGGAACTGTTCGGGATGGCCTTTTTTGTAGGTTGCTCGCTCAGGCCTCAGAGACTTTTTGTTATGTTTGTCTATGAGCACCACTGTGTATAAATGTGTGTGTGTGTGTGTGTGTATTACACTGACATATCTGGGTCTGGTGAAATAGAAGGCCAGTCTTGTCCTTATATCAAATCAAATTTGGACCAATTGCCTTCATCCACTTTAAAAATGATGGATATCGGTTGATTCGATAGGCACATGTGTATTGTAATTGATCAAAGCTGTTTGTCTTTGTGTTTGTGAAGACTTATAGAGCTTTATTATTCCATTTTTGGCCACTAAGGAGCAGAAAAACATCAGAACTATCTTACAGCAACACAGCCTCCATATATCACTGGGATTTATAGTTGTAGTGTCTAATGTATTAACAAACAAATATTTGCTTTCCACATTTAGCAGACTAAAAGTAACATTATTAAAGCTTCATTTGTAGTTGTGTTTCTGTCCACCTGTAAGTCCAATATGCACTTTTCTTTTAGCTCTTGTTTGGTCTTCACCAACTCCTTAGATAAATCTCAGATGCTTTAGCATCTGCCAGATGTTTAACTTTTTTGTAGGAAATCTACGTTTTTATGCTTGCATTCTTTATCAGTATGTAATGAATACGAAGCAGCAGCAATTTAATTATCATTCTCCACCATTTAACATGTAGTTAAAATTTAGCTCAGTTTTACACTAAGCTGTTTCTCTTGATCAGTCAAGAAAGGGAATTAACCTGAAATCAGGTAGCAAGAGGTAAAACAAGGAATGGATACGCAAAGTGACTGAATGTAAGTTACAGAAACCAAAGGCAACGATCTTTACACGTGAAACATTTATTACTATCACTACTAACAACAACAACAACAACAACAACTAGACACAAACGAACGGACAAATGCAACGATGCGTAAAGATGAATTCAGCGATGAACAATTCATGAATGAATGAACAATGTACCAGATAAAGCAGTGAATGAAATTAAGATGTCTTAATTTGTGGAAACACAGGAGACTAAAACCTTAATATTGACGAGTGAAATACTTTAATGTATCGTTCAGCAGCTGAGAGAAGCTTTGGGAAACATTTGTGAAACATTTAATGATTGCATATCATGACTATATTGGAGGGAGATTCTATTCCTGACCTCAAGATAAATTACGTTTTAGTAACCTATTAGCATTAACCCAAATATAACACAGGAAAAGTAATGTTTTCACCTGGTGATTCCAATAGCCAAGGGACAAGTTGCATTGGGAGGAGGGAGTCATTTATAAAAATGTATACATTTGTTAATTAATAAATAAATTAATAATCAGTTTAGTTTCAATCTAAAGTTGCCACACAGTTCTTGTCTTGGGACAGTGAATTAATTAATTTAATAAGCTACACTTAACTTGACAGTACATGCGCTACTACTTATTACTTATATTATTACATTATATTATTATGCCGTAAATACTTATCATCAACCAGTAAAACCACATTGTACTTTATACTTATACTTATCTTAATTTTATACTTATACCCACTTGGTACTTAATTTATCTGACCTGTATTATAGTGTATTACATTTTTTGCTTAGAACTTCTATTCCTGTGTGCACTGACGTGACAGTGAGCTCCTGTAACGAAAGAGTTTCCCCTCGGGGATCAATAAAGTATTTCTGATTCTGATTCTGAATATTTGATTCACACAAACACACAATAACCAAAGTTTTATAAATGTTTATTTAACTACAAACTACACACACACAATTATAACTACTAGACTACACAAACCCAACTAATAACTACAAGACACACAAATGAACGGAAATGCAACCACGAATGAGTGATATGAACAAAGCAATGCATAATTAATAAGTAATTAATGAATGACCATTTGACACCAGATGATGCAGTGAATGATTATTTTGGCAAGTGGTCTTAACTAGTGTAAACACAGGAGAACACTATGTGGAGCAGTGAAATAAACTAGGCACTGCTGAAGCCATTTTCTACCGGCATACCACTCCCCATTTATACATTGTCAATAAAGACACAAAAATAATACATTTATGGGAAAACATTTTTTGATTTGATTTGGTCTGACAGTCTGACAGTGGCCTACCACTTTCAAACGGCACATGCCGTTAGGAAATGGAATGTGCCGGTAGAACATGAGCTGCATACCACTCTATTGACCAGCTGTTATCACCCATTTAGCCTGAAAACTGTCAAATTGGGTGAATCCTACAAATGTCCAGCAACACAAGCGATCAGTGCCCCTGCGCACGCCCCTGCAGTACATCAGCCGGTGGTATTTTCAGGTAAGACGATTTAAATTAACATTTAAAACTGTGATCATTTAGTCAATAAGCAAAAACAATATAGAAAAATTGTTTTAAGTGACATGAGTGTTGACATGAGGTAACCATTTTGCAATTGCATTTGCCAGATGTTACATGCTTTACCGATCTTTTGTGGTTCTAGCTTGATATTCTGCCCTCGCATGTACGACGTCTGCTTTGTACAGCTAGACAGATAGTTAACAGCAATGAAGAAGAGAAACTCCATTTGTCATTTTGAGGATTGATGTTTTATCTTTTGTTCTTTTTTCTTCCTCAGTTTTATTTCTTAATCTTTTCTCCATTTAAGTCTGTAAGACTGGAAAAATAAACATAAAAAGGACAAATAAACATTACAAAAGTGTAACGTCTGTTGTGTCTATTACAATCAAATATAAAGTTACCCAGTAACTCAGTAAAATTAAACAATATTCTCTATATCACCAAACTAACTGCTACACTGTTACATGCATAATCTAGGCAAATCAGCAGATGAAAACAAACCAACTAAGTTAATTAATCTGACGCGAAGTGTCGATGCCCGTTGCTGAACAGATACATCAGAGCGTCAGAAAAAACAAAGCAGCATACGCGAGAAAACGAAAACAGCCACGAACGTAGTAAAATACATTACTGAATGTAAACATATACATCATACAAGAACTACAATTCTGACGTGTAATTACTTACAGACACATATTTGAGTCACCAGATACTCCTGTCTCCAACGTTTCCAGAAACTCTCAGCCAGACACTGCACTTGTTTCCACTGATTTTTGTGAAGATCCTTATGATCAAAGTCACCTGGAGGCGTTGTCACTGGAATCATCTTTTGCGTGAGAATCATCGCAGGTGTCAATATAGACGGATTGTCAGGGTCAGTTGACACTGGAATCAATGGCCTGGCATTTAGAATGGCCACGACTTCTGCCATCAGTGTCGTCAACACTTCATGAGTGAGGTGTTTCGTGTTAGATTGCAGTAACATCCCTTCTAGAATACGACGTGCTACTCCTATCAGTCTTTCCCAACAACCTCCCATATGAGATGAATGGGGAGAATTGAAAGTCCACGTACATCCTTGCTTGTCAAGGTAGCTTGTCAGTTCTGGATCACTGGTGTTGAATTTCAACTCTTTGCACGCTCCAATAAAGTTTGTGCCTCTGTCAGAGCGAAGCTGTTTGGGCGGCCCACGGATAGCAAAGAATCGTCGTAAAGCATTTATAAAACTTGAAGTAGACATGGATTCTAATACTTCGATGTGTGTCGCTCTCGTGCTCATGCATGTGAATAACACCGCCCATCGCTTACTTTCAGAGCTACCTCCACGAGTGCGCCAAGTGACAATGCTCCATGGCCCAAAGACGTCCAGGCCGACATGAGTAAAGGGGGGTTCTGCAGTGAGTCTGTCAGCTGGTAGTGGTGCCATTTTCTGTTCCATTAACTTTCCTCTCAGTTTTTTGCAGATCACACAGTTATAGAGGACACTAGACACCAGACGTTTACCTCCCACTATCCAGACTCCAGCTGACCGGACGGCTCCTTCAGTAAGATGGCGACCTTGATGGAAAACTTCCTCATGGTAATGTCTCACTATGAGAGTTGCGATGTGATGAGTTTTTGGCAGTAAAACAGGATGTCTTTCATCTCTGGGTAAGTCAGCATTAGTAAGGCGTCCTCCAATCCGAAGGAGTCCATCCTCGTCGATGAAAGGATTTAACTTTCTCAATGGACTCTTTTTTGAGAGCTGTATCCCATCTCCCAAACATTTGAACTCTTCTCCATAGATCTTTTTCTGGACACAACGAATGACTACAGTTTTAGCTTGCCAACGTGCATCAACGGCGTCCACTTTTTGAGTTTTGGCGTATGTTCTTGTTACTTGAATAAGTTTTATGATGGCTTGCAGCAGTCTCTTCCAGCTAGAAAATCGTTCAAAACGTGCTGAGCTGAACTGACCTTCTGTAGCTTTGGTGTGATTGACAGCAACTTGGGCCCGAACTTCAACATCAAGTTCTGGGTCAATAAGATCAAAGCTGTTGCTTTGTGGAGGTTCAATGCCGCTTTTCAAGAATTCAGGGCCTGAGAACCAGTTAGAGGCCCTGAGGATGTCAACAGACGTTGGTCTGGTGGCATGATCCGCCGGATTCTGTTCGGTGGCAACATACTGCCATTGTTGTGGATGACTTGATTTCCTGATGCGATTGACTCGATTAGCAACATAAACATGAAATCTTCTGGAGGTGTTATGGATATACCCGAGAACAATCCTGCTATCAGTGAAAAATCTCACGGCATGCATCTCAATGTCCATCTCACAGCAAATTGTGTCCGCCATCTCGGCTGCCAGGACAGCAGCACACAACTCTAAACGTGGAACGGTATGGGCTGGATGCGGTGCTAACTTCGCTTTGCCCATAATGAATCCTACGTGGCACTGGTTTCCAACATTGGTGACACGCAGATAGGCTACTGCAGCGATAGCCTGAGTGGAAGCATCAGAGAATAAACAGAGTTCTCGACTTTGAGATGAGACAAGAGGGATAGGCACATATCTTCTTTTGATGTGTAGCTTCACTAGTTCCAGGAGAGACTCTTTCCACAACTTCCAGGACTCTTGCTTGTCTGATGGGAGGGGATCATCCCAATCATATTCTTTGGACGACAGTTCTCTGATAAGAGCTTTTCCTTGAACTATGATGGGAGCTACGAAGCCCAGTGGATCATAGAGGCTCTGAAGGCACCGAAGTCGAGGTCTTTTAAGTCTTTTGCAAGGTCCTCGGGAGCAAATGCTGACATGACCTTGCTGCTATTGGAAGCGATTTTGTGGAGTTTTAAGTTCGATGCTGCTAACATTTTTTGAGTCCTCTTCAGAAGGCTGATAGCTTCTTCTTCTGTAGGAACTGACATCAATCCATCGTCCACGTAGAAATTCCTCATGACGAACTCCTTACTGTCTGTGCCGTATTCATCCTGATGTTTTTGTGCAGTTCTCCTTAGACCATAAATGGCAACTGATGGTGAGGGGCTATTGCCAAATATGTGCACTTTCATTCTGTATTCGGCGATGTTATTGTTCAAGTCGTTATCCTTGTACCAAAGGAACCGCAAATAATCACGATGATCTTCTCGAACAACAAAAGCGTAGAACATCTGTTGGATATCAGCGGTAACCGCAATGTTCTCTTTCCTGAAACGGATTAAGACACCAAGCAGATTATTGTTTAAGTCTGGTCCGCTGAGCAGCACGTCATTCAGGGACACACCATCATGTTTGGCACTAGAATCAAAAACCACTCTTATTTGATTTGGTTTTTGAGGATGGTAGACCCCGAACAGAGGTAAGTACCACCTTTCTTGATGTTCCTCAAGTTCTGATGCTAGTTCTGCGTGGTCATTCTCAAATACCTTTTTCATGAACTCCAGAAAGTGTTTTTTCATGTCTGTGCGTCTGTCTAGAGTTCGTCGGAGAGATAAAAGTCGTCGCAGAGCCACCTCTCTGTTGTTCGGAAGACGGCGGCGTGGTTTGCAGAATGGCGATGGTGCTACCCAGTTGTTTGCCTGATCCATATAAACCTCTTTTTTCATGATGTCCAGGAATGTTTGATCATCAACTGACAGAGCTACCTTTTCATCATCCAGGTGGCTGTCGAAGACTGTGGCTCCAAGTTTTTCTGTCTCCTCACATTTTAATTTGCATTCCAGAATTCTTGGTTATTGAGGGTTGTTTCTCTTAAGTGTCTCTTTCACTTGAATTTTGTTAGGACAGGGACTTAACATGGATGTCCGTCCATTAAGCAGTGTGTGTGTCTTATACACTCTGACACTGGGTGGTTTGTGAGCCCGGTCTAGACAAACGTCTCCTACTATAACCCACCCGAGATCGAGACGTTGGGCATAGGGGTCTTCATGATCTCCGTTATACTGCTGCCTCACTTTATGCACTCGCAAAATGTCTCTCCCTAGCAGGATAAGGATCTGCGCATTTTCATCGAGTGGTGGTATCTTATCTGCAACATGTCTTAGATGGGGAAAATGGCGAGCTATTTCGGGTGTGGGGATTTCGGTTCGGTCATCTGGAATCATTTCACACTCAATAAGGGTTGGAAGCTTGATTTTTATCTTTCCATCATGGGATTCCACCAGAAAGTTTGTTGCTCTCCTCCCTGAGGTTTCCATAACACCAGAGCAAGTCTTTAATGTATAGGGAGATGCTTTTTCGTAGAGGTCAAAGTGGTTGAAGAACTCAGGGTGAGCAAGTGACCGATTGCTCTGGTCATCTAACACTGCATACGTCTTAATTACTTTTCCTGGTTGATCTTCAGGGTAGACTTTCACTAAACATATTTTACAGCAGGATTTGGCGTTGGTGTTTCCCCTACAAACCTCAGTACATTTTGATGTTACTGTAGGGAGAGTTTCAGGAGGAGTCTCATGAGTCTCCTTCTCCTCGCCTTGATCTGCTGGAACTTCCGAGAACCAGGGTGCTGGACCAGAATGTAAAGCTGATGTGTGAGTCTTGCTGCCACATTCTCTACATACTATTTCTTTATCACAGTCTTTTGCTCTATGTTTGGTCGAACTACAGCACCTGAAGCAGATTTTCTTCTCTCTGAGGTAGGTTTTACGTTCCTCTATTTGCTTGCTACGGAAGGTACAGCATTTTCTGAGTGCGTGGGGTTTGTTATGCAAAGGGCATATGCAGTCTGGATCTGTAGCACCTTTTTCGACACAACCTGTAGGAGCTGCCTTAGCCTCAGAAAACACGCCAGTCTTCCTTACAGCCACTGATGCTTTGTTGTTGTATTTTGTGGGTCTCTCGGACTTGGTTGGACCCGGGTATTGAGCTTGAGATATCATAAAACTAGGGTCGTTTCTGATTTTGGCTTCAGAACGAATAAATTGTGAAAAGAAGGTGAAAGGTGGATAGGAAACATGGTACTTAGACCCTTGTGAAATCCACTTTTCTTGAAGGCTAAATGGGAGCTTTTCTAATATGGGTTTCACTCCACGTGACGTATCAAGATATGCTAGACCAGGGAGGTATCCTCCTTCTTTTGCATATTCGAGTTCAAGCAAATGGTCTCCAAGCTCTCTTAATCTCACATTGTCTCTGTTTGAGATTCTGGGGAATTCCTCTATCCTTTTCAGAAGTGAATGCTCAACTGCCTCTGGGGTTCCATAGGTCTCTTCTAGTCTTTGCCAAACCATGTCTAGCCCTGCAGCTGAGTTGTGGCTGTGTATGGCTCGTATTCTTTTTGCTTGTTCCTTGGCCCAAGCCATTTAATCAAGAGGTCTAACTCTTCTCTTGGAGTTAAGGTGAGTTCCTCAATGACGCTTTGAAAGGAAGTTTTCCATGCCCAAAAGCTTTCCGGGTGGTCATCGAACTCCGTTAAACCAGATGTTACCACTTCTCTTCGCATTAGGTATTTTGCAACATCTGGCGTGGCTGCTGTATGCTTCACGGAGCTGACAGGGTCCCGCCTCTGCAGTGCAGGCTGTCTCAGGTCAGTTGCATCTACATGTGGATCTAAATATCTCTTTTTCTGTGTCTGCACAGAAGGAACGTTTCCAGGAATATGTTGAGTTGTGTCCACTGCTAGTTGAGGTTTCATATTTTTAGGAGCTATTTGTTGATGAGAATCTTCATTGTCGATTCAGAGGTTACTCATTTCTTGTTTGACTGTTTCTACAGCAGGTTGTAAAGATGTGTGCATAGATATGGGTTCTGATGCACTACAGCTGTGTTGCCAAACATACTCACTTGTCCGTTGTGCAGCGTTGGATGGCGAGAGTGGTAAGTCAATGTCATGGCGAGAGACTAGATCTGCTTTTTCCACAGCAGCCACGAACACTGCTTCTTCTGCGGCGGCTGTAGCTGCCTCCTTTTCTTTCTTTAGAATGTGCATTTTTGCTTTTAATGTTGCTTCTTCGACCATCATCTCTGGTTGTGAAGAGCAGAGGGAAACATTGAATGACGTGTGTTGGTTCACCCTTGATATCATCAGCGCTGCACTAACAATCAACATGTCAAATAAATTCATTTTCATCAACATTTTGCTGTACTGCTGGTACAAATTACAAAATGGACGGATGAAATGGAAGTTTTTTTTATTAGAATTCAGTTTAATTTGTGTAATACCATTTTATTATTTTTGTTTTCTCTCTTTCAGAAATGGATTGGAAACTACAAAAGGTCCTTTAAAGCTTCTTCTCAGCCCTCGGCTCTGAAAGCCGAAACTTCACACACGAGAGCTGTTGCAATACAGTCTTGTTTGTAGGGACATTCTCAGACACAAAGGGGCGATATTAAACAATATTTAATAGATGCTTTTAATTGTTATACTAAAAGTTGTACATGGTGGCCCTGTTTACATTATGGGTTCACAAGGGTCGTGAAACTGATTTTCAGGATAGTATTTCGTGTACACACTGAAGTTGCAAGACTGCTATGTCTGTTGAAGAGAATCAGGTTATTTGCTTTACACGTTATGTTGTTTTTACAGAGTTGTTCCAGAGAAATGGGTTTCACAACCCAAGTGCGAACCAGTGTGTTGGACAGATTGACTCTGAATGTAGTTAAAGAAGAGATGCAGACTCCAAAGTGTAAAGTTTTCAGTTTTTTTTCACAGGCACAGTGATATAAAGGGCAGGTCATCCACATTAGGGGAAGATGAGAAGCAGAAATACTTTGAAAAGGCAGCGGCACTGAGGGCTCGAGGGCAGGCAGATGAGGGAGCTCAAAAATTAAAAAGCATCAGAAGCAGCAGAAGTTAGAGGTTTGGAAAGCAGCTTCATTAGTGTCACCATTATAGTATTAAATGAAAGGATGACTGACAGCAATCGTGATGTCAGCAGGACATTGTGACAGACAATTGGAGTATTTATATTTAGATTCTTTCATCATTTCAAATGAATTCATCCCAAATAAATATTCCAGCTGATTTTTTTAACATGTAGGGTATACTATATTGTCATCCTATGATTTGCATACTCAAAGCATGTAATCCGAATGTATGTAATGACCAATTATTAAACATGAGAAAGCAAGCATAAGAGGTGCTTAATCACATTGTCAAAAGGCTTATACCACCCCTCTCAAACTAAATTCCCACTGGATGAGCTAGTCTGTTCAGATCAAGGTGGCCAATTGATGCATTAGTAGTCAGATATGGCTATGAGTCCAATTATTAGTGGAATATTAGACTCAACATAAACACAGCTAATGTATAGTTAATGTAATCTCCTTCAGCACTTATTTCTCACAATATTTTCACCTGTGACAACTCTGTTTTCACAGAGACTGAGTAGCCCTTTTATGAGTTGTTTCTTCAGTGTATGTTGGATTTTTAAATGCAGGTTTTGTCTATTTTTTGTATAATCCATTATTTACTATTTCTGCGGTTGACTTGTTTACCTAAATATTGTGAAGGTGCCCAAGCTTGAGGCTTCGGGTGGAAACAGCCATTTTGTCATCTGACCGCCAAAAGTCCAGCTTAGAGGTGTGAACTGAGCAGCAAAGGAGCCACTGACTTCTTGACTGAACACACACAGTGAGCAACTTTGCACTGCATTTCAAAGGTGATGTTGATTATATGACCATAGTGGCTGTTGTGCAAAGATACACAATACAGTTTCATGAAATGAATAGTTGTTGTCTGTTGTTACATTTGCAGCCAGCTCCTCAGCCGCAACACCCAGTACCAAATATCAAGCTGATGTACTGTTCAAAAAAGTGCAGGATCTATTCAACCAAAATTATAGTAAACACATTTTCTAATATATTTTTAGAACTATGTAAAGAAATGGTTTGGACATATATCTTGATAACCTAATATGCCTCCATGAATCAGTGGCATTATTATGGAATAAATAAATTATTTATCTAATGTGCCCATCAACCATAAGATTATGACACCTTAACAAAATGACATGTTTATAACATGTACACTGGTCAATGGCCTTACCCTCAAGAAGCCATCCATTTGGAAGGGCCCAATTAGAAGCCATTTTGAAAGATGCCAAGTGAATTTCAAAACTCAATTGGAGTTTTCATGATTATAGTGGAACACATGTTCTAAAGCACCTCTCCAGAATATCCAACTATGATACAGCTGGAGGATACATGCACCACCTTATTCATTGCACCACAAATTCACTGTAGGGCTACATATTAAACTTAAAGCTTTCATTATTTTCAGCGAGGTGCTTTTGCTGCACATAAAAGAGAATAATCCCTCAACCAAAAGGTAAACTGTGCAGGACGGCACAGTACCACATCAGAAGTCCCTTTGTTACTGTATAGTTTAATGTTATGGCCATAGACTGTATATATAGATGGACGACGCGTCTCCACTTCCTCCCCATAGACTGTAATGACACCAAAGGCTGCGTTTCATTAGTCGTTCAACATGCCCTCGTTGACTTCCCCTCTGCACTTGCCCTCGGAGGAATCCCCACCACCATCATAAGTGTCATTCCATTTGTCTGAAAAATGAACTGAACTTGGTGAGATCGACCCACGGAGGGCTGAGGGAGCGAGTCAACAACGATGGTCATTCGAGGTGTATATCACCCACAATGCATTGCAGTTACGCATTTGGTGCAAGAAAATGCATCCATGGTTAGGTGGACATAAAACTAATGGACATAAAACTCTTTGACAAGTTAGCAGATAGGTTCTAAAGAAAATCTCATTGATAGCTTGATAGTTTACTGAAAAATGTCATATAGCTAATTGCAGTTAATATTTACTTGGATTGTTGCTCAGCTTGTGTGATTTATTCCCAACATTATCTGTAAATCGATGGAAAAATTGCTGTTTTGTAAGATATCATAAACCCGCCACAATAATAGTTATGGTAATCATGAGACAGATCACAAACAGAAATTTCTAAATCAGAAACTGATGCAGCTAATTACAAAGTGCCTAAATATTGCAATTATCTGCAGAAGACGCCTTTGCCTCATTGAAATGAGTCTGCAGGTATTTCTGATGATTTGTAAAAGCAGAAGGCCTATAGCGCTGAGCATACAACTGGCAGGCAATCCATGTTAGTTTTGGCTGAAAATGTGCAAGGGGAGGTGCGTTCCATTTAAATCTCCCACTCATTTTCCCCCTGCTCTCCAAGTGTCCTCTGTGCGACGTATGCTGTTATGTAATACCAAGGGCTGAGGGGAAGTGAATGGGGGGAAGTGGAACTACTACAGAACCGCAGGCAAAATATCCCAGATACGGGAGCTGCCATCTTGTGCTTTTGATGTCATTTGAAGCCAGAGTCTTTGCTGTAGTGATCAGGGTTGGAGCCGTGGGACTGAGGTCCTGCCCATACACCCGGGCGACTCAATCGCAAGCAGAGCTCAGGTGTCAATCATGACGTGCAACTCCGTTTTTATAGCATCAATTAACTAATTAGAACCAAACTTATCAGAAAAATGAACCCTTGAACAAGCATCAGCGTGATGAGAACCACCCAAAATGACAGAAACCATCTTTGGGAAAAATTTATTTGAAGTGTACTTTGATTTTTTAGTTTGGCCCATGTCCCATCCGCTATCATGGAGGGGGCGGGATTTATAACCTATACTGCAGCCAGCCACTGGGGGGCGCCCGAGATGTTGAGGCAGGGAGCAGACATGTCGTCCATCTTTATATACAGTTTATGGTTATGGCCATCAGTTTTCTCCTTTCTCCTTCAATTCTGAGACATAGTTTTTTTGTCCTATTCTTTTCTATTGCCCTGTGTCCACGTCAAGTAACTGCCAAGTTTATTTTGTGAAAACCAAAATGGCGGACATTTCTTTAATTCTTAGTGGAAAATGCAGTATTTTAAGATAGTTTTGGCATTTAAATGTGTTTTGATAAAATTTCTAGTGAGAAATGTTACCAAAATTTTATTTTCATAATCTCAATTCAGTGAATTTACAGTACATGATCCTTAGTTTTGTTAGTTATTTCGAAGAGTCACTCAGGTCTCAGATTGTTGCTATGGTGGTTGCTATGGACGCTGCTATGCGTACACAGGCCTGCGTGTTGTGGGCAGACTTGACATATTCAACTTCTGTTTTGGGCGGTCTGCCGTCAGTGGGCTTCATTCCATTTCAAAATTCTGTCGGTTGGCCGTAACCTGAATCCAAACGCCATCTCTGTTAAAGCCGTATTATAGCCTGTGAATGTAAAAAGTTGCTCATTTAATTTTATATTTCCAAGAATATGTGGCTGAGTATATTTAATTATGGAATCATCTTTCTTAAAACATAGTCTTCCTCAATTAATATTGAGACACATCTTCCAATAAAGCACTCCAAGTTGTGTGTGTGTGTGTGTGCGCACACATCAAATCTTGTACCATGGACATATAAACAGAATGAAGACTGGTGCATTGCATTCAACCTCCACTGTTACATAATTTAATTATTTATGCACATGTCACATTTAATTTTAGCTCTTGTCACCTTCATATATTTCATACACTTAACTTCTTTGTCTATGGCACCGTCCATATTTCTTTTGTACAGTCAATCAAAGGTCAGTCAAAGTTTAATATCCCATTTCAAAACTATTACTATTCCATTCTGTAAATAGATTTTAAACTGTCAATTTATTTTAATATTACTTTTTTTATTTCATTGTCTATTCTTCTTCTTCTGTGTTGTGTTTTTTGGGAGCAAATGCCAAGACACATTCTTTGTATGCTTGCATTGGTTAATAAAACTGATTCTGATTGAATGTGCTATGTCATGCTGACATAAAATCCCAAAACCAAGAATCATAAAGTTACAAAAAATCTCCAGGGTTGTGTAAATAGTAGCCTGTGCATGCCTCAGTATTTGATGACCTGTGAATGAGAATGAAATCTTTTCAGCCACAACCCAAGCATCTCCTCCAAGCCTGTAGTAATGCCGTAGATTGTCAGCAGTATTATACAAAAATCTCTGAAGGTGACTGCTCTTGGTCACAAATTCCACTAAAAATGAAAAAACAAACCAACAAAAAGCTTCATTTTATATATTGGGCCTTCAAAGTGCTGTCTGAAACTACGCCTGGGAGGCTTGTGTACATGAAATGAAAAAATTTAAATTTGTCGTAGAGCTAAACCAGATACATTGTTGGAAAGCCGCGACCTGCTTTGAGATGCTGACCTTTGAACCTTGACCTTGGTGCATGTTTGAAGGCTTGTAATTAAACAACAAAAAGGGGCTACAGACATGGGACCAAATGTTATAGAGAGCTCTTGACTTCAGATATCCTTTGAGCATAGTCAACAACTGGGGGCGCTGTCAAATATCAGTAAAATATGGTTGAAATTAATTTTCACCCATTTACAACAATTAGATCTTTAAAATCTGATTACACAAATGTGTTTAACATCCCCTTAAACTCCCCAGTGTACTGTCATTTCAGTATTTACAACTTCCAATCCTTTGAAATACACTAATATTTTCTACAATTCCCTAGAGCCGTGACATGCAGCCTAATACAAATCAGCACCATGGTTGTAGTTCTTCCAGTTAGGTACTTAAATAGATATACTAAACTATCAAATATCTACTACAGCCAAACTAGTAATTACACTTTATCTAAATGATCTATGTTAAAAAAAAGGTAAAGATGTTGGTTTATTTCAGATATTTTAGTGAGTATTCTAGAAATTGGGTTTTGGGTTGGTAGTCCTTCCGGTTAGCAAAGTAGGCTGGTAAACATAAATAGGGTCGTAAAAAGATATATCTACTAAATATATCAAATATCTAGCACAGCCGAACTAGTAATTACAATTCATCTAGATGATCTATGTTAAGAAAAAGTAAAGATGTTGGTTTATTGTTTATTGATGTTGCTCATGGTGGGATTTGTTGGGTCTCTGTAAATAATATTATAAAGAGTACGGTCTAGACCTGCTCTATAGGAAAAGTGCAATGAGATAACTTCTATTATGATTTTCCGCTATATAAATAAAATTGAATTGAATTGAATTTATGTCAGATATTTTAACCAAAACGGGAGTCAAACATTCCATGGTTTACAGCTTCCACATGACGTCAACGACTGACACCAAAAACAGCCAATGGGAAGAGAGAAAAAAGTTGTTCATCTACACAGGTCTGGACAAAGGAGCATTTCATGCCAGAAATGCCTATGTAAAAACCTATGTGGCCCACTATGTCTGGCCGCTTATGACTGTAAATTCATTGAATGATAAGTACTTTATTAAGTATTTTATTCTTTTATTAAGTGTGGTGTGAATCAGTTTGAATAAGTGCTGTGAGAATGGCAGAAAACATGGCTATAAATCATTGTGGGAAAGCTGTATTATGTAGAGTCCATATACCTGTATGTTCCTTTTCATTTTTATGAACTGAAATTGAGTAGTAACCTTAAGTAACCTTAATTTACACATGGAAAGCATAGAGGGCAAGACCTCTTTTACAAATGTGTCCTTTTTACAAAAACATGGTGTACAGATACAATAATATGGTTAGTGTTAATTGTAAGGTTATTCATAACACCAAAAGCTGGCTGTACCCTGAGTACTACAATACTTTAGAAAGTCACTGAGACAACAACTTCTGCAAAAACATTGACATGACAGTTCACAGCTCAAGAAAAAACTAACATGGACCTTGTTGCGGTTGGACTATCAACTGATCAGCAACACAGCATCAGTTAGATCCTGACCAAACACACACAGAACATAAACTGCCTGAGTTTCATGAATTTTGGCTAGCACTTAATTAAGGAGACATTTTGAATGATAATTAACAAAACATACAAGCTTGTTAAAGTTAATCATTAAAAATCAGGAAGCAGCAACTGCTTGAGATGTTGGATGAGTCAGATGGCAGAAAGGCATGCCGCTGATGGAGGTGGTCAGTTACAGTTCTCATTTTCTGGTAAAGCATGAGCTTTTCCTTAGCTGCCCAAGTCTTCATATGTAAGGCATCAATCCCTCGACTTTTCAGACTCCTCCAAATTCATCTTCTTCAATCTGGAAAAGGACAAAAGACGACAGAGTGCTATGTCATGTAACAAGGTGGTTTCTAAAATGATTGGCAGGTAGTTGCCAGGTGGTTAGTAAGTGGTTGGCAGGTGGTTAGTGAGTGATAACAGACAGATACGGCTTACTTACTCTGTTTCATCCTCCATATACGACTCTCAAGTCCCAGATCTATATATTACAGAAAGTACAGCATAAGAATTCAGTCGTTCCAAACCTGAAAGCATCACTGTGGTACACCTGACCAAACATTACACAAGTTACAAGGGAGGCCTTGGTGGTTATTGATTATTAATTACACCATATTCAATTACTGCAACATTATAGCAACTTTTCATTTCTAACAACATCATTGTGACAGTTTCCCATAACAATGTGCTCTGTCATTGTCTTGCTATTATCTATGTAATCACACCTAGGCTTCCATGTTGAAGTACATCAGTACGGCACTTAAAGATGGGTGTAATTACTATATAGTCTTACATAAACACATTGAACTCTTACTTGAGCTTGTAGAATTGAATCAGTTTGACGATGCAGTTCCTTTTCCAGTTCAGAGTCAGTGTCTGGAGAACAGTTAGAGACATTATAACAGCTCTAATAAAGTGTTTCATTTCATGTTACTTCTTCACCCACACAGATTACAGGATTTTACTTCATTACTGCACATGGAGAGGTAGAATAACAAATTTGCAATATTCTTTGTTAATAATATTGTGACCTTATTACAATATTCAAGACATTAATGCAATCACTTCAGTTGCTTACTTAGTGGTTTTGGTTTCTGTTGGGCTAGCTCCATCTCCTTATTCTTTCATCTCTCCATGTCTTGCTCAGAAACCACCAGTAGACAACAAAAATAACAGGAAACAAGACAACCGTCAATGCCACATACTCTACTTTGTTCAAAATGCGCTTGTAAATGGAATCTAAAATTCTACTACTCACAACTATTTTTACCTGCTTCCTTTGTGCATTGTTTACCAGGTGCCTCTCTGATGATAGATGACAGTGAGATTTGATATTTTCCCTGCTTTGTCTAATCTCTGCAGGAGCTGCACTTCTGTTTAATTTACTTAATTTGTGTGTGACCAGCTAAACTCCAGAACATACAAATTTTTTTTTAAATGAAACCACTAAGCACAGTGGTTATACTACCTGCACTTCATTTTGACAGGTTATACAGCAGTGGACAAACCTAGGTCAGATGATTTCCTCCGTCTATAATGCAGAAGGGCACCAGTCAGCTGGTCCACACTTTGTGACTCTGTGAACCTTCGTAGGAAAGACCAAAACCTCTTCATTCCTTCTCCATCTGTGAGCCCAAACCCATCAAGCCGTCTGGTGTTGTACTGGTTAGCTCCATGGTATAAACCCCAAACCCACAAATTGAAACAAACATGGCGAAAACTTGAAAGGAAATGGCGTTCCAACAACCTGGAAGAATGTCATATAGTCTGACAAGATAGTCTTAAAACATACAGGAAGGCCCTCCGTTATGCAGCTTACTACTCATCATTAATAGAGGAAAATATAAACAATCTCAGGTTTCTTTTCAGCACTGTAGCCAGGCTGACAGAGAGTCATAGCTCTATTGAACCATGTACTCCTATAGCCCTCAGTAGTAACAACTTCATGAGTTTCTTCAATAATAAAATTTTAACTATTAGAGAAAAAATTCATCAAGTCTTGCCTTCAACCAGTACTGACTTGTCTTCCAACACAGGAACCTTAGAAACAACTGTAAAACCTGATATCTATTTAGACTGCTTTGCTCCCACTGACCTTCTTCAACTAACTTTGACAATTAATTCATCTAAGACATCAACCTGTCTCTTAGATCCCATTCCAACTAGGCTGCTTAAAGATGTTTTACCCTTAGTTAGCACTTTTTTTTTACTGGATATGATCAATCTGTCTTTATTAACAGGCTATGTACCACAATCCTTTAAAGTAGCTGTATTTAAACCGCTTCTTAAAAAGCCCACTCTTGATCCAGGGGTTTTAGCCAACTACAGACCTACAGTATATCTAACCTTCCCTTTCTCTCTAAAATCCTTGAGAAAGCAGTCGCCAGTCAGTTGTGTAACTTTCTAAATAACTATAGTTTATTTGAGGATTTTCAGTCAGGATTTAGAGTGCATCATAGCACGGAGACAGTATATGATATGTAGTTGAAGCGCTTTGTGTAGTCAGAAAGACTAGAAAGGCTATATAAGTACATACCATTTATCATTCAGTTGGCATTAAAGGAACCACACTAAGCTGGTTTAAATCCTATTGATCTCAGTTTGTACATGTTAACGGCAATCCAAAGTTAGTCATGGAGTTCCACAAGGTTCTGTGCTTGGACCGATTCTATTCACCCTGGCCTCCAGCACCACCATAAGGAACCTCAATGGTCTCTTAATGGTCAGGCACCATCATATCTTAAAGAGCTCATAATACCGTATTACCCCACTAGAACACTGTGCTCCCAGAATGCAGGGTTACTTGTGGTTCCTAGAGTCTCCAAAAGTAGAATGGAAGCCAGAGCCTTCATTCAGTTATCAAGCTCCTCTCCTGTGGAATCAGGTCCCAGTTTGGATTCAGGAGGCAGACACCATCTCCACATTTAAGAGTAGGCTTAAGATTTTCCTCTTTGATAAAGCTTATAGTTAAGACTGGCTTGGGTGAGTCCTGAACCATCCCTTAGTTATGCTGCTATAGACCTAGACTCCCGGGAGACTTCCCATGATGCACCTCTTTCCTCTCTCCTCCTCTCCCTCTCTATCTGTATGCATTTTTATCCCATTACTGCTTGTTACTAACTCGACATCTTCGCTCTCCCGTAGTTTTGTGCTTTCTCGTCTCTCTCCTTTCTCCCTCTGTCACTTTCAGCACGTATTTCTGCCTCCGGAGCTGCAGAGTCTGGATCTGTGGTTGTGGGCCACCAGCAGCCACCATGTTCCTGCTCGACAACTGCTACTACAGTTGTTGTTATTGGCTCTGTTACTATTAGTGTCATTATTATTCCTATGACTGTCATTCCTATTATTATTAATTTATTAAAATTAATATTACCACTACCATCACATTATTACTATTTTAAAATTCTAGGTGGTATTGTGCTTCCCCCCTTTCTCTCTCTCTCTCTCTCAAAACCTAACATGGCAGAGGCGGATGGCTGCCCACCATTATGTCTGGTGGGAAAAATGTCAGATTTAAGATTACTTTTAGGTATTTCTACTTCATTTCAGCAGTGCAGTGGATAGACAGGAAAATGGAGGCCAAATGGAGAGTGAATGATGTGTGACACAGGTCCTGATGTCTTTAAGAACTCAGTGAAATTACCTGGCATGGCAATTTGTGTCCATAAATGTGAAATGCTGGTACGGCCAGGAGATGTTGTGTGGTATGCCCTCCCCTGATTTCTGATTGAACACAGTATGACATAACTTTGAGTTAATGTGTCAATGTGTCAAAGTCTTTTATCAAAACAATGATTCAGTTTTATACAGGAGTTTAAAAATGTACTCTCATGTGAGGAAAAGTGAACAATAATGATCCAGACAATCTCCAGCATTAAATTTAATTTTCATTCTAAACTTAAATTCTCAATAAAGGCATTCAAAATGACCAAAACATTAAATTTTTTGTTAATATTAGTGAAGATTATAGAATGGTGGTAAACTTGACATTTAGTAATATTTTGCAATCTCCCGTACACATTTCAAGAGTTTCATATTTGGTGATTGAAAAAGTATGGCTTATGTTAGGGTCATGCTGTTCTAAGCATTTTATGAATAGGGACAATCAAATAGGTGAATTATAATTTATTTATTTATTGACACCTTCACTGTAAGGTTTATCAAGACATGCCGCACTGATGGTTAAAGCTACAATGCTGGACTTTTACATATAAATGAACGTCTGTTACATTCAAGCCCTTGCCAAACGAGTTCACACATTGCTGGTTAAGCCTATCACTGCTAGGTAAATCTCTGTGTAATTCGCAGAATACAGAATTGTTAAATCTGGTGTCTGTGGCGACTTTCCCGCTCTGGCGCACCAGTAATGATGCGTTTTACGCCAACCAGCAATGATTGGTTTGCTAGAGCAGAAGCGGGGAGCAACCCATCCATCATTGCTGTAAAAAAAAGGTCCATCAGAGAGAAAATGTTTATTATTGAGCATTGTTTACTGTTTATTTATTTTTCTTATGATTGTATTGTTTGTGTTAATATGCTTTGGCAACATTGTATTGTATGCAGTCGCGCCACTTGAATTGAAATTGAACGAAGATGACGCAACTCTCTCTCTACATGGCTCTGGAGCAACCGAAGTGATGGAGTAGGTTACAGCAACTAGGTGTAAAACCTAAGAAGTGTTCAAGAAAAGTGTCCAGATAGTGATGCTCCAGATAAAAAAGAAACTCAGCGTTCACCATTGGTGTAGCTTTAGATATTCCTTGCGGGAGAGAAGGGACTGAGGACAGACATAGTTGTCATGTTACTGCTCTTGGATAGGTTGGTAAAATATTTGGATAGTAGGCATTCTGTAAGAAAGATTGTTAGCTCTAACAGTTTGTTTTTAAAACAACAAACTCAAGAAGACACCAACAGTTAATCCTACATGGTGCTAAAACAATTAGAATAATCTAATGAGTCTATTTATGTGAGCTTGCTATGTCTGTATGTATGAGTGCATGCTATTGTTCTTACATTCCAATATCAGGAAGGTCGAGTGATTTTTTTGAGTCCTCTTCAGACAAGCCTCACAAAAGACTGCAGCTACACCTATAATCAGCATGTTCTAGGCAGACAACACACTGGGTAGTGATTGGTGCTAAACGTTCAAACGACACCTTAAGCATGTCATCTTTGGCTGCATCCCAGGCATTTAGTTCTCTCTACTTTGCCGTAATGTACGCAGTCTCAGAACATGAACTACAGCTCAGTGCCACAGGTTCAGTCTGTTGAGGTGTAATATATGTGGAAGGGTCCAAAGGGCCTGTCTGTCTGGAGCTGGGCTGGTGAAGGCCTTGACTAAGGTAAGATACCTTTGCACAGCCAGTCTTCACCACCTTTATATTAATGCTCCTGAAGCTTCTACTTTTAACTGCTTTTCCCATATCTGAAATCAAAATATTTGGCAATTACTAGATAAAGCATTCCTCTTCAGGTGAAAAAGGTAGAAACACATCAGTGAACATGCCTCTATTTAAGCACATGATGGATGGATGGCTAGATAGATAGATAGATAGACTCTCTATGCAGCTTGGCCCAAAACCTAATTTTGAAATGTTCAACACAGACATAGTGCATGGTAAGTAATAAAACAAACTTACCAGTCCTGGGACTGACAGGGACACAGCTGGGAATTGGAGCTGTAAAAGGAGACGAAAAAAATCAGGTAAAGAGATATTATGCAGGCAGGCAGGCAGACTGACTGACAGACAGACAGATCTGTGCCCTTGGGTTTTATTTTTTGAGTTCAAGGTTGAGGACAGCATTGAATGTTTAGGTTAGCCTATGTCTTGCTCACTTAGAAAAATACAACAGAGCCACCACAGCCCTGATATCACCATAGAGGTAAACAAGCTAAGGTTTTTCTAATAATTTGGCAGTGTTCATTTTTGCATTAATATAAATGTCATTGTAAGCTTCTAGCTTGCACAGACAGGTGACAGGTGTGCTAGTAGAGGAGCAGCAAGATTAAACTTCTATCCTAAGGTTCCTCATGTGGGATCAAATGCAGCCAGGCTTTATTCAAACCCACAGAACTTTATTTTCCATTCTAGTCAAGATCCCAAGGTTTCCGAAAATACCAAACATGTCAGGCTGAATTACACGAACATGTATAAAATATGCTCAAGACATCTGGACTTTTCCATTTGATGTAGTTTGCCTAATGCTACCGGTCCGGCAGTGAGTATTTCACTCAATATGAGTATGATATAGCTTCAATGAAGCATTGGAATGAGCAGATACAGAAAACATTGTCTTACAGTGTGGAAAAAGTAATTTTTATAGGCTAACTTCGAAGCCAATGGGGGAAATTTAAGGGGAAACTTGGGGTGCAATGCCACGACAGAAGCTAATATTTTTGTAACAACCTAACATCACTGAAAACTTCAAGGCAAACACATAAAACATGCTAACTAGTAATGCTAACCGCTTAGCTACGTTACAAGCTCACCTTTGTACAGTAACTTCAAGCTAGAACCACAAAAGATTGGTAAAGCATGTAACATCTAGCAAATGCAATTGCAAAACGGTTACCTCATGTCAACACTCATGTCACTTAAAACAATTTTTCTATATTGTTTTCGCTTTTTGACTTAATGATCACAGTTTTAATTGTTCATTTAAATCGTCTTACCTGAAAATACCACCGGCTGACATACTGCAGGGCCGTGCGCAGGCGCACTGATCGCTCATGATTCTGTATGGTAAAGTCATTTCTCTGTTCTCTTAAGTCTTAAAGTTTTAGGAGTCATGGATGATGTCCAGAGCATGATCCGTTGAGAGGTTGAGTTTCAGTTTACCAAGTCAGTGAGGGTCATAAACCGGCTTAGTCTGGAAAAGGTCATGGGACAGAGGAAGTTACTGGGGGAAAGCTTATCAGTTTTCTGGACAGGGCTGTTTATGGCTCAGAGCCCTTGTTCCTTGTTACTTGTGTGAGTCCTTGATGATGTTCAGACCATGGGATATTGGCCTTTTAAAAGGGTCGGTGTTAGGTCGGTGTGGTGCACAAACTGTGATAAATTGGTCAGTTGTCACTTAACTAAAAACTAATAACATTAATGGTGGCCATGTTGCATTTGTTGCAAATCCTTGTAGGGCTATGCGAATGGACAAGCAAGGTTAGTGTCACAGCCCAAGAACTAGCACATTTAAATAGAGTGCCGCTATTATTAATGAATTTTCATGCTATGGTATGTCAAAATGTCTATGAGGAAAAAGTCCCATCATAGTTTTTCTCCATTGTTTGGATGCACTGCAGCCACAGTAGAAAGTAGAACAGCAAAATTCATTTGAGTGTTCTTGCAAAACAGGTGGTCCTGGAAGCTTGGTGACACAGTGACTACTCCCCGGTTGTTCAGTGACCACTGGTAGTTTTGGCTAACTTTGTGGCAAAATTGATATGAAGCAGAAAGCCCTTTTGGTGTTTCTTCTCATACAGCAGAGCAGGGTTCTGTAAAATTGGATGGTGCCATTATGACAACTCTATTTGCTATAGTAACTGTTGTATCATTAATCAGTTCTAAAAGATGAACATTTAGCATTAAATAGCCCTTATTTCTCAATTAGCATAACTTCTCTTTGTTGGGCTAGTTGCGATGATATTCAATTCCATTTTTTTTAATTTATATAGCGACAATTCATAACAGAAGTTATCTCATTGCACTTTTCCTATAGAGTAGGTATAGACCATACTCTATAATATTATTTAGAGACACCCAACAAATTCCACCATGATATCTATTCTGTTACAAGCTGTAGTTTCAATTTTAGTCATTGTTTTTCAGTTTAATGTCAGTTTTTGTTACAATTGTAAGTCGTGCAGTCACAGAGGAAATATGCTGCAAAAGTTCCCATCCACTAGGGTGGAACAATTTGGCAGTAACACTTTGGGACATAAAAACGGTTTATCTATCTAGACCTTTTGTGTTTGCATTGTATTTTTGTCTTGAACAAGATCTGGAATATCAGCACAAATATTGTGTTGTCCTAAAAAAATAAACCTAATTCTCCTGTGTAAATATTTCACAAAGCTACCTTCTCCTGATGACACTAAATATTCTCCATTTCATGTTTTGCTTCCATCTTAAATCCTCTGCTTTCTTGTTCACACACACATTGTTGTCCCTGCTCTATTTTTGCCCTCTCCACTGTATCTGTCTTTGTTTTAGTGACTCAGAATATCTTTTCTTACACACACACACACACACACAGACACACACACACACACACACACAAACAGACTGATTTGGTAATGCAAGCCTTATCATCCCCTCTCTCCTCTCCAACCACATATTGTTCAAGAGACCATAATAGGAAATAGGTGTTGACGTCAGCCCCCATTGAGAGAACATTATGATGTGTTTCTCCTTTTGTGCAATCCCCCCACTGCCTCACCTACTATGAACAGACTGGGTTGACATTTATTCTCTCTTCTATTGTCTTTTCGTGTCTTCTATTCACGGCAGGGAGAGCCATCCAATTTTCCATTTTGTTTCCGTCCTTCATTTCTTTGGGAAAAGAAAAGGTAATGAAGATGTTCCTTACTGCAAACGATACCATGATGATCACCATCAGCAGCATCATTCTTCACTTCTTTTCCACTGACTTGAGTAAAGAGATCTCTCACAGGAAAAAATGACTAAAGACAGCATCAGGATCCTCTAACCTTGGGGAAAAACTCATATGAGAAGACACTTAGAGACCTAAAACAGACCTTTTGTTGGAACCTATAGCCATGGGTTTATGACTTGCAGTATGCAGTGACATCTCATTTCAAGGGTATGGGTAAGACCAGATTGTCTTCAAGATGTCGCTGCAATTTTATTGCATTTGCTTGTATCTCAAGTCTCATACATTCATGAATTTGGTAAAGTCTTGACCTGTGTTTGAAGATTAAATGGATTCCTCTTTGCAGGACTGTTGTCAAGATCACCAAAGTTGTTGACAGGTCACTGGATTTATGGGATAGGATGAAGATATCACCATTTGCATAGTGTATTCTGAAGCAGTAAGCAGACTTATACTCTGGTGATCTGCACTTTAATTCATTCGTTTTTAGCTCAAAGAAACGGATGTTCTTAACATAGTGAATGCATCATTTCTGTCTGGCACCTTTCCTTTAGCCATGAAACCGCAGCTGTAAAGCCCTTATTAAAAAAAGGCAACCTAGATACTTCTACCCTCAGCAACTTCTGACCCATCTCAAACTTACCCTTTTTAGGCAAGATTATAGAGAAGGCAGTTTTAACTCGGCTAACGCAATTTTTAACTTTTTCAATCAGGCTTTTGTGCCAATCACAGTCAGTCATGTCTTATGAAGGTTTGAAATGACATTTGTTTTAATAGTGATTTAGCCAAGATTATCAATTTTAGTGCTTTTTGACCTCAGTGCGGCTTTTGATACCGTCGATCACAGCATACTTTTACATAGACTGGAACACTGGGTTAGTTTTTTCTGGAACTATTTTAAAATGGCTGAAATCATACTTGGAGGGCTGGGATTATTTTGTCGCCATTGGGAACCATAAATCAAAATGCATGTCCTTAATCTGTGGTGTCCCTCAAGGATCAATTCTCTGCCCTCCTCTTTTCAACCAGTACATGTACCTGTAAATTTACTTAGCTCTCTCAACAAATAACTATGGTCCAATTGAGTCACTATCCAAATGCGGTAAATGCCGGTATGGATCTTACAATTAAACAAAGACAAAACAGAGGTCATTTTATTTGGAAACAAAGATGAGAGGCTCATTTGCTCAGTTGCTGCTCACCTAAAGGACAAGACACTAAACACAAAAGAGTGGGTTAATCAGAATCAGATTTGGCACAATGCAAATACCACCTAGATTTTTTTAAAATAGTAGAATTGTAATTGTAGTGTTAATATTAATAAATTAATAATAATAGGAATGACAGCTATAGGAAAAATAATGTCAGTATTTGTAACAGAGCCAATAACAACAACTGTAGTAGCAGTTGTCGAGCAGGAACACTGAGGCAGCAAGTGGCCCTCAACCACAGATCCAGACTCTGCAGCTCCGGAGGCAGAAATACCTGCTGAAGGTGACAGAAGGAGAAAGGAGTGAAATGAGAAAGCACAAAACTACGGGAGAGAGAAGATGTTAAGTTAATAACATGCAGCAATGGGATAAAAATGCATACAGATGGAGAGGAGGAGAGAGGACAGAGGTGCAGTCTAGGCTTATAGCAGCATAACTAAGGGATGGTTCAAGGCTCACCCAAGCCAACCCTAACTATAAGCTTTATCAAAGAGGAAAGTCTTAAACCTACCCTTAAATGTGGAGATGGTGTCTGCCTACCGAACCCACATGCTTCTCTCCTGTGATTCCACAGGAGAGGAGCTTGATAACTGAAGGCTCTGGCTCCCATTCTACTTTTGGAGACTCTAGGAGCCACAAGTAACCCTGCACTCTGGGAGCGCAGTGTTCTAGTGGGGTAATAAGGTACTATGAGATCTTTAAGATATAATGGTGCCTAACCATTAAGAGTTTTGTAGGTGAGGAGAAGGATTTTAAATTCTATTCTGGATTTTAGAGGGAGCCAGTGCAGAGAAGCTAATATTGGAGAAATATAATCTCTTTTCCTAGTTCTTGTCAGTACACGTGCCGCAGCATTCTGGATCAACTGGAGAGTCTTAGTGCGGCTCCTTTAATGCCAAGTACATGTTCCAGTCTCAATGCCAATTACATGTTCCAGTAATAATGCAATAATGAGTACTGTCAAGTTAAGTGTAGCTTATTAAGATGATTATGTGCATATTGGACAGCAGTAATAGAAGTATGAATAAATACATTTCTGAAAACAAAGTATATTGCACAGCAGTATTAAACAGAGAATATTGCACAATTATTTCAATATTGGAGTGATGTTAATGGTCCAATGTCCAGTTTATCGACTTAAGGTCATATAGACTGACTCTTAGAGGGAGGAGTTAAAGAGTTTGATGGCCACAGACAGGAATGACTTCCTTTCAGAAGAACCTTGTTAACCTGTGTTAATTGACTCAGATCTAAGTTTTAACAGTCATGTAAAAGCAATAATAAAATCTGCATTTTATTACCTTAAAAACATAGCCAGGGTCAGGGACCTCATGACAAAACAAGATCTGGAAAAATGGATTCATGCTTTTCTATCCAGCAAATTTGATTACTGCAATTGACTTCTGACAGGTCTTCCTAAAAAGATAATCAGGCACCTGCAACTTCACGCACAGATCCAAAATGGCATATACAGTAGGTGTGAATATGTATGTGTAAAGGTGTGTGGGCTAGTGGAGAGGAAATAGAAAGAAAAGCACACAGAGTAAGGCAGAAGAAATCTCAATTGCCGTGGTAAAGCACAATAACTGTTCCTTTATCACACAGGAACCAAACTTTCATTCAACAGCCTTGTTACTGAACTTTGGTCTGATAAAGTACAGTTATTAGCTTCCACAGTGGCTAAAACTAACACAGTTAAATGATCCAACATGGTGTGGTACCGACACAAAATTAAACTAGCTAAGCATGAAAATACACAGCAGAAACAGGACACGGCAGTCCGTTACTTTTCACAGTAATGCACAGCACACCTGATTTGTTGGGATTGCGCTTGATAGCGATTTAACACACCAGTCCTTTTGGATTACCCGGCGGATTCCTCTCAGGCTTGGATACTGACGTGGCCGTTAACGGCTTCAACGGCAAAACTGAATTGTGTTGTTTTTAACTTGTCTGTACAGCACCTTGAATCTACCTCTGTGTATAAAATGTACTTTATAAATAAAACTGCCTTGCCTTGCCAAATCAAGGTGGGCATTCTTCTTATATCAGCAGGTTGCCAGATGCCGATTTTAGGAAATTCTCTCCTTAAAAGCATTCATGGTGTTGCACTCAGTCATACACACGAACAGTGACCAAAGCAGGCCATATTTTAAGTTGTCATTTCAAGTGTCTCCTAGCCACACTCCTATATAAACCTTTTTTTTTTTTTACTGGCACATCACAGCTAATGCTGGTAAAATATTTTTGTTTTTAGGTCTAGGCGATTGCATCCTCCATCACTAAGCCTCATGGCAGTACCAACTACTAATAGGACAAAACATACTCTGAATGCCTTCGGTGGCCAACAACAAGAAATGGATGCAGGCATTACCTGAACCCTGGTGAACTCAACCAGCCCTAGCCACTCCACTCATCTCGTGGCTGGGGCCACCCCACTCTGGTCCTCTTCTAAAACTGAAACCAACCGTGCATTGAGCGCGGTTGGTTTAGTATTAACAAATAGATGTAGACAGAAACTAAACCACAATACTTCAAGGATGAGGGTTATCATTCGCCATCTTGGCATCTGCCCTCTGACAGGCTCATATTAGATAAGACCCGCCCACTTGAAGCTTGGCAGCTAATCAAAATGACAAATGACAAACTGTGACTGTGACATTACACTTAGCCGCATGTATGCATCTCCATTAACAAAACTGATGGCATCCGTGTTGGTTTTCCCGGGCTATATGCAAATACGGGTAAGCCCTGCTCCATTCCGGAGGGAGGTGGTAATGCATCTGAAGCTGATTGGTAACTGCCAAAAAAGCCAGAAGCTTGTCCACTTTAGCAGTTTAGTTACAACAATAACAATTTAACTAGGTAGCTAACAACCAGGGGTGGAAGTAGCAAATTACATTTTCTCTCGTTACTGTAACAGTCTTTTTTTGTATTTAAAAAATATTCAGTAATTTTACTTGTACTAAAGTATTTTTTATCTCAAATATTACACTGTACTGCACTTGCATATAACAAGTAACAGCCATTACAGAGTAAAAACAAAAGTCACACAAAACATTCATGATAAACCATGTGAGTGTGGAACAAAAGAAATGGGTTAAATCAGCAGCTGCAGCAGAGAAGAAGTTGCTGGTGTGTTTGTGGCCACAGGAGGGTAGAGCTCCATGTCCAGAGAGGAGCCACTCTGTACTCAGACATTCTTTAAAAGATAGATGTTGAATGTATGCCTTCACTGATTTGGACTGCCTTCTCTGATATTGACCTTTGCCTGCCTCATCACCCCCGTAAGCCTTTTGTACATTGACTTTTGCTAATTAAATCATTGAACTGCACCTGCTCTGTCTCTGAGTCTGCATTTGGGTCCAATTCCTCGTGTTCCCTGTTTACTTGCTTGCACAAACCGTAACATTTCTGCTGTTTGTGACAATAGTTCCTGTCACAGTTGTGTCTGCGGAACGCTCATTTTGCTCAAAAGTTTTTGAAAACTTTGAGGAGTGCAGCGGGACAGAGAGGCTGAGTGGACTGGTAGACACTTAAATTGAATGAGCAGAGAAGTTGAACCTAGAGCTGATTCAGGAGGACTTTGTGTTGTACAAGGCTCACAAAATGACTTTCAGACATGTGAGTACCACAACAAACAAACAAAATAATGTATATAACTCTCTCCAGAGGAGAATGTCAACCACTGCATTGCCTAGCAACATAGCATTGTGTGTGTGTGTGTGTGTGTGTGTGTGTGTGTGTGTGTGTGTGTGTGTGTGTGTGTGCAATGCACATGGGAGAAGTTTGCCTTCAGGGCTTTCTTGCAGAAAGGCTTTCTGCCTTTTTTTCCCTAAACCTAACCAAGTAGTAAGGCTTTCTGACAGAAAGCCCTGAGGGCAAACTTCTCCCATGTGCTGTGTGCAAAACTGTGCAGACTCTCTTTTTGCTTTAATATGTGTGTTTGTGGGCTGTAGCTGCGGTGGAGTTTTCTATACACCAATGTGTCTGCCTTGGTGATGCTTTATTCTGCTTTCAAAGTGGCAGGTTATTTCTCTCAGTAAACCCCAAACTTCAGAGGATAGGCAGTGGATGACGCAACAAAGCAAACAAAGCCAGTGCACCATCAATCCCAGGGTACTTAGAGCATGTGCTGGGAAGCTTCCAGCAGTCTCCCATCACCTCTTCAATATTTCCTTGAGGCTGAGGAAGGTGCCTTAACCAGTACCAAAGAAAGGACATTTTAGCACTCTCAGTGACTTCAGACCTGTTGCACTTACATCACATGTCATGAAGACCTTTGAGAAGCTGATTCTGCAGCACCTGTGGACCCTGCTACCTGCTTTCTGGACCCACTGCAGTTTGCCTACCAGCCACACATCGGAGTGGACACACTTCCTGACATACAAGGACCCCTCGCACTTGGAGAAGCAGGGAAGCATTTTGAGAGTCATGTTCTTTGACTTCTCCAGTGCTTTCAACATCCAGCTGCCTGCCTCCTAATGGAAAAGCTTCTGGTGGTGCAACTGCATGCCGACACTGCATCCTGGATCATGGACAACCTGTAGCTGTACCACAACCCAGCCACAGCATGTCAGAGTGGATGGCAGTGCCTCTGGGGTTGTGATAAGCAACACTGGCACACCTCAACTGGTGCCATTTCTCTTCACTCTTTACACCCCAGACTTCCATTTTAACTCCTTCAAATGTTTGTTGATGTCTCCTCCATTGTTGGATGCATCAACAAGACAATGGGGAGGAGTACAGAGGACTGATTGAGAGTTTTTTTCACATGGTGCAACAACAATCATCTGAAGTTCAATATCAGCAAGACCGAAGAGCTGGTGGTGGCCTACCAGAGGAACAGGAGGCACCCTGTCACAGAGGGAAGACAAGTACAAGTATCTCCTGCAGATCTTCTACCAGTCTGTAGTGGCCAGTGATCTGTTCTTCGCTGTGGTATGCTGGGGTGGTGACATCAAGGCTGGTGAGCAGACGTGACAAGCGGGTAAGGGAGGCCAGGTCTGTGGTCAGGCTGAAACTGGACACTCTGCAGTCAGTGGCGGATAGGAGGAAGAAGGATAAAATCTGAACACTCACACCGCTTTCCCTCTGTATTTCTGTTGGACTGTTAATTGATTTATATGTTTATAATACACTATACTAATTATTTATTATATATTATACTATACTCATACTGTACCAAATTATATTTGATATTCCATGTTACTAAGTACATTTCACCTTAGTTGGTACATACATTTGCTGATGCACATACTTGGACACATCATCAGAGTTTTATCCTGGAGTCATTAGGTGTTTCAGGTCTCGCAATAGACGCCCTCGCCCAGGCGACCCAACCAAGGTTGATTAAGCCTACTGACCCCATTGGTCACCCCTTTTCAGCCAGAGCCATCTAGACTCTTTATTTGCCATCTCCATGTTGTTGATGGCTCTTCTCCTATTTGGTCCGGTAATGCCCAGGGTTCCGTAGCCCTTGCTAAGTGAATGACTTGCAAACCTCCGACTGCCCACCTCCACTGGCATGGTCCTCCACCAGCTCCTGGTACTTCTTCCTCTTCCTCTCTTGCGCTTCCTCCATCCTCTCCTCCCAGGGCACAGTTAGCTCTAGCAAGATGAGCTGTCTCATGGCATCAGAGACCAAGATGATGTCTTTTCTCGAAGAGGACTGGAAAAGATGTGATGGAATTTTCAGTTTCTCCAGGTCAACTGTCATCACTCAGTCTCATGCTGTGGAAAGCAAACCAATAGAGCAGTTCTTGGGTCTTTTCTTCAGCCGCTCTCTCTCTCCTTGACAAATACGATCATCTTGGCTGTAGCGTGAGCATATCTGCTGTCGCTGATCCCCTTGCTGATTGCCTCAGCAATGGAATTGAGGATCTGGTTGTGTTTCCAGCGATAGTGCATCTCGCCCAGTGCCTTGGACCAGCTGCTCAGGATGTGTTCAAGGGTCCTGAATCAAGAACTTGATCCTCTGGGGGTTCCACTTCCAGATGTCTTGCCAGGTGACATTCCACTCCATTGCCTGTTCCCACTTCTTCCAGGCTCCCCGTTGTCGCATGGCTACTGTTCTACTTACTTGCTCTTCCTCCACTGAAGCACGCACCTCCTCCTGCACCAGCTTCCACCTCTCCTTCCCACTGGCAGTGTTGTATCGGGTCGATGTTGCTCCCGATTCCTCCCTGCTGAATGGGAGCCTGAGCTTGTTGCTGTTCCCATACAGCCCAATGCTGCTCAAGCTGTGCACTATATCTTGTATCCCGTACTATGTATATATATATTAATACAGAACACTAAGAATTGTTACTTAATCATATATACATTATTCTGGTGTACGCTGTTTACATAGTCTTGCTGACTCTGCTGCTATTAATCACATCACTGTCACTTTACCCTGTAATATCGTCTTAAATTGCTTTTGTATTATTTTTTTAGTTTTTATAAACCTCTTATTATCCATTTATTAATTTTTGTTCTTCTCTATCTGAACTTATTCTGTCCTTGAGTTGCTGCAACAGCCAAATTCCCCCTTTGGTGATCAATAAACACTTATTTATGTATGTAGCCTAATATTGCTTGTTGCACCCACCGTTGTGTCCATCTCTCTATTTATTTATTGTTGGTCATTTTTGTTTGAATGTCTGAGTTGTGTCCCCTTTTCTGGTTAATTCTAGCATTGCTACACTGAGTCAGTAATCAGATTCATGCACAGGCTTGGACATAAAGACAGCATGATGTTGTTCTGCTAGTACACATTGACATGTTAACGTTCTTTATTTGTAGCCTAAAGGTGGTCTTTAATTCTATAGTTATATCATATCATCATCATATACCCCCACCCCCACCATTTACCAAAAATGTAACGCACAAACGTTTATTCGAGTACATTTTAACCAATCTACTTTTTGCTTTAATCTGAGTACATTTTTACAAAAGTAATTTAACTTTTACTTCAGTAAAATGTATTTAAAGAAACAGTACTTTTACTGAGCAAAATATTCTAGTACTCTTTCCACCCCTGCTAACAACTACCCATAACCTAACACAAATACATGGATGACTTGCATGGACTAAGAGCAAGACTAAAGTTTTGCTCGTCTTCATGTGCTCTCACTCATGATGCTCACCCTAACAGATCTCTCGCCTTCACAGATCATTTAACTGTTGTCGTTGACATGGATCAGATAAACAACATGTTCCATCTTCTGTATGGCGGCATGTGTGTCGGTCACTGTAACTGCTCTCTTCCTGAGACAGGGAAAACAACTAATAATTTCAATGTAAATTCAGCTGCCATGTCACAGTGGACAGACCCTGAAGATGCTTCTTCCACAAGCATACATGTGCGTCTGGGAGAAACAGATGCATTTAAACTATTTCAAAAACCGACGTCATTCAACTTGAAGACACTTCATCATGAATATCAGATGCACATGTTTTACTGTGGATAGTTTTTAGAGTCGGAATACACAGCCTATGTGATCCAAGGCTGTAGCAGATCATGGCAGATCACTGCAGGAGTCCGCTAGTCCTGACTCTACTGGTGGAAGGTGGAGCTGGGATGGTGTTGGGTACCTGTGAGATGAGCAAAACCGAATTAGGGAAAGGTCTAGTTTATGAATGGCATTCCCATTTGTGAATGTGAAGAGGTGCAATAGTCCCTAATACATGCAGTGATTGGTTAAATTAGATTAAGTGGGAGGTAGGACTAGAGTGAATGGTGCAAATGAGCCTGGCCCAGTCTCACCACTGAACTTAAGTAAACTTCCATGTGTAGTCCACAGTCATGCTAGCAGCTCTGCAGGGCAGTACTTACGGTGTAAATGCAAACATCAGCATTGTAGCATGATCAACCCTGATCCTGATGAATATTTTGGATTTTTATTAATGAAAAGAATTAGACTTTTCTGAAAGCTGGCTTCTAAGTCATAAACCAGACCTGTCCGGAGAACTGATAAGCTTTCCCCAGTAACCTCCTCTGTCCTATCACCTTTGATGGACTCACGTCACTAAGGTCGAAGGTTGAAGGCTGAATGACAATTTCTATATTTACTGCAAAAACTCAAGAGGCATGAACAACCTAAGTCAGTTTAGTAAATTACAACCTATTCTCCCTGATCATGCATCACACAACCTGACACCACCCTCTGTTAAGGAACATGTCATGATCTTTGTTCTTCATCCAGTGAAACCAGGACTTGTAAAACCTTAAAGACTAAAGGAATAAAGAAAATGACTTTGCAATGCAGAATCAAATATATTAATCAATATGTTACATTAAGTAACAATATAAGAAGAGTGTGGAACTCAATGTTGTCATGCTGATGCCACAAGAGCATTACCATGTCAACAAGAACTGTTCTTTATGTAAAGAAATTAATATGATTTCGGTATTAACAAAACTACTCTTTCAGGACACCCATAATAATTTGGGACAGCATGTGTGATAATTTGGGATACAGTTTCAGTAGTGTAAGTCCTTGCTTGTCACTCTAATGACATATAGCCAAGAATACTTTCTTATCTCTTGTTGTCTTAACCTTAATATAAATCAACTGAACGTGCCTAAGATTACTGGATGGTACATATTCGCCTGTTATGATGTGCTGAATAGCTAATGAAGCAGGAAATGTGAATATGTATCTACATAATTAATTTATCATGGCTGGTAATAAGAGAAAATGTAAGTGAAATGCTGAATTCCACAGCCCTCAGAGCACGCGTGTGTCTGCTCACCCGCACTCCTCCTCTCACCCCCTGAGAAGAGAGACAAACCGACAGACAAAATACATTCCTGAGATACAAAGATTGCTGAAATATGTGGACATCTAAGTTATGTGATGTTTTTTTACTATTTAATTTACTGTTTACTGTTACAGATATGTGTGTATAACTTATACATGGTGTGTCGTCATAATAGCAGATGTCGTAACATATATTAGGCCTACCATGTATGACATTTAATCACACACTGTCTGTTAATTGCTTAGGTTATAAGTGGACAATACCCTGTTTTATTCATATAAGTGTGTGGTGCCTTTTAACAACTGATAAGACAAAGCTTTGACATGGGAGAATTAAACTTAAAACTTTATTAATCCATCAGAAAGAATTATGATAAGATATGGTGGGAGTGAAGTTTTGTGCCTTTAAACTCAGCCAACAGCTGGCAGACGCTCACACCGCGTTGCCGTCACAACCGAACTTCATCAGCCTGCTTATAGAGGAAGAGGTCCACTCAGGCCAGAGTCGCCCTGAGGGCCCGACAGCACGGCCTGAAACCTGGAACTCAGGGGAGTTTCATCCGGAACCGGT
The DNA here is from genome assembly GCF_020085105.1 of Siniperca chuatsi. NCBI lineage: Eukaryota > Metazoa > Chordata > Actinopteri > Centrarchiformes > Sinipercidae > Siniperca > Siniperca chuatsi. Next base: position 2,511,014 of record NC_058048.1, read on the forward strand.
CGCCACCGATTGCCCAGAGAAATGGTACTGCTTCACCTCGCCCCTCTAACACCTGCCCTGCTCAACCAAACTCAGGTGAAACAACAGATAGTTTTCTATGACATTGGGCTTTGATAATTAGCTTAATAGGAACAATTAGAAAACATAGATGAAAATTAAGATCTTCCATCAACATAGGTATGATAGCTAAATAACTTCAGGTGATTAATAATTCGTTCTAAAACGTTGGTTATTGTGTGTTCGTGTGTATGTCGTAGAAAAGGTTTCAGTCGTAGTCATCTGGAAACTGTTTTCAGAATCAAGACGTTTCGGCTCCCATCCGGAAGTCATTCTCAATTGTGAAACTGAGAATGACTGAAACCTTTTCTAAGATAGAACACTCCTGGACGAATGAGGGACTACACCGTCTTGTTCGTGTGTATGAAATATTCCGGTCACTGTCCCGAGACAAAAACTCTGTAGCAAGTTCAGATCAAGACAAAATTGATTATTAATTAAATGTATTATTAATTAATGTATTAATTAATTTCTCCTTGTAAAGTAGTGGTGCCCCGTTTTAAAATGAATTTAGAATTAAACAGTGTTATTTAATATGAACACTGATTTTATGCTGATGCTGGAAGTGAGTGTAAACCTGCTCCTTCCTCTTACCAAAATTAAGGTCATTCGATATGATTAGTTTAATGCATTTAAACCTTTAACCTGCTACACCATAGTCACAATGACAAAGTCAACATGCTGCTGGTGGCATAGAGGAAAAGTCACAGGGATCACAAAAGTCAGTGGGATACATTGTTTAGAAACCATGAATGTCTGTACCAAATTTTGTGCTAATCCATACAATATCTTTTGATATATTTTAGTCAAAACCCAAACTGTTAACTATGGTGGCACGAGAGGAAACTCCACCATTGTCATTATGATTCATCTTCTGGGGTCCATGAACACAATCTCATGGTAATCTATCCAATAGACATTGAAATATTTCTGGTTTGGCCCAAAGTGATGGGCCAACCGACCGCCTGACATTACCATCCATAGAGCCATGCCGCTAGTGTGGCTAATATTGACTGAGAGGCTGTACATGGTGTCAAAATGGAGACTAGCAGGAAATCCCTACACAGGAAGTGACTTAAAGAGGAATGTTTATTGGACTTAACTATGTTTTGCCTCGCTTTGCCATTGACTGACCAGGTTGGAAACACGACATGCTTAAGCTGTTTATTGCTGAGTTTTTGGTCATTAGAAAAATAGTCTTTTGCTCCTTGAGAAAACTTTTAGATGTTCACACTAAACAAATTTCGATAATCACTTTCCGACCACTTGAGGTCTCCAAGGTGTAAAATTACCTCATGCAGCTTTAATTATCAGTCAGTCCTCACATAGTTTCTTCCACAAATGTCTCTGCACATCTTGTGCTTTCCTCAATCTTTTCTTCTCTGCCATTCCCCTTCAACCCAGGCTGCTAATGAACTACTTACCAAGGCTGAACTAATCAAGGCTGACTGCTCTCTGTCAGTGTCAATTATACAGCCCACCTTCCCATCCCATCTTCCCCTCACTCCTGCTCTTCATCTCCCTTACAAAGGGTTGACAGGGACCAGACTGCTTCTCTGCTATAAATTGAAAAGTAACACATGAGAATGATGAGATAGTGACTCTGCCAGACACTGGGGTGGGGACAGGGAGGCATGTGAGTGTGTGTGTTCCATGTACCCACCCATGTAACTCACTAGCTCAGACAAAGCTTGAGCTTCTCATATTTTGCTAACTTTGAATTAATCCAGTGGGTGGGAAATGTAGATTGATTATTCAACATGTGGGACCACTGTGTCTAACACTGTTGAGATGGCACATGGAATATAGATTAGACTTCATTTGAAATGAATTCAACATGTTTGCTATCAGTCTATACATATAATTCCATTGAAACGAAATTAACAAACTGTTTCAGAACATTTTGAAAAATGTATTACATTTAAATCCTTAAAAAATTGTATTTATGTGTTTTCACGCCTTTTGCTTTGTCATCCAGTAGAAGTCCATCTATGAGACAATGTAAGTGACTAGATCTGATTTAGAGAGAGACACATGCCTGTCTATTTAAGGTTCCACAGTGCATGTCAGAACAAAACAAGCCATTAATGGATTACAACGCAAGTCTTGTTTTTTAGTTTTGTTCATCATTTTTAACAATTATGATAAGACTCAGGTTGTAATAAAACTGGAATTATCTGCAATTATCAAGAACATTGGATATATCCAGAGCCGGCGTTATGGGTGGCCCCAGGGGGCCATGCCCGCCCATCCAGGAATTTGGCCCTCTCAGGAGAAATCAGCATTATTATTGTTATTATGATATTTTTTAATTAGTTGTGATTTATTATTATCATTACTGTTGTTATTGGATATATATGTGCTTTATCCAAATGTTTCTTTTATATTAACCTATCTTGCAATATTAGTGTATGGAATATCATGTTTTTATTGTGAGATTAAATGTCTGAAAGAACTGACTCCGTTTCTGATATGGTCTAAGTACACCCTCTGCTGGGGATCTGCTAGACTGGTCTTGAGGTGTGTGTAACAACGTGAGTGACGTCAACACAAGAGTTTTGCATGGTTTTTTTAAGTCAGTATGATGCTTCACTTCAGCCAGCACCTGGCTAGCTTGTTTTAAGTATTAGCAACCGTATCTCTGTGGAAATGGACATACAAAAGCAGTTTACCAACAAGAGAAGCTCACCTAAGGATGATTGTCACTTAGCAGGTGCAGCGACACTACAAGAATCAGCTACTGCTAGCAGTTTTGTAGATTCCAGTAATGAAATGGGAACTAGTGTTGACGTTACCACCAAGCTAGCAACCGCAGCAGGGACCAGTGCAACCACCACTGTGCCATCTCTCCTGCCATCTCCTCCATGAGCAGCTTTGGTCACCGGCTATCTGAACAGGTTATAACTTAACAATATCTGCATGGAAAGAACATTGATACTGTATTCAGACAACAGAGACAAAGTCATTGTCACCAGCTAGATCAGCCACAAGTATCATCATGGTCCCACTGGTAAGAAGTGCTTGATGACATGATAAGATGCAGAAAATATGTTGACAAGAGCCACTATTAAATGGAAATTATGGTTTTATATAACTTAGGTCTTATTTTTGTAGTTTTGGCTATCCCTCCTATCCTGTAATATCCTATCTTGTCCCTCCAGTCTTGCCAATGTCACAATGTTCCCAGATCTCGGAAATTAACTCGGCTTTATCATCACAATAGAAAGATGTCCAAAATGATAATAATAAGACCCAAGATGTAAAAAACAGAATGCACTTTAAGCCACTACCAAATTAATGAGCAGAACTATTCTGAAACAGAAACATAACTTACTCTGAGAAAACAGGAGGCCTTAAATTACTGTTCCCTGCTGAGAATCTTTTGATGTTTCCAATTATACTGTACTTTGTTTGTTTTTAAATATATGATCCATTTTTCTCCTTTATGTTAGTTACAACAATATAGCAAATGTCATGCAGAATATGGTGTTATAACCACCACTTTATAACCACTTATATTAGAAAAAAAAAAGATTTAGAAAACAAGTGCAGAAGAGGATTTGAAGGGCCAAATGTAATGTGGTTCACTTGTTCAAAGAGAGCCTGCTGTGTGGTCTGCTAATGGTGAAGAAATGTGGAGGCAAGGATGTCTTTCAGAAGGTGTTTAATACCATGAACAGCCTGGGAGTCTCCTGAACAAAGAGTGTAACCATCAGACGGTCATGGAGGCAGAGTAGAAAGCAAAAGTAGAAATACTACAGTAGAAAAAAATCTGCTACATGTAAAAGTAATTTTTACTTGAGTAAAAATACATAAGAATTATCAGTAAAATATATTTTTTTAAATATAAAAAATAAAAGTAGCCAAAAGTGTTATATTATCATTATTATATTATTATTATATTAACATTTTATTAATGGATTATAATTATTGATGCATTAACAAAAGTAAGCACTATTTTAATGCTGTAGCTGGTTGAGGTGGAGCTAATTTTAACAAATATATATATACTTTTGGGTAGTTAAATATAATACACTTCATCATCATATTTTATGAGCTGATCACATGTTTTGTATGTGAAATATTACCCTGCAAAGTAACTCATGACTACAGTTGTCAAAGAAATATAGTGAAGTAAAAAGTTTCCATCTAAAATGTATAGGTATAAGTATAAAGCAGCATAAAATGGTAATAACACAAGTACTCTAAAATTGTACCAAAGTACAGTACTTGAGTAAATGTACTTTCCACCACTGGAGCCATATCAGCATTTGTAAGATTGTCTCCAAATAATAGTAATGAGATATTTATGGGATTTAATTAGTCTCAATGCCTGCACACATAAAAACCAGGCTTGTGCACGTGATATGAGCACACAGAACAATACCATTCTTGCAAGGGAGCATTTCTGCTCGCCTTGCACAAATGTGGTCTCGTGAGCACAGGGCTGTGACGAGCGTGAGTTCGACCCTCCTTAAGCGCAACTGCTCAACACGCGCTCGCTCGTCATGCTGACTTTTGAGACTTTGGTCACTTTCAGCACCCACAGGCCTGTCTCTGACCCCTTTTTTGGTGGCAGAATCATCAAGAAGAAGATGTCGGAGAAAAAAAGAGGTAAAGTAAGGAACAGCCACCTCTACAATGCTTTTGTCGGGACTCCATAGATGAATTCATTAATTTGTGTGATTTTGAACTGAACTTTAATTAGGAGACTGCATGCTCTTTTGTATTGCAAAATCCCAAGAGCATTTGAACTCAGCAGTCCAAAATCCCAAGAGCATTGAACGCAGCATGCCAGCCACTAGTGGCCAGTCTGACCTGTGACCTGGATGTCATCAAGAAGATAAAAGGTGTCAACAGCCATTGTTCACCCTCTTTCTCCTGTAATCCTTCACTGCGGCAGATATCCATGGCTGGTTTTATTGTTGTAATGTGTTTTCATCTGTTGGTAGTCACATGCCAAGCTGATGTTAGTGATGCTCACACAGACACAGGGTCTTGCATGCAACTTACTATCCTCTTTTTTAACTTGGCACTGTGAGCTTACAGATCTCGCACATATTCTTTGATTTGGGCTTAAAGACAAACCACACGGCGGAGAGTAACTTTAAAGCTCCCGCTGCACATGTTCCTTTGTTTCTGACCACGTGGGAGCATGCCAGTGCACGCGAGACATATGGAGGCAGAACAAAGAAACATACACACATTCCTTTTGGTGCGCACCCAGACCTGCGCACACACACACACATATACACACACACCCTTTGTTCTGTAGTCTAGTGTATTTAGAGTAGATTTCTCATTGTGTGTTTATTATTTAAAAAAAAATGCTTGTGTATAATTTTGACCTACTAGTTATCAATTGTAATTTTGGTTATAGTTATTAATTTAATTATTAATCAGGATTCCAAATTGATAGTTTAGTGTACTATCAATTCATTAATAGGACTTTATTCATTAAATTTGTTATTTATGATTATCCTTGACAATCTTGATAGCCAAATCTAACTGATCGCACCTACACAGTTTGGTGCCCTTTAACCATGGTGAATCCCAACACCTTTGACACAGTAAGTAAATTGTGCATTTCCAAGATGCTATTTGTGTCGACAGCACTGGCATACATATCCATGTAATTTACGATTGCTACGAAAAAATGTAGACCCAATGCATAAGTTAGTTATGGTCAGTGCTAGCAACTGCCTGTCTTCAACTTTGTCAGTGATCAAACCAAACAGCCAATCAAAGGTCAGTATTCTAAGTGACCAATCAAAGGAGTGGAGACATCAGCTACTGTCGAGCGTGTGTTGAGCAGTTGCGATTTTGTGCACGCGGAGCAGAAATGCTCACTCACGGATACTGTTCCGTGCACTTGTATCACGTGCACGCCCCTGTTTTTTAAGGTTTCCTTCTTTATCCTTGGGCACATTATATTACTGGAAGAGTTTTATTTAAGACTCTTCCAGTAAGTCTGCTAACGTTGTTTGTTTTTAAAGTTTGGTCCTTTGTTTCTTGAGCAGAGTTGGCTGGTGAAGTAGCGACAGCACACACTTCCACATATTATACCATGTACAGCGTTAAGTAATGCCGTATAGTGTATGTATACGGTATGAACCCACAAAGGATTCAAATGACTCTGTGTGTATATGTGTGTGTGTGTGTTTGTGTGTCTTTCACCCTCTGTGCTGTGTTTGACCAATCAATGACAGTTGATCAGTTATAACACCACTGGGAGATGGAACAGGAAGAGGTGATAGACACTTGATTCCTGCCTGCCAGTGTTAATGTATGGAGTTTGCACAATGTTGTCCTCTATCATTCAATCAACTGCATGTAATGTATATATGCAGTTTGACTTGTAGAGGATGTGGTGGCTCTGTGTTGTTGGCTCAGTTCCCTATAGAGCTTTTATATTAAGTATCTGAGGGACCTAATGATGGCGCTGGTGGATAGAGGGTCCTTCACTCTATCTTTCTGTCTGGGCACATTCCATGCTAGTGGTCCACCGCAAGACATCTAACAACTACAGGTCAATCAGATCAACATGAATTTTGCTATTTGGTATTCATGTTCCCCAGGAGATGATTTCAGTGACCCCTTGATCTTTGTTCGAACTAAGTCCCCAGGAACAGTGCTGGGCTGTGCATGAACTAGTGGCCACAGTCAGAATTGCAGCTCACTGCAATTGGGGAGTTGGCTGGCTCAGCCAGAGAAATGCATATGTGCAAAAGATGCAGAAGCCTGAAGAACTTTTTCTACTTATAAGCCTGGTGAACAAATTTTATTGGAATGAAAGTGGAGCTGTCTTGGAACACAATATCCAGTTCCCTGAACACATATATGAGTCAAACACCACTGTTTCTACTTGAGCAACTCCTTAGCACATAGCAGATTTATCTCAAAAACTACTGGCCATGACGGAGGTTTGTAGCCACCAGAAGATGATTTCTTTTTTTCTTTTTTTTAAAGATTATTTTATTGGGCATTTTTGCCTTTATTGGATAGTGACAGCTGCAGAGAAAGAATGGAAAGGCAGTAGAGAGAGAGGGGATGATATGCAGCAAAGGGCCCCAGGTTGGAATCGATCCCGAGCCGCTGATTCCTGATGTTTTCTGGTGACCCACTGACCTTTCCTTTAGCACTACAATCAGGCTAAAGTTTCCATTCATAAACAAAAATGTCAAAATTCAATTAACAGATTACCTTTATGTGCCACTCCCAGGAAAAATAATCAACTTCTTGTATGACATTTAGTCTCTTGTCTGAGCGCAGATATCCAGTAAATTTACGGAGCACATTAATGCTTTCAAGGAGATAAGCTCCCTTTTTTTTAAAGATCGCATGATGGACAAACTTTCTCACAACATTTTTAGTCCTAGTAAATACTCTGTTAGGAGGTCTTTGGATTATTCATGGCCCAAAACCAATTCCTACTTCAAGATCAGAGTCTGGATAAAGAATTAAGATTAGGATAAGGATTGAGTTAAGAGAGGAAACTGTGGTTAAATTAAGTTACAGTTGGGTTTAGGGTCAATATTAGAATGAGGATTACGTTTAAATTAGGTTTAGGGATTTAAGGAATGAAAACAATCAATGGAAAGTCCTTATAAGTATAATAAAACAAATGTGTCTGCGTGCCCATTCACCCTTGCCTGACAATATCCTCCAGCAGACAAGTAGGTCCACCTTCTCCACCTGCCCTCCGACTGTCCAGAGAATTAAAACACATATCTCCCTCCATTCGCTCCCAGCCATGTTATTTAAAGTAATTAACCTTAATTTGCCCAAAAAGAGACAAATCTGTATTAGACCACTGCCTCTTAAGCGGAGGCCCAGTCGCCGACCACCGTCCATCTCCCTTCGCTCCTAATGGGGTCTCTGCTTAATCAAAATTCAGCCATCAGATCTTGATATTGAATAATCTTTTAATTGGAAGCTACATTCTGGTTAATAGTTTTATAATTTGCAGGCTCTAATAGTCTCACCACTGGGATCCGCTCCACTTTTTCTTGCTCGGTTGAAGCTGCCACAGCTGTGAGGAGTTTTACACTCACACATTTGCATACACACACACACACACACACACACACACACACACACACACACACACAAACACACACACACACACACAAATATAAAGAAATATATGTGTGTATATGTAGAGTATATACCCTTTTACCCCTCCTCTCTCACACACACACACACATACACACACACACACACACAAACTACCCCATCCAGCCCCTTCACTAGGTGTCTCTGCTTAAAATTAGGTCAAATTATCAAATAAGACTTGTCCAGAGCCCTCGAGAGTCAGACTCTGAAGCTCACCTCTATATTTAGCTGCTGAGTAGTTCATTCTTATGATGTGAGAAGAAAAAAGGGACTTGTACTGTATCTGCATTGATGGGAAAGCTCTCCAGCTGGGATATGTCTCAGCTCCTCAGGGATGTACTTTTTTGTGTTCCCATCCCCTGTGAGTGCAGGTTGTCATTTGCTGATTTGTGCATCACTAAATGTGTTAATGATCATATGGAAATGCTTCATGACAGCTATAGAAATTACAGTCTAGGAAAACACATAATACATGTGGATGTTTCATAGTTGTTGATAAGGCGAGTACTGTCAATGTAACACTACCTCTTTCATGAAATGCTTTTGCTATGAGAATGTATTTGCCAATCTTTTTTATCTTTCCATACTCAACACATTTAGAAATTATTTGAATAAAGCACATGTGTCTTCCATATACCTTAAATGGGAGTGATAAGCAGAATTTTTTTTGGATGACCTATCTATAGTCATGTATGTGATTCAAACTGATTCCATTCATTTCAGACTTGTTAGAGTGCTATTCCACATATGTAGTCATTAAGCATATGTAACTTTTGGCCATGAGTAAGACTTGTGGGACAAACCCCTGAGCGTATGGAATTGAGCAAGGGTCATTTCAGTGCCTATGAACTTTTTATTTGTAAAAGCAAAAAGGTTTTATTTCTTCTTTAAAAAGTAACATAGTCTTCAGTATGCCTCCTTATCATGAATTCATATCATTTTAAACTGATGCTATATGATTACATTAAAAAAAGACTGTAATTGAGAGTAAACATTTTGTGAATTAGCATGGGGGTGGACCTTTCTTTGTTTTCCCTTCTTAACCCCTAAACATTTCATTTGTCAAGCACCATTCATTCAGCAACAAAGGTGACACTGATCAGGCCTACAGTTCACTGTATGTGACGGTTGTTCTCCTTGCTGTATAAAGATGCTCTTCTCTATCATTCAGCCTTTTGCACCATACTGCAGGATTATTGTACTTTAGTATCATTATTCCCTCGTTTTTATTTACATTTTTTATGTCATTGTTTGTCCTGGACTATATAGTTTGCTGAAGAGCTGTGACATTCATTGAACTCATATTATGTCCTTGCTGAGCCGGTTTGCCACATCACACCATATCCCTACTCACACGACAGTACTAGAAGTTCTGTGTTTGTTAAGTACTATGGAATTCAAAAGGATTGTTGTAAACAGCTCCTCAAATTTATACAATCTGCTGAATGCAGATTTGAAAATATGTAACACTTGAGCGTAAATAATGCTTTTTCTGTTTCCGTTTCTCAGCTTGTGTGATCTGAAAAGCAGAATGTGGCATGAGCTTGTATTGTGATTTTGTTAAGAATTCAGGCCGGGCCATGTTGGTAATGAATGGTTGAAGGGCAGCAGACTGCAAACACACTCGCACAATCAAGAAAACGGAGAATAGCAAGTAGCTTTGTGTTTACACAGGAACATTCAGAGCGTGCGCGGGGCCAGGGGTTGATGGAGCAAGGTGAGAGGAGAAAGATGCAGCTGGGTGAAATGGAGAGAGCAGCGCACACCTTTGTTGTCCTTTTCTATTCTTGTTCTGTCCTTTCCCCAGTGGGCTGATTTGCTATTGATTAGCAGGCTGGACTCCAGCTCCAGAGCTACATCTCCAAGGCTAAGGCAACAACCCTCAACAAGAGTATATATGTATGTTTACAAAAATGTATGTGAGCACACACACACACACACCTCACTGCTGTACTACTTTTTAATGAGTCTGGGAAAAGTGTCGCCAGGAGTTCTGCATTTTTTATTACAGTATGTGACAGAGATTGTTGAGCTTATATTTATAGTGGTGTTCCCAGAAGTAAAAGAGTTTCATTTTTAAATAATTTATTTGTGTATCATTACCAGGATCATGTTTATGTTGCAATCTGAAGATTAGGAAACTATTTTGTTCCCAGTTTGTCAGCAATCATTTTTGCATGTAAAACAGTCAAATCTCACTGAATCGAACTTTAAAATTAATTAATTTGTGGCACTATGGTGGTATTTAAGTGCAGATGGTTATTGTATGAATAACTGTGATGACAAATAAAATCACGCACTATTACGCACATAAAACATGATGACCATAGGATCTTCAACAGGTCCAAAATAGTGAATTGAGCTTGAAAATAGTGATCATCTGCTCATGGTAGGATTCTTGAGCTGCTGTATTCATATTTGAAACTCTGCAACAACAAGAAGTTTCCTCAGAGGAAACTTAGTGTTGTTTGGGACATGGCAGGGAGAGCCCTGTGTTTTAAGGGGATGAAATAGCATATGTGATTGGCTCTGATTGCCACAGTCTCTAACATGCCCATCCATAATATATAATGTATTCTTTCTGATCCCACCCTGTATCCTAGTGTGCCACAGGTGCACCAGGTGAGCCTGGCTGCAGAATTACCAACAGTGCGCTTGGCATGCCCCTGACACACTGGGCTGGGCTTGACTGAGATCTGCACCACGCCTCAGGGTTCGCAAAAATTGAGTGCTTATTGTCTAAATCCTGTTGAGAATAAAAACAAGGATGAAACAACATACTATGTATATATATATATATATATATATATATATATATATATATATATATATATATATATATATATATTTTTTTTTTTTTTTGCTCAAAACAGCGGCTACTGTCGGAATATTAGAGACAGTGCATGCCTTCAAATGTATATTGATCCAATTCTAATTGAAAGTCCCTGCACTGCTGTGAGTGTAACTACCTTGTGAAGCAGTGTAAATTCTAGGTTTTCAAGCATTCCGATATTTTTGGGGACAGAAACAAGCAATACAGTTCAGCAGCTGTTCTCATCCAGCTACTACTCCTGTTTTGTTTTTGTCTTCTCAGTGATATCGTATATATATACATTTCTCATTCTGCAACAACTCTTCAAAACAACTCTGTTTTGTGTTTTCTTGTTTGTTCTGTGCTTTTTCGTCTCTCTCCTCTCTCCTTCTGTCGCTTTCAGCAGGTATTTCTACCTCCGGAGCTGCAGAGTCTGGATCTGTGGTTGTGGGCCACCAGCAGCCACCGTGTTCCTGCTCGACAACTGCTACTACAGTTGTTGTTATTGGCTCTGTTACTAATACTGACATTATTTTTCCTATAGCTGTCATTCCTATTATTATGAATTTATTAATATTAACACTACAACTACAATTCTACTCTTTAAAAAAAAATTCTAGGTGGTATTTGCATTGTGCCTCCCTCTCCCCTTCCCCCTCCCCCAAAACCTCTTTCACTCCCTGTCTCTCTCTCTCTCTCTCTCTCTCTCTCTCTCTCTCAAAACCTAACACGGCAGCGGCGGATGGCCGCTCACCATTGAGTCTGGTTATGTCCGAGGTTTCTGCCTCTTAAAGGAAGTTTTTCCTTGCCACTGTCGCCAAGTGCTTGCTCATGGTGGGATTTGTTGGGTCTCTGTAATTAATATTATAAAGAGTACGGTCTAGACCTGCTCTATAGGAAAAGCGCAATGAGATAACTGTTATGAATTGGCGCTATATAAATATAATATAATAGAATTGAATTGAATTCTATTTCCTTACTAAGGGGACTGCCCTCTTGCCTAAAAACAAACACTCATACACATTCACATCAGGCTGTAGGTTGGTGTGCTGTAGAGTATTCTCTTACACAGAGGCAAATGGAGGCAGTGGAGGGTGGAAATTACGTTTTCAGCCCACCTCCCACCTCTGTTCCCCCCTCAGCCTTTGTACCCAGCGCCCCCTTGTTCATTCAGTCTTACCTATGAATTCTAAACCTACATACACAGAGCAAATTAGATAGTTAGCATCATTTGTTTATGTATTTAGGCAATCCCCTTTGTTGCTGTCTTTGATGTAATGTTATAGGGATAGTGGAGACCCCGGAATGCCCCCTTAAAGTTGAAACAGACCAGTGCAGAGGCCAGTATTAACCACCATCCTGTGTTTGCAGAGATGTAGATACAAGCAATAGAGGACACAATAGTCTCCCTCCTCCTCCCTCTCACCTCCTTTCTCCCTGCCCCTACCCCTCCCCCACCCCATGTCCCACTCATGCATTAGAATAGTTCACAGGGGCGCTCCCTGCTTCACAGGTAATAATAAGGCCTGTTCCAAAGGCTGCCTTCCACATGGAGGTTCCTCTTGAATAGCCAACACAAAGTTAGAACATGTTCCTGGGTGCTCCGTATCATTCGCGGAAATCCAATCTCCCTGCTCATTCTTTAAGTGGACCAAAGGTGATATCAAAAAGGATTGTCAATGTATCAGTTTTTTTTTGCCCTTACATTCTCAGATTTCTATGTTCTCAATGTCATTTGTAGACTGAATGTTGATGAACATGGGATCAAGGACATATGGAAATTTTATATCAAAATGAACCTGGGCAAAGTGCAGTTTTTCAATAGGACTACAAACATATTTGTTGAAGGCAATGAGATATTTCCTGAAATCCTCACTGAATATTCATACAAAGAATAAATTGAATTTATTAATAATTGAATTGAATTATTGAGGTACATAGTGAAGTAACCAGTATAGTATATTTTTGACCAATTAAAAGTCTGGAATATCAGCGTGAGTGGAGTTAACCTTTGACAGCTGCGTGTGAACATGTTTGTGTGTGCTGTGCAGCTCGCTGTAAAGTGCCTGGAGGAGTCAAGGTGAAATAAAAAACCCGGCAGCTACTAAGTTATAATATATATATAATTAACATGTGGAAGCAAATATCCATAGTAAGATATTTAAAGAAAGCACGGTTGGAAGAGGAAGACACACACAAAACAGGTGAGGGTTAACTTGTTAACCCTATTCCGTGTTCCCAGTCAGATACTTGTTGCTATGAAAAACTTTAGCATTTAATGCAACACAGTTACTACCGCATCTTATTCCATATATAATCAATCAAGGTACCTCATTTTGATTAATTTCTCTATGTTGTCTGTGTGGTGGAAACAAAGCTACAAACAGCTACAATGATATTTCCTGTGTATGTAGCCTAGCATTGGCAAAGCATTAGCAGACACATTAACATCAGCACACATTAGGAGGTACAGCTGTTACGATCTCTGGAGGGACATAAACGCAGGACAATGACAAAGTAGTCTTGGTTAAGAAAAATGTTTATATGTAGGAGGGTAACTGGTAAGCTGATGACAAGGAATGGTATCCAGTGGCAGCAGGGGAGGGAGTGGGTAATGGAGGAGCGTGGCTGGACGTGAGTATGGACTGAGTGGAAGCGTGGCGAGCAGGGGCAGGAAAGCAAGCAGGCAACCAGGCAAGCAGTCAGAAATTAGATGATCCTATGAGAAATACGGTGAGTACAGGCATGGAACACAGAGACAATGAGACAATAGATTCAATCATGAGTAAAGCTAAGCGGCCTAGGAACGTTTACTACCACCGTGGCTGAGACAACAATCTGACAAAGAATGGGTGAAGAGCAGGGGTAGATATGTTGCTATACTGCAGGTAGATGAGCTGATAGGAGGCAGGTGCGCAGGTGATCAGGGAGCAAGGAGCCAGGAGAGTGAGGAAGGGAAACCACGCCCAAGCCAACACACAGACACAGACAGGGAAGCACTGGAAACACTGGGGAATCTGCTGGGGCAACAGCTGCATGATATGCTGAATGATTCCACATCAGAAAGACATTGGACCAACAAAATGTTCTAACATTTAAAAACACACACATATACACTAGTATCTGCAGGGCCTTTCTTAGCTGTGGCATGACAGAAGAGACAAGCACTTTGTCTCCTCTCCATCTCTCTTTCCATCTCCTGTCTGCTGAGTCTCCTCCATCTATTCATTTCCTTCATCAGGCATTGGGCCATCTCTCACTCTGTCCATCTCACCCTCAGCCCGCTCTGTCATTCCCACCTCCCTCTTGCTTTGCTACTCTGTTCTTTTTCTTTGTACCAAGTGGTGAGAGCTGACAGCTCTGGCAGAGACAAAGTGCTGATGCTGGGCTTAAAAGTGACCGCCCCTGTCCTGCAGCCACACAGCTGGGGAGCCAGAGATCCATCACCCCATGGCATAAGCAGAGAAACACGGAGAGAAAGGAGGGCGGATGGAAGGAGGCAGGGGTATGAGAACAAGAGGGCAGGTGGAAGAAGAGTAATTGGAAGACTAAAAACAACATATTCTGCAAATCAAAAATTACCTCACCACTGCAGTGTGTCAACAGGAATTTAGTATATTACTTGCAAAAGAATTGTGACCAACATAGGGCTGGACAATTAATTAACATTGATCAGGTGCCATATTGATGCTTTTTATGTATGTGTACATTAAGTACAGTGTGAAAGTAAAATACATTTTCAATCAATTCAAAATGTTCAAAGTGCAATAAAACTCTTCTGCTCTCACGATGTATGAATAATTGTGATAAATAACATCTCAATATTAAACAACATACCATATTTCCTGCAGGATTTACTGCAGGCCCCTTGACCACTTGTGCTGCCTGCTTACACCCAGAGTGTTTGGCTATTGTGAGTGATTTTGTTAAGACATAGTTCCTTCGTTTGTTGTTGTCAGGTTAAGGTCAGAGAGGTAGTGATTCTGCTGTTAGAATTTCAGTTAATCAATAAATTATTTTAAGATACTGTTACAGGTTCCTTTGTATTTTAACAATTACCTTTAACTCACTGGGTGCATCCCAAGTCTCTTAATTGCATCCCCATTTCCCTCACTTGCGTCTTTTCCTGGAGGAGCGAGGAAACAAGGAAATGTGCTCTAAGAGAAATGAGTTTCTGATGACGGTGGCAGCTCACAGCTGGATCAGCTGTCAGTCGGCTTTAATAGCTGTAAAGACTTTTGATGAAGTTTGTGTCTGCACGCATGTGCACTGTGCTGTAATACTGTAATAAAGGCACACACTTATCACTGCCAGAGCAGCAGCTCTGTAGCTTGTTACCTGTTTAACAAAACACCTGCACATGAATAATAAGCTGCATTCTGCATTTATACTGTGTGATGCGCGGATCGGCCCTGATGTGATCCAAGCAGCGCAAACTTATCAGGTGATTTCTTTATTGTGTATTGTATTGAGTGATTTACTTTAATGACTGGAAAGGCTGATTTCAGTAAATTTAAACGTTTCCACGGGTGCAGTAATGTTACAGCAAATATAATCTCTACTCACCTACAAAGCTTCTCCTCACCTACAAAGCTCTTAATGGTCTGGCACCATCGTATCCTAAAGATCTCATAATACCTTATTACCTAACAAGAACACTGCGCTCCCAGAATGCAGGGTTACTTGTGGTTCCTAGAGTCTCCTCCTCTCCTGTGGAATCAGGTCCCAGTTTGGGTTCGGGAGGCAGACTCCATCTCCACATTTAAGAGTAGGCTTAAGACTTTCCTCTTTGATAAAGCTTATAGTTAGGGCTGGCTCAGGTGAGCTCTGAACCATCCCTTAGTTATGCTGCAATAGACCTAGACTGCCGGGAGACTACCCATGATGCACCTCTTTCCTCTCTCCTTCTCTCCCTCTCCATCTGTATGCATTTTTATCCCATTACTGTATGTTACTAACTCGACATCTTCTCTTTCCCGTAGTTTTGTGCTTTCTCGTCTCTCTCCTCTCTCCTTCTGTCGCTTCCAGCAGGTATTTCTGCCTCCAGAGCTGCAGAGACTGACATTTTAGATTTATTATAAAGAGTGCGGTCTAGAGCTGCTTTATAGGAAAAGTGCAATGAGATAACTTCTGTTATAAATTGGCGCTATATAAATAAAATTGAATTGAATTTAAGCAGCAAAACTAAAAACTGTGTTTATAAATTTGACAGGACAGAGGAAACTCTCCAGAGGAAACAGAATTAAACTTTTAACTTCTGAAATACATGTTTAGACAACTCTGATGGAGCTCAGGATTTATCAGGAAGATGGCTGCTTTACTCCAAACAATCTCACTGTATGAACCTGGACTGTGTGTCCAGCACATTAACACAGAACACAGCACATTAATTAACATTAGATCCTGACCAATCCTGTTGGCACGTCGGGAGATTTAGACAAAATAATCAATGAAATTAGCTGCAGAGAGACAGCATATTAATCTGAGTGTTTATTTTTATGACCCGGCCCACTCAATCCGCGGACATAACTGCGACCCACGCATCACTACTGTGCGTCCTGCTCAGAGGCACAGCCAAGAATCATTTCTGCTGGCAGAATGCCTTTATATTATTTAGGCCTATATTATTTGCATCTGTATTTATTGATATTCTGACTGAGAATTCATTATTGAATAACCCAGAATATGACTATGTCTTTTGGACATTGGAAATAATTTATTATGCTAAATGTTTCAGGGAAAATTACAATTATGTAGCTTAACTCAGGAATGATCATCCTCACATGTGACTGAATGGAAATGACGATAAATGATGTAAAAATAAAAACATACCCTGCTAACTGTCTCATTGCTAAGTTTACAGATATTGATATTTCGTGTACCTTTTGTAAACATAATATAGAAACAATCTATCACCTATTTTTGGTTATGAAATATCCCAGACATTTTGGAAAGATCTAGTCTCATTTTTTGAAGCTGACTATTCTCTTAATCTCGAGGATATTTTTTGTTACTATGTTAATCCAAGTGATGCCGCTCTTGAATATCTGATTAATTTCATTATTCTATATGCAAAGTTTTTTTATTCACAAACAGAAATTCACTAAATCATTGCCTAAGATCTCACATTTTCTCACAGAATTGAAGTCTCTACTTAAATCACTCAACTTATTAAACAACAAAAAAGTATTAAGTTGTTGGAAAATTATGGAATTCTTTTTCCTGAAACCTCTGACTGAATGTCCCGATTTAAATTTTTTATGTACTCGTCTTTATCTTGTTACTTTGTGTTTTCGTTTGCATTTGTTAGTCTATATTTGATCTGTATGTGCTGCTAGACTGTCCTGCTCTCTAAATTGTATCCAATATAAAAGTGAATGGGGGAAATAACAGATCATGAAAAGAAAAATCTTTCTAATAAATGAAGAAAGTTGTTTGTCCTTTTGTTGTTCAGACCTACAGTTAGCTCAGATTTCTAACTAGATGGTGAATCAGAAAACACATCAAATATAAAATTTAGGAGCGATACACTTGAGTTTAATTTGTTATCTGTCTTCACTCACTATGAAACTCCAGTGATGTTGTGATGTATCAGATCAGTCCGATCAGCTGCAGCGTCCAATCAATAACTGATATCCAATAAGGGGGCGTGTTTGCTCTTGTGTATGCTCGCTTGTGGCTCCTCTCTCCTCGGAGCAGAAATAAGAGCTTTGGGATGGCCTTCAAGATGGCGGACCAGAACGACTTCTGGTTCAATACATTCCCTATTATCCTGGGGGTTTTATTTGTGATTGTAATATTTGATTTAATTTCTACTCAGGGCTGGTTGGTTTGTTGTTTTGGCCAGGGCTCTCCTTGATGTTACATTTAAGCTTCTATATCTGGCAATAAATAATTGAACTACTGAACAAATTGACTCCTCACATTCTTCAACCAGTGTTACGTTACTCCCCTCTCCCCTGGACCAACGTGGGGTCAGAACACGACTATACATTTTTAAAAGGGTACTCCAGAGATTTATTGCACTTCCACAAAGTTGGTGGACTCAAACGAATCATATTTTAAAAAGCAGCAGACTTTTAGTCCCTAGAATGGGTTAGAATTCCCCAGTAATCTAGTCCCCAATTTCAACAAACACAAAAACATTTAACTCTTTAGCGTCTTCCATTAGATCCTCCCTGCCTGGTAAACATGCTTGTCTTTCAAACTCTATGCCCCAAGTTTGTAATGCAAGTTTTCTGTTATAAATTTGTAATCACCAAGCCCAAGCTAAGATAACCCTGAAGACATCATCATAAACTGACCTTTGTGCTCTACCATCATTTGGAGTGTTGAGGGTAGATTACACAGAAGGCTATCCCAAACCATTTAGCATGGACTATAAAACTAAGACTTACTGACCTGCGTATATGGATGCATTTGACTTTGAGTGGACACACTGGAATGATGTGCCAGGAGTAACAGAGAGCTTGCAGGATGTCACTGATACATCACCAGCAAGAAGAAAAAAATAAGTAATGAGTATTAGGGTCTGGGTTACCATGGTGGCCGGGATCCCGCAGTTGATCTATTTATTTGCCCCATGATAAAGAAAGCCTGGTGATGTGGCACTGGGGTGAGACCCATTTGGAAAAGGGATGTGATGCAGTGGAAAATATCATGTGATGCCTGACCTTAAATTCTCTTTATTTACTCTTTGTCTTGTTGATAATGTCCCATCTTCAGCAAGTCGATCAGCATAGGGAGGATGACCAATGTAAACTCTCAGAAAGAAGGGCAACGTGAAGTGGGAGTGACGGCTGACAGCATATTATTCTGCTTAAGCATCCACTGTAGGGCCTACTTGGCCAATGTAACACATCTGTCAAAGAGCAACTGGCTGGTTCTTCTGTTTCTGATGCTTAATTCATTATTTCATTATATATAAAGGGATGCGGCTTGACATGATTGACAGCTGCTCTCAAAACTCTGTCAGATGCGCCAGAGGAGCGGAGCTGAGTACGCTAGTTTCCAAAAGAATTTCTATTTTTATTTGTGATTCTCTGCAGCATTTCTAAACTAACTGTTGCTGGAGTCAGCTGTTCTTACAGATACTCTAAGGGTTCCAACTTGTGTTAGCTAGCGAGCTAACCTTAGCCTACTGTAAAACTCATAGCCAGGTAGGGTAACAATAAACTGTTTATGAATTTAATTTTGAGTTGCACAGAGAGTATTCAGAAAGTACTTAACCTAAAACATCTTATTTTCATATAAACATTAAAATTATCAGCCAGTGGTGTAGTAATATACTTGAAAAAAACTCAAAAGGAAATGGATTTGAATTATCATTAAGTCAACACAGTCAAAGGAAAGACACCAATTACAGTGCTGTATGAAATCTTAGCTAGCCAGGCATTTGTCATAAAGATGTTCAGGGGCTGATATATAAGTTCAGATGATTTTGTCACTGCATGGTGGGCTTGTTTTTATGAGAACCAGACAACTGGTGCACAACACATTACTTGCTCATAGTCGTAACGTTAGTAGTGCAGTCTTATGTCATGACACTCACAGACAGTAGCTACAGGGTTTTGGAGGTAAGAATAAATAAAAGGCTCTGCTGTTCTCCAGCTGTCCGTGCAGATCTGAGCTGCATTTTGAACCTCAGACAGCCGTTTCTCATCCTGACAATACCTGTTCAAATTCTAATATTGATTCAAGTTATCTGACAGTGTTTAAAGTATTTGGTGAATAGTATTTCAGGGAAACCAACAAACTTTTTTATTTTTATTTTTGTCTTTGAAGTAAATTAGTAAATTGGTAATTAGAAGAGGTGCAACTTATGATGAAAACAAAGATCTAGAGGGTCAAATGTGTTGTCCAGTGATATACATCTGTCTATACATATATGTACACTTTATGTCAAAGGCATTTTTTTCTATAATTTTCACTTTTGCATAGCAGGAGGAAGTGGTGACATGTCATCAATTTTTATACAGTCTAGTCTCAACTAGTAGGCTTGGCCTTGATTGGTACACTGAACAAAACATTTCACCTTCTCCTGTAACTAGTTTGTGTCCTTATGCTAGAGCACAAACTGTCTTTCCAAGTGATGCTGTTATATATTTGTGGAGACAGTCATTTGATGTCGAGTGTTGCAGTTGAAGATCCCTCCTGATCCCAAAACTAAAATAATTAAACCTTCAAAATCTGTCAAAAGCGCCAATAAGACTTCCAGATTGCTTTTTTGTCCATTATTTAATTACTGGCTTTTTTCTTTTGGCTTGATCTCCAATCTGAAATACAAGAACCTTTTCTAGTTGAACATTTCTTTGACCACACCCAGCATTCCCTTTGGGTTTGGTCAGTGTGTGCTCCGTTGCACATGTTATCACACCTGTGAGATTGTAACTGGACATTCACTGAATACACTTCTGCATCACTGGAGGTGACCAAATTTAAGATTTTCAAATATGTTGCATAAAAATCTGGTACCACTTATCACCTTATTTAGCTGAAGACAGTGAGGTATGTTAATCATGATTGGGGAAATCTATGTAGAGATATGGCTTGCTTCCTGTTCCTGCATCTTCCCAGCCAAATTAATTTGCAAATAATATCTGTTTTCACAATTCTGTTGATATGTGATTATAAAGACATCCAAAAAAATGAAGAAGCTACCTTTTAGATGCACTACGGTCAAGACGTGACCATCCTTACAGCAGAAGAGGTAAAAAACACAAAAAACTGAAACCGGTCTGATCATGACTCAACAAATTCAGGGTAACAAGAAATTTGTTCATACATGAAAATGTTTACCAGAAACTGGCCAAAATATTAATTGAAATTTGGAATGTTGTCCAAATTGTCGTGTTTCTTTTTTTAACCTATATTTTTCTCTGTGACCAGCAGCTTGCATATGGGATCAGTAAAGCATAGGTTTGTCAGGCCAGAGATACTGGGTTCTAATGCTAAACAAGTCATTTTACATGCCAAATTGGATTTAGATTTTTTTACTGTCAGCCCTTTAAGAGTGATGTGCTTCACTATTCATTACCATGGTTCAATCCAGTATTTAAACGAATGAGTGAAGCTGATGTAAATGCAGGAGTTTGCGGATTAATTCACTGCAAACTGCACGCAACACAACTCAAACTGGTTCAGCTAAACAGGACAAAGATGCATGCCACGTGCTATTTCTACATTTTAAATGAAAGTCAGTGATGGTTGATGCTTTCATTTGTAGTTTACAATGCATTTCAACTGCATCTGTGGTGAGAAGGTTGGCACTGCAGTCTGGAAAAGGTGGTAAAGGTCCTGTGTGAAAGAGGGGAAGAGGAGGAGGTGGGGGTGGGGGTGAAGGAGAGAGGCGGGATGAGGTGGTGTGTGGGGGTAGACTGAAAGAGTGCTGGCTGGGTTGTCTCCAGGATGGAGGGTGGGCATTAATCATTATTGGCGCCCACCTTCGTCCCCGACGCACCCTGACGGCCCTTCCACCCCTGACATAAATCATCATTCCCCCACAATAGATCCCCTCTCTTTGCCATGCCGGGGAAAAAGTGTGCTAGTTGTATTGATTTTTCCTTTTTCTCCCTCTGCCTTCCCTGTCTTCTCTCCACCTGCCCCACCACCCCCCACACCCCCCACCTTCTCCCTCCACCAGCAGACCGCATTGCTGTGTCATTATGAAACATAACTGATCAGAAATTCATAGAATACTAAATAAAGTTTACGAGGGCACTCTACTGTAGCCCCCCCCCCCTGTCATCATCCCCCCGTCCTGCCTCACTCTTGATGCATGAGAAGTAAGCTTGGTGAGGGGGGAAAGAAAAAAAAAGAATGATATAAAAATTACAAAGCGTGCATAGTGCTATTATACTTCTATTGATTTGTTTTTGAAGCACACCTAGGCTTAGAAGAGTCGCTTGAAGAGATTAGAAATGGCCCAGAAAAAGAGGGGGAAAGAGAGAGACGGGGGCGGTTGGTGGAGTGGTGGTGGTGGTGAGGGGGTGTTCAAGGGAAAAAAATAATATGAGAATTTTGAGGGATTAGAGGGAGGGGAGGAAGAAGATGCCATTCAAAAGGTCTGAGGTTAAACAAAGTATGAGAGAGACTCAATGTCCTGTTTATACAATGAATAACTGAATACTTTGTATTTTTACATAAATCGTAGTAGACTTTTTTAATTTGTGTCTACTGACATGAAGTACCCTACAACATTTTGGCGCTGCAATGTATAAGTCACATAAGTCAGGGGTTCCCAACCAGGGGTCAATACCCCTCCAGTGTGTCACAAGATAAATCTGAGGAGTCACATGAGGATAGAAGAACAAATGGATACAAATTTGCATTGATTTTTAAAAAAAGTATCTTTACTTTTTTGTGAAATACTGCATAGTCTAACTCATTGAGTGTGTTGACATACACACTAGTAGCCTGGCTAGGATAAGGCTTTTGGAGTATCCTCAATTTAGCACATGTAAACATCACATCCTAGTTTTAAAAATCTGATTTAGTCCTTTTTTTGAGAAATGGCTATGCTATCTGGAGGTACCAGCATACCGTGGCATGTTAACACCTTATCCAGATTTCTGGTCATTCTCTGCCGTGTTCGCAGGTGTGTTCTCAGCTCCAGTTATGTAGTAGTTGGCCAGCAAAACAAATAATATGATGGTAAAGTCAACTGAGGTCAAGTCCATTTTATTTATATAGCCCAATATCACAAATTTGCTTCAAGGGGCTTTACAATCTGTTCAGTATACTACACCCTCTATCCTTAGACCCTCGATTCAGATAAAGAAAAACTCTCCAAAAAACCTTTAACAGGGAAAGAATGGAGATCAACAGAGGAGGGATCCCTCTTTCAGGACGGACAGACATGTAATAGATGTTGTGTACAGAATAGACCAACATAGTAAAATTATAGTATGTACAATCATGATGACAACATTACAAATAGATTGTAACATACAGTATATGAAGAATGGATCCAGGAGCAGAGACAAAACTCAAGCACACTCTTCATACAGAGATGAAAAAGGAATAAACACACGGAGAGGGAGAGAGAGACAAGGACAACATGCACACAACGCAGAGAGAGAGAGAGGAGGATGAAGATCCAGGTCCAAAGCATCTGGAATAAGGCACCGACAGTGTAAAATAGGTGTGATATGATCAAATTTTCTAGTTTTAGTTAAGATAATAACTGCAGCCTTCTGAATCATTTGAAGACTTTTAGTACTAGCAATCCTGAAAATAAAAGTCTGGATGAAACAAAGGTGTGAATTAGGATCTCTGCATCAGCCTAGGAAAAAAAACAACCTAATTTTAGCTGAATGTTGCTTCGGTGGAAAAAGGCTGTCTTGGTGATTTCTTTAATGTGCTGATCAAAAGAGAGGATCAAACGTAATACCAAGATCCTTGGAGTTACTGTTACTTGATCAAACTGGTGTCTACGTCGAGCAGGGCCAATGACCAGCATCTCAGTTTTATCAGAATTTAGGAGCAGGAAATTATGTGACATCCAGTTTTCACAGCAGACAAGCAGGGCTATAATTTAATTTGGGAATGATCATCATCCTTTACAGACACATACAGCTGAGTATCATCAGCGTAGCAGTGGAAATTAATTCCATGCCTGCATATAATTTAGCCAAGAGGTGAAATATAAAGAGAGAAGAGCAGAGGGCCAAGAACAGAGCCCCAGGGTACTCCATATCTCATATCAGAAATTTTTGATGTAATATTGTTATAGGAAACACTTTGTTCTTTCAGATAGGTAAGATTTTAACCATGTCAGAGCCAAGCCAGAGACGATAAATTGATTTTCCAGTCAGTCTAAGAGTATACAATGATCTATGGTATCAAAAGCTGTACTGAGATCCAGTAATAAAAGCACTGAGGTGGAATCCAAATTCATGGTAAGCAAAAGATAATTTACCACTTTAATAATCTGAAAGCAGATTGAAAAGTTTCAAAAAGATTACTATTAAATATGTGGGCTGAAAGTTGCTGAGACACAACTCGTTCTAGTAATTTTGAAAAGAGTGGAAGGTTAGAGACGGGTCAATAAATATTTAGAGACCCTGGATCAAGGTGTGGTTTCTTAAGTAGGGGTTTAATCACAGCAGTCTTGCAGCTAGTGGGGGCAGTGCCTGTCATAAGTGACAAATTTACAATATCAGAATCAGGTTTATTGCCAAGTAGGTTTATACATATTGGTACATAATGATAAACATAGTAAGTAGAACATATAAAGATAAAACAAGAAAAGAACTCTTGGGTTCAGTCTTTAGCCTGTGTCCTGACCTTCAAATCCACCCACTCCATCAAGAATAGACAACGGGACTATATGGGAGAATTACCCCGACATCTCAGAAACATTCACTTAATAGCCTCTCTTTCACATTTGGGCTGCAGAATAATATTCTTGAATTTGATATGACCCCCTTGATTAACAAATAAATTTTACATAGACGCCAGTGTGTATTTACTTAGTCCACTCTTAAAACCCCAGTAAAACCATTGAATCTGTTGACAATTCTGTCATGGTTGGCATGGATACATATCAGCGTCGACTTAAAATGACGTTAAATTGAGATGTTGGTCTCTAGTGATTGGTTAGGGAAAATCGAATCCCCCTCCCCTATGGAAATCGGTTAGAGTGGAGGCAATGTCAGACTGAAGATGGAAATGGAATGTAACACGTTGACAATTCTGTCTGATATCAGGCTAGTCTTTAGATGCTGTGCTGCTGGCATTCCATCTGTTCATTGTAGAACAAGTGAGAAAACACACCTCAGTTAAAAATCTAAATTTCAGCTTGTGCACTTTTCGAAACCCAAACCTTGCTTGGCTCTACACATGCTTGCACTCACACACACACACACACACACACACACACACACACACACAGACCACCCTCATTCCATTTTGCCCACTTCAATCTCAGCTAACCATTCACTTCATCTGGGCCGTAGATTAGCCCAGCATGGGGATGGAGGAGAGTTGACAGGTGGGAGTGGAAGAGCAGGAAAGAGAGACTTAGTGGATATTGGTGGGAGAAGTGGGATTCTCAACCTGTCTGGGATTAGAGTCTGGAGTTGAAGGGATATTAATGTAAAATGGAGGGGACAAGTGTGCTCCTGTCCAATTACGCTGCACCCTGTCACTGCCAACCAGGGTGCAAACAACAGGAGGAAAGGATTAATTGCCTTGGACTCTGCCCCCACTAGAGGCCCAATTATGGCAACATATTGGCTCCCAGCACTAGTGCAACCACTGCTGTGCAGGGAGATTGTGTGAAATTTTCAGCATGGTCTTCGGAGGTCAGAATGAGGGGAGATGGCTGGGGTAGGGTTGGGGGAGAGACGGAGGGGACAGAGAGTGATGTGAGCTCTTGACTGGGTATCAAAGTTAAAATACAGCAGACTCCTTACCTGTGGCCTGTCAGCTTGATACACTGTTATATGTACTCCATTCTACTCTGACATGGTAAATGTAACATTGTTTATACAATATTAGTCATTTTTTATGGTCGCCATTAGTAATTAATAGCAAGGACAGTTAATGTGGAGGGCATTACACTTTGGTAACAATTGAGAATGCAAAGTACAGTATGTACTTTCAGTTAATAAAATCATGCACTTATTCACATATAAGATAAAATAAAATATGATTAAAAAAGAGTGAAATAAACAAATGCAAAACTTAACATTAATAAAAGGCTTTATTAAAAAGACAGACAGGGCAGAACCAGTTATGTGATTTACTGTCCGATCATTCAGACTGGAGCCAATCACATACCTGGCTGTGCTCTGTTTGTTTTGATTGACAGATGATGACATCATAATGAAATGAAAATTTAATGAAATAAAATGATCATTGGGAAAAATGGTGTTGCAAAATAAAAAAGAGACTTGAAAAAGGACAAAACTGATAAAAGAATGAGATAAAAATGAGTTGCAACAAACTCTGTTATGGTGAAAAGAAGCAGGGTAAAATAAAATTACATAATTCTGAGCTATTCAATTTTATTTATATAGCGCCAATTCATAACAGAAGTTATCTCATTGCGCTTTTCCTGTAGAGCAGGTCTAGACCATACTCTTATTATTAATTACAGAGACCCAACAAGTCCCACCATGAGCAAGCACTTGGCGACAGTGGCAAGGAATAACTTCCTTTAAGAGGGCAGAAACTTTGGACAGAACTCAGTGGTGGGCGGCCATCCGCCGCTGCCGTGTTAGGTTTTGAGAGAGAGAGAGAGAGAGAGAGAGAGAGAGAGAGAGAGAGAGAGAGAGAGGTTTTGAGAGAGAGAGTTGAGTTTTAAATGGGTATTCTAGAAATGTAGTATTGCACTTCCATAAAGTTGTGGAGAGACAACAAGGCCAGGTCGAAACCTAGTACTGTATATGGCTGGACCACGTATGGTCAATGTGCTACATCATGGCCAAACTGTTACACTGATAGTCAGTGGTAGTGTTTATAATGTGAATTCCTGGATATTAAATGTTCATCTGCAATTCTCTGTAGTGGTCCCATTAATATTTGTTCTTAAAGTGTACTGAAGCAGAATATCACATGAGCTGGTTAAGCTACGTTTGAGTCACAAAATAAATGCAGTTGCAAGAACAAAACGTTCCACTCATATCTCAAGATGCTTGATCTGAAAGAGAACATATTCTAATTCGAATTCTAACTATTCTAATTGTGTATTAACTCCCCCTGCTCTTTCATTCGCTTCCATCTGTGGGATGTCTCCCGTTTTTTTTATGGCTCACTCTGTTTTGAGTGTTTTGTCAGAGTGATTGTCATTTGTGGTGCTTCAACTGTGCGCTCTCCCTCATGCCTCTGGGCGCATGGAGAGCTGTTTTCTCTCCTACTCTGCTCTCTGCTGGACTGTTACAGTGTGAAACCATCGTCTCCGCTTCTCACAGCAGCAGGTTTTATGTTGTTTTCCACTTTCATTCCCTCATGGAGAATATAGGTATTCTACTGTCTCTGTGCCCAGCGTGCACACATGATGTACTGTGATGCGCTGTGACGCATTGGCGAGGTATGGACTGGTTATTGATTTCTCGCGGGTGTGTGTTTGTGCATCTTCTCCCATATCCCACTAGCAATAGCCTTAGAGGACGAAGTCTATATGAAATAGAACATTAGTTACATACCTTAACTCCAAATTCTGTGAGTATAGGTGCAGCCCTCTAAGCTGTGGGCCCCACTGGTTCCTTTAACTAGCTGAAGAAAAAGCTGTTTTTGGGAGCTGATTGTCCGGTCTCGGCTCAATTTATACACAAGGTGAGACTGAGGATGGACCCATGTAGTGCTGCATGAGCAAGGGCTGACATAGAATCTAGAGTTACGGTACGTAACTAATGTTCGCACCTATTCATTTTGAAAGCACAACAGCCAATTGGGAAACTCCAATACTTGACCGACCAATGGTGTAACTTCATCACTCACTCACTCACTCTGTAAGTCACGGACAGACTTTTACATTTATAGGGCTGGCCTCGCTTTGCTGTGTTCCAGCCAAAAAAGAATGGTAGAAGCTGAGATATCCTGACCTCTCTCTAGTATGGGTCACGCTTAAAAAATCCTGGACCCTACAATTCCCATAAAGCAACGCAGTAGCATTTTTCATTAGACCTTCCCTGCCTGTTAAATGGTGTTATCTTTCAAATTCCCCCAGTTTATTACACAGGTTATAAACTAGGAGCAAATATTTGAAGTCTCACACCTAACTCCATGATGACATCATCAGGGTTATTTAATTAGTAAACTGACCTTTATGTCCAAAATTGTGCCCCTTTAAAAATGCTTTGGATTATTTCACAATTTCACAGTGAGGCCTTGATTTTTTGCATTTTATTTTTTTTGTGGTTTTTCAGGGTTTTTCTTAACCTAATAGGTTTGTTTGTTTGTCAGATTCAGCTTCAGATAACTGAAGACCATGTTAAACTGGTATGTAGTACAAACAATATATACAAGGATGCCAGCAGGAATGTGGTGCACTTACTTGAACAAAGATAAAACATTCTTGAAGAAGATATATAATTCACATATAACTTCTGACTAAAACACTTAGGGCATATAGATAGTAGTTTAGCAAGTACTTTTTCCTTTTTTTAAATATGCTTGTATCATTTTAGTTGAACAAATTCAAAAGGTTACTTACCCTCCGTAAACCACAGTGCAAGTTATCATTAATCTT
The DNA here is from genome assembly GCF_020085105.1 of Siniperca chuatsi. Lineage (NCBI taxonomy): Eukaryota > Metazoa > Chordata > Actinopteri > Centrarchiformes > Sinipercidae > Siniperca > Siniperca chuatsi. The sequence goes on from NC_058048.1 coordinate 2,539,195, forward strand.
ATTTGAAAATATAACAATAACCAAATGAGGTTTCAAAAATCTTTTAGAAGCAGAAATTATGAAATACACACACGCACTTAAAAACCCTTACCTTAATCAAATTTCCTGTGGGGACTTTGAGATATAACTTGGGTACCTTGCAGCAGAACAAGCCAACCACCCTCCAGGAACTCTTAATGCAAAATAAAACTCCAAATATTAGCTTGCTAAATCTAAGCAAGGAAGCCATCAGGGGCCCATAAATTGTCCAAACGAGCACTCTCACCTTGCAAGGTGGGCAGTTTCTGATGGAAGTCTGAAAATACAGACACAAAAAAGTTCCAGCGGGGGAATGGAGAACTGTACCTCAAAGTCTTGGCAGGTAATTATCACAATAATGGATCATTGTGCGCGTGCATGGAATCGGAGAGGACTGCATATTACATATTCACATACATAAAAATGTGCAAAAAGCAGCGCTTTACCCAGTTAGAATAAGTAAAACAGACAGTTTTACTTATTATTACGATGCAAATGTGACAGAGCAAGAAAGTTTACCGTTAAATCTCTTGACTGTATTAGATAGAAGTTAGGCCTTGGAAGATACTGGTCTATCAGGTGATGATGTACCTTGGCCAACAGAAAGAAGCAATGAGGAAATCTAGTGAGCCAATGGAAACCACCCAGTAGTTTCTAATCAGAGAGGGAAATGGGACTGGAGTTACTGATGGTCTCCTGTGCATACGGGAGGCACCCTGAGAACACACAAAGCGCATTGGAGGCGGCACTTTGACGGATGCCCACTTCATGAATTTTGAATTAAATTGGCCCTTGATGAATTCAGAATGTGGTACCTCTGTTCCAAAGCAATAGGAATCCAATAAAATATGGGCACCATACAAATAAAACCATACATTCCCCCAGACCTAGGAATGAGCCTCAAGTGAGGAAAAATTACTGCGGCACCAGGAAGCAGCAGCAGAGAGGGATGAGAGAGGGGTGAAAGCGAGAAGAGGGAAGATGGGAAAAAAGGTCCTGATATGAGCGAGGCTGAGCGAGGTGGCAACAGATAGAGAGGCTCTGATATGAAGAAGAAGAAGCAATGGGAGAGCAGGAGAGTCAGGCGAGATAGAGAGAGTCTTAAATGAAGGTGGAAGGGGGGTTTGCTGAGGGGAGTTGAGGGGGCGCCGGGGCCTGGATTCTAGCACATTAGTCCTGTCCTTTTGAGTGGAAGGGAACATATTGGTCGGAGCCAATCCCCACATGGGGCCTGGGCTGCCTGGAGCTCATCAGCGAGACATGCCAGGGCCTGGAGTAAATCAGAAGCCCCACTCCTAAGGCCGGATTTCCCCAGAGGGGGCCAGCCACAGCCACTCAAATCAGCCTGTGTGCCAGAGAGCTGTCTGTAATCTCCTGCTCCTACCTCTACATCTGCCTCAACTCTCCAAAAGAGCAATACTACTCCAAATATCCTAAAAATGGTGTTTAAGATGTGGGGGGTGATGGCAGATGCTGATGACAGTTGAGATTTCCTAACACTTTCAGAAAGTTTTGTTTGTGGTTAAATGCCCTAATGCTTTGCACTGCAACTTGTACAGGATGTCATATTTTTTATTGTGATTGTGTGTGAATAGTGAACAAGAAACATAGATAATCAATTCATTACAGAGTTCTGTGTATTTTTGTTAAATGAAGGAGTTCAGGTTTACATTAAAAGTCAGGAGATTTTAGGGATTTGGAGGCCCCACATGCAAGATGTAACAATTTAAAAATGACAGGCCTCATAACCAATAAATTATGTAGTGTCAGTGAACTGCATACAGCATGCACATCAAGTTTGCTTTAAACAAAAGGAAACTAATGATAAAAGCGAAGTAGTCCTGTAAGAATTTTGTTAGGTCAATCAGGGTCAATCTTGGTTATAAGAATGCTTCTGTCTATTGCAGACCTGATTTGGGATTAAAATTAATAAAACACTACAGACAAAACTTGACTTGTCACTGCTTTAAACACCTAAAACAGGTGTCCTGGTAGAGGAGACAGAGCAAGCAAAGACACATAGTGTCAAGGTAAAAAAAATCAGTTGCTGTTCCTTTGTTAACCTCTTTACATCCAGGTGTCATAGTTAGCCACATCTCTCTCCTGACCCTTGTGTGCTCTAGTTTGCTCTCCCTTCCCTGTGTTCCTTGTCTGTCCTCTGTTCGTCGTCGTGTGTGTGTGTGTGTGTGTGTGTGTGTGTGTGTGTATTCTGGTCTGGCTCCCTGATACGCCCTCCTGCTGCTGATCACTGGCACACCTGACGTTCATCAGTTATCAGTCTCCACAGTATCTACCTGGCTTCACCATACTACCAGCGCCAGATCGTCTCCGTACACCTTTGTCACGGCTCCTACCTCGACCAGTTAAGTTGTCGTTATCCGCTGTTGTGTATTTCTTGTAACTCCTGTCTCTGCTGCAGAGCTATTCCCTGCCGGTGATCTCAGCTATCCTCCCTGATCTCGGCTAAGCTGCTCTCCTGTCCTGCCAGCCACACTACACGGGCCAGCTGCCTTTTCCTGTCCTGCCAGCCACACTACACGAGCCAGTTGCCTTTCCAGTCCTGCCTCTCACGCTACACGAACCAAGCCCAGCACCTACACTCGGCGTTGCCGTCCTAACCAGCCAGGGGATACTTCTGGGACAACATGGGCAGATCCTCCGGGCTCTCTCTGATAGCAACCAAGCCATGGTGACCCAGATCACACAACTAACCAACCAAGTATCAAGACTCTCTCGTCTTCAGTCCCGATGGCACCATCTCCACCGACTACTCCAGCAACTCTGTCACCAACCTCACCACTACTCTGGGATTCCTATGCCGCCAACCCAGATCCCTTCACCGGAGATGTCACCAGATGCCAAGGGTTTTTTGCTGCAATGCTCTCTGGTCTTCTGCCAGCGTCCTGTAATGTTTGCTTCGGATCAGTCCAAGGTACATTATATCGTGGGGATACTAAGAGGAAGAGCATTAGCCTGGGCGCAGGTTATTCATGCAAGCCAACCCTTGTCGTCATTCTCGTTGGCAGAGTTTTTGGCTAAAATGAGGAATGTTTGATCATCTGGATGTTTGTGGGAATGCAGGGAGACAGTTACGCGGGGAGACGGTTACTACAGATCAGCCAAGGGACCTGAAGCGTTGCGGATTATTCCATTGAGTTCAGGATACTGGATGCTGATGCTTGGTGAAATCAGGAAGCACTTATCTGTGCATTCGTGAAAGGGCTGGATGCTATGGTGTCTCTGTGAATCAGGATGCACAACCTCATACGCGAAAGGCGCCAGGAGCATGCCAACCATCCTTTCAACCACTCCTCACGCAACATGGCCCCCACTACGCACAAGAGACCTGGAACGCCAATCCTGACCGCAGATACATGCCCCGCAGCTGCAGATCACTCCTGAAGGGGAGCCAGACTAGAGAGCAGAGGGTAATTTCCTGGATACCGAGTTGGCTCAGGCTGGCATCAGGCTGGCATCTTCACAGAGACCCTGGATATTCCACGTAAGGCTGAGGCTTTGGATGGGAGACTCTTAGCTCAGGTGACCAACTGTACAGCTCCTGTGTCCCTGGTATTATCTGGAAATCATAGAGAGAACATTCAATTTCAACTTATCTCATCTCCTAATACACCACTTGTTCTGGGCTTCCCCTGGTTACGGCAACACAACCCAAATCTTGATTGGACCAACGGAAGAATTGTGAGTTGGAGCCCCTTCTGTTTGTCCACATGCTTGCAATTTGCTCGATCCCCAGCAGAGGTCAGCGCGCCACCTCTCAGCCCGGAACCGCCGGATCTGACTCACATACCGGAGGAGTAGCATGACCAAACGAGGAAGGATCTAGCACTATGGCTACCTCCACACCACCCTTATGACTGTGCCATTGACCTTCTCCTTGGGGCCCCTCTTCCTTCCAACCGCTTGTTCAAGTCTCAACCTGAAAGAGAGGCCATGGAGAGATAAATTAAGGACTCTGCACGCGGGGCTCATTCGACCTTCTTCTTTGCCAGCAGGGGCAGGATTCTTCTTTGCGACAAAGAAGGACAAGACACTACGCCGGTGCATTGACTATAGAGGTCTCAACCATATCACCATTAAAAATAAATATCCATTGCCACTAATCAACTCAGCTTTTTAACCCCTTAACGGTGCCACCATGTTCATTAAACTTGACCTCTAGAATGCCTACCACTTAGTCCGTATACGGGAGGAGGACGAGTGGGAAACTGCCTTCAACACCCCATTAGGTAACATTGAATATCTAGTGATACCTTTTGGACTAACGCCCCAGTGGTATTCCAGGCACTCATCAATGACGTCCTGAGAGACTTTTTGAACCGCTTTGTTTTCGTCTACCTAGACGATATCCTCATCTTCTCTAATGACCAGGCCAGTCACATAGGTCATGTCCGTCAGGTAGCACAGAGGCACCTAGAGAACAGATTGTTCGCCATGGCGGAGAAGTGTGAATTTCACACCAGTTTGGTGGGTTTCCTCGGCTACATCCTCAAGAGCGGGCAGGAAAAGACAGATCCAGAGAAGATCAAGGCTGTGATGGAGTGGCCGATGCCTACTAGCCATAAGCAGCTACAGCATTTTCTGGGTTTTGCCAACTTCTATCGAAGGTTCATCAGGGATTACAGTCATGTGGGAGCCCCTCTCACAAGACTTACCTCAACCAAAGTGTCCTTCTCCTGGAACACAGAAGCCGACGCAGCCCTAGCCAGACCCATCTTGGGTCCCATCTTGATCCAACCCGATCCATTACAGTGGAAGTGGATGCCTCGGACATAGGAGTAGGAGCAGTGCTCTCCCAGCATTCACCCACCAATCAGAGACTCCACCCGTGTGCCTTCTTCTCCAGATGCCTTTCCCCAGCTGAGCAAAACTATGACGTCGGGAACAGGGAACTCCTGGCTGTCAATTTAGCATTGGATGAATGGTTACACTGGTTGGAGGGAGCAAAACAACCATTTGTGGTTTGGACAGATCATAAGAACCTGGAATACATCCAAACAGCCAAGAGACTCAACTCCCGACAAGCACGTTGGGCCCTGTTCTTTGGCTGTTTCAATTTCACGTTCAGTTACCATCCCGGATCCAAGAACATTAAACCTGACACAGTATCTCGTCAGTACCACTCCCAGGACAGCACCTCCGGACCCGATATCATCCTCCCTTCCACCTGTGTGGTGGCCGCAGTGACTTGGGAGATCGAGTCCATAGTAAGGGACGTACAGCGGAACCAGCTGGACCCCAGGAACAGTCCTTCTAATCGCTTGTTTATCCCTAACTCTGCTTGTTCTCAGGTGCTCCAGTGGGCACAAAACTCTCGTTTCGCCTGCTTCCCTGGAATGACTCGGACCTCTCTCTCTGCTGAGACGATACTTTTGGTGGGCTACTGAGAGCAATGTTCTCTTTTTCAGAAATGCCCTGATCACATTCATACAGTTACACATTCACACCTGGAAGCTGTCCAATACAACCACAGTCTGATCTGCTGGCCACCGAGCAACTCAACTGGAGCAGATGGGGTTAAGGGCCTTTCTCAAGGGCACCTCAGTGGTGGTAACCTCTAACATTTAGGCCACCACTGCCTGCCATGTAATACCCATGCCCATGTAATTTCCCCCTATGTAGCTTTAAGGTTGTTAAAATAATTTTATTGCACACTGTCTGACAATATCATATACTGTATATCCTGTATCAGCTTGTTCCAACTGTGTCCAACAGTGCAGCACCATTTCATCCAATGGAAATATTCTACTTATAAATATTCTGTTTTATGAATGATTTCTAATTTCTACACTTTATCTGAATTCAGCCTGACATAATAAATATCTTTTAATAAATAAAAATAATAAGAAGAAGAAAATAAAAAAATAACGTTCTGTGGGTTTAAACAGTGTGAGCCTGCGCAACATGAGTTTGCGACTGACTGATTGACTGGCGAGTCAACAAGGTTTTACAGGTTAGTCTCACTGAATGAGCCAGCCATTTCCAAATGCAGTACTGCCTGTTGATTAATATGAAATTATTTAAATAGAACTGATAGAACTGTGATAATCTATCGTTAAAGTCTTTTGGGGGGTTTTGAAAGAATTGGTCCTCAAAATATAGTCGTTTTGAGGAACTGTCACTGAAGAAATTAAAATTCTATTATCACCTCCTGCCCTTTGTGCAAGTGAAAAGAACAAGGGATTTTTATATAAGCACATAACACACAGTGAGTTAGCTAATGCAGCTCCATGTTAACCTTGTCTAAAACAGCTGAAGTGGCTGGTAACATTTTCTTTGGTTTAAAAAAGAACAAACATGGATCATACGATTTCAATAGTTACCTTATTATCTCTTCCTCACATAAAGTGTTTTCCTCTTGAATTTGCCACAATTTACATGCAAAACTTCAATGCATGAAAACAAAAATGTGTGAATACAAAAGGTAAATACACATTTTAGATGAGAACTATGATGTCCCTGTATGGTAACTTTTGTCAAACTTTAGAAAACAAAGTTGTAGCTCTGTACCACTTAGTTATACTTTTGTTTCAGGGTCAGTTCTTTTTTTCTGACAATGGGCTTGCAACTCCAGCATTCATAACTGTGACATTTTGAGACAAAATCCGTTGATTTCAGTAGAATTGCTGTAATCAGGTCATTCACTTGTGGAGGCGAAGTAAATTTGCCTGGTGCTTTCAGTTCTGGTGAACTTCCCGCAAATGTATGCTGTTGACCAATTGGAAACCATTTTGACAATGCTGAACTTTGAATCACTGATTTGTGAATATGTCTGGAATTGATGGAAGAGACACAATCAACTAATCAGATCTTTGTTGGCAAGACTAAGAATGATGATGTAATTTTCCTACTTACCTACCTAGCTACAGTACATCCATGAAAAAGGGAAAGAGAAAGTGGCCACAAAAATGGTGACTAGTGTCAATTAGATTGATGCAGCTGTACAGTTCGTAAGACAACTCACAGAAATAACTCTTAAATCTGCATTTTTCTTTGGTTGACATGAAAAATGCTAACCGCTCCTAGCAACCACTACCGCAACTTCTGTGTTGACTCTTCCAGGCTGGATCAATAAAATGAAACAACATAGTAATTCATTATCAACTACAATGGAGAACCGGAGAGTCCAAATGCTTTTGACACCTATTTTACAAGAATGTGCAGATGTATTTTATTGTGTCATTTTCTGGTGTGACAATCCCCTGTCACACTAGGAGTTCTTGAATACAGGACCGGTAGTTTTTTAAAATTTTTATGGCTTTCTCACTATCAGGAGCTTACCAGGAGCACTTGGAGGCACAATGACCCTTCCACCCGATTGCAGACCCGATGTGATCAGAGCTTTGTGAGTGGGAAAAATCTCAGAGAATTAGATAAATATTGCACTTTCAGATCCACAGTGCAATCACTACAGAACACTTTAATTTATTGCAGTGGGTGTTTGAAGAAATTTGATGGCCATTTACTGCCCAATCTGAAATGCTCCACACGAGTTGTTAAGAAGATGGCTGACATAGAGAAGCTCTAGCTGACTTGCTTTGTGGACATTTAATCATCAGTTGTGTTTCAAACTAAATGAGGTTGAGTAAATGGTGAGTAATTTCTCATTTTTGGGTCAAGTCTTCCTTTATGGACAGGCCCTTTGCACCAGCAGTACAATGACTAAGCAGCTCCCTCCTCCAACACTCCCTACCTCTCCCCACCAGCATGTGCATACTCTAATATGAATAATGTTTCTCCTCCAAGTCCCCCCTGTAATAAATGGAGTGCCATTTCGCACAATGGCAAAGTCAGGCCTGTATTGATTAACTCTCATCATCGACTCACAACGCCTGCTTCCTTGATTTATGATTGTCTGTTATTTTTACATTAGCTGTCAAATTCATCTTGTCTCTCCATGGCCTGGGTCGGTCTCGGCAAACAGTAAACACCCAGCACCCTGCCTACCCCCCCCCCAACCACGTATGGCTCCACGCAGCAGATTGAAACGCGTTCAGGCTGGTTTCACAGCAGGTTCAGGAAGGGGAGCCTCAGTGTGGAGCTGTCAGAGGGATGATAGTAACACACAAGACAGGAACAGGACAGACTTAATACGTGTATTATTATTAAACCAGATTTAGGGGTGTAGAGGTGTTATATACACCAGAATTTACCAACCTTTTAGTCAAAAAGTAAGAGGTGGTTGACTTTGGTTGATCATGGTTTTAAGGTCTTTGTTTACCTATTTAAAATTTACCATTACTTTATTATGTGCACTGCTGAATTTTAAGGCTTAGACTTACTTGAAAGGGAAAATTCGGCACCTTTTCCGTGGATGTTCAGTCAATGTTGATGGTAAAGGTAGTCAATTGAAGCAAAAAATTACTCAGTGTGTGCTTTATTGACCGAGTAGGCAGAGTTCTCCTGCTCCCGGAGCCATGCCAGCAGTGCCTACGTGTACCAGGACGCATTGCGTGCAAGCTTCTGATGCCCACTCCCTCCCAGCAGGCCACTACAGCTCTAAACCGGTGCTAATCAAAGTTACACAATGTTGCCAAGCAAATTAATTCCTGAATTTGACCATTTCTTTTTCACATGTAGCTATATCGTTGCCGTCAGGGCATGTCTATCAAGTAAATTTACATACAGCAGCAACACACACAAACCTGTGTCGGGCTTCCGTATAACAACAAAGCTAACGCTAGCTGAACTAGCGGTGCAGCACAATGTTCCACAAAAAGCAACATGAAAAAACTGTTACTGGCATCCAACCAACTACTCCCGTTTTTTTGTTGGCTTTAAATGAGGCTTAACGTTCACACAGTTTCTCTTGACTGTCCCTCAGTATTACAACATTAGTCTAACATCACAGGTTACTTTGTCAGCCAAAACATAGCATTAGGTGGCAAAAATACTCATTCTCTGCTGGTCTTGGTGGTCTTTTCCAGTTTATCTTCGGGATCCTGAAGAAGGTCTCCAGCACACCGCTTTCCAAGTGAGGAGTAAAATTTTCTTGCATAGTAACTCACACTCGGATATCTCTGGGTTGGCGTTGGCAACAGCATCCAACAAAAACTGCCCACGCAGAAATTCATCAGAGCAGAATTATTCAGTTTCTGTTGGCATTGGAGGGCGATTTGAGCAAAGGCACTACCAGTCGCTGTTTGCTCTTGGCAGCTCAGGTTTTGGAGGGTCCCTGCTGGCCATATCCTCTTGCAGAGCTAATGCAGCCGCAGCATCAGGCTCTCTCCGCTGCATTTCTTGGCTCGAATAAATACGGCATAATATCCAATAAAGCCAAAACACTGTAAAATGTATCCTCGTCCATATCCTTTGCACTCAAGTGAAGAGAACAAGTAAGTCTTGTTTTTGAACAGCATCTAGAGCACGACCCCTGGCTACCCAGAGGCGGAAGCTAGAAATCCAAACAGAAGTAGCCTGTAGTCCTCCCTTGCCTCCATCTACGTCACTGTCACATCAAATGACGGCGCTGGGTCCAGTAAGAAATTGCCGAACTCAGCCTTCGCGGTTAATATAGCACGCACTGAGGAATGTATTGCTTCAATCGACTGCATTTACCATCAACACTGAATGGACATCCACATATAATGCACCAAATTTTACATTTAGTAAAGAAGTAAAGAAAGTCTTAAAGTATATTTCCAGGATATGAGTGTGAGACATTTGCATTCAGCCCGGGATATATTATGCTTACTGATCTTTTTGAGTATACTGATTTAGTCACTTTTCTAGTGTGAACACTCTACATATTCAAAACCTGCTTGGAATTAGTATGTAGTATGGAACTGTGTGGAACACAGCTTTAATCGTCACTCACTTTTACTACTTCAATTGAACTTTTAATTTCATTACATTTACATTACATTTTCTAAAGCATAATGAAGAGCTGCTATATTTAAAAGCAAAGTCATAACAATTGACTGTATGTGGGCGCTGCGGTACTGAAGTTTTGAGAGCATTAGTTCCTCATGGTTAGATGACATTGAAAAGGAGAAACTGCAGACACACAGCATTAAAACACATGTTGTATTTGTAAATTGTTACTTTACATAATGTAGGCTGAAGGTGGCAGGAACAGATTATTGTAATCAAATCAATTTTTAGGGAAGACTTGACAGTTTGACTAATATTTTCTTTGTGGAAAATCATAAAGTAGGTGCAAAAGTTAAAGGCTCTGCTCAGTTTGAATGTTAAGTGTTTGTTTAAACAGGAGTGAATTAACATATGTATTGCTGCTCTTCTGATGGCAGTCTTTAATTTGTATCTTCCAGGATTGAATTTGGTGGACGGCGGACTGTTCTAAGACAACATGTTTATGACTCTGAGATAAGAGCTCAAACCTTCAATCGCAGCTCTGCAATTTGACCTGAAATTTTCCAAGACGCAGAACATTAAAATCATTTGAATAATGTTGTTTCACAGATGGATTTTTCTTTCTTACCTTGCTTTAAAATGACAGCCAGATAGACACTTACCGTGTGCAATATCCATGCTTTGCTTGTCTATTTGGAATCGAGATTGGACATCAGGGCCAGCCTGGTGATCAGCTATCAGTTTAAACACAGTGTCCAGCTCCGTCAATTTAGAGAGCCGCTATCTTGCTCCCCCCCACCCTTCAACCCTGACTGAACTGGATCTAGCAAATGTCAAGGTACCTCCTCTTTTCTCCACTGCTTTTTCTCCCTCCTTTCAGCCTGGCAGCATTTCACCCTGTGAGAGTGAAGCGATAATAACAGACAGGCTGAGGCGAAGGGTGTTCGGGTAAAGCGGGTCCTTGGCTCTAATGGCGGGGCTGTCTGCTCTCCTGGACCCGCCGGCTTGGGGGTTCATTGAGATTCCATTAGAGGCTGCGGGGAACGGTTTCATTGCAGCCTTCCTTTCGTTTGCCTGACACTCACACAGGGATCACTGTAAATTGGCTCTGTCATAGCAGACAATTTTTGAGATGTGAAGTAAATTAAACATGTAATCACACAGGAAACGCTGCCGCATGTTCCCAACACTTGACTCCTGTCGCCGAGCGACCAGAGGGGTCTCACTAGCTCACTTTCATTCCTCGTTACCCTCCTATGTTTACCTCCATCTTCTCATTGTTAAATGACACTGTACTATTTGCTTTTTTGATGTGCTGACCTTTAACGATGCCAGGCCTCGGCAGATCCAAACTCTTGTGATGTCTAACAGTGTGAAACCTCTGACTCAGCTCTCTGCTGTTCAACAGGAATATTTCCATCACTGTCACTTGTTTAGAGTTGGTGAGGATAGAAACTTTTCTGTAACAATACTATCATCAGCTAGCACATGTACTGTGTCACATGACAACTACAGTACAAGTTTTTTTTTTTTTTTTACAAAACCTGACCGAGGATACCAGCCAGTCAGAGAAATGATGGGCATAGTTTGTTTGATTACATATTTTTTGTCAAGCTGATCAGCACTGTACCGTCTATGAGAACCTGAGCTGATTCTAACAAGGCATTTTGACAAGTTAACACACAAACAGGCACTGATAAAGTGTCGCAGCTGACAGTTTTACTGTTCAGCGATCTAAATGCACTTTTCAAGCTATAATGAAACATATAATGCGTATAAGTTTGTGTTGATGTGTGACAAAAAAAACTATTTTAATGTTAATTTAAAGATATTAAATTGGCCATCAGCAATGTCAATTCCAAACTGGACTGAACACTAATTTCAGCAAACCTTTACATATTTTCTCAAGCAAGGCCTACCCCACCGAACTATATGTGCAAACTAAACCTTTGCCTTAAAATCATGTTCACTTATGAAAGTGTTTCTCAACCGTTTCTGGAACATGGCACTGTTTTTAGATTGCAAATTCCACTGACCCAAACAATTAAATAATCGTCAGACTTTCTTATTATTCTCTTTTCAGAAGCTTAAAGGCAGTTTCAAATTGATATAGAAATGGTAATATGTTTCAGACCTATTTAACAAAAACATTTTTCATCAAATAATAATCAATATCTCATCTGGTCTAATGCAGTAGGTCTCCTGTGACCCTCTGTGTATATAAAGCAAAGATTGAGAAACTATGATGTTTGGTACTGTAGCTCATACTGCTGAATGCATGAGCTGTAACAAAACCTCACTGTACCTGCAAAGTAATACCACTGAATTATCTAAGTGTATTAGAGCATTTGGATTGGCACATTTGAAGTATTTTACAGTTGACACACCACCTTTTAACTTGTGCAAATACAAAAAACCTCAAACACAAATGATACATTATGTGGAAATCAGTTGTCCATTTATTGTTGTGTTTCTGAAAAAAAGGATGAACACTAGGCAAGTGAAACTTTAATACATTTTTGCTAAAAGGTTTTGGTTAAATAAGAAAAAGAAATGGAAAAACTGAATGTGGCTTATTATATCTGCTCTCCACCCCCCAGTCTCCACGCACATACTCTCTGTTGTGCTGTTTCAATGACAAACCTCTATCTGATACTTGCATAGTAAGACACTGCAGTCTAACACTGACTTTGATGAGGCCAGGCTGGAATATCCCATAATTCCTCTTTTTTACACTCCTCTCCCTGCCCCAGCGTCTCTTGTTCCTGCTTTGTGATTAAGCCATTGTATGTTGTCTCTTCCCATTCCCATGTTGCAACTGAAGGCCCAGTGAAGTGCTGTTGGCAGTACACCAACCGGGTAGTGCTTGAGTGGAGGAAACAGCGAGGATCGAGCAGCATAGGCTGAAAAATTAGGTCCCTGCCTTGTAATTCAGCGGCGGGAGCTGATATCATCAGACTGTGGTCGGCTATCAGGCAGGTAATACCACCCACCGACTGTAATCGCTAATGAAGCTACTATTGAGTTTATAATGCGCTAAATGATGCAGACTCCCACTTCAGATAAACACGTCCCAAATAAACGATTTGGGTGGTAATTGCACTCCGCCAGTGGCCTGTTAATAGAGTCAAGGCTTTGATGAAAGGGTTAACTCTTTTTCTGAAGCATCCTCTCACTGGCTCATTGCACTCTCATTTCTACGGAGATCTCAGCATTCCCTTGGTTATCAGTGTACTTAGAAAGAAAACCTAATTAGAGAAAAAGGCCTTTTTTCTCATTCCCTAATTAGGTCCTTAACATAATTAGCAGGTGATGTTAATAACCCTCTTTTAAAAGCTATTAAAAGGCTGTTTGGGAACAAGTGGCGGAGAGGAGTTGGCCTGTGGGCAGTCAGGCGGCCCTCGGAGGGCCTCGGCGAGGACAGCCGAGCATGCTGGGAGTAGGGTTCATCAGGACTGGAGTGCCACTGCATTAGGACTTTGGCCTCACTGGAGACCCTGTTAATACAGAGCAGTGTATCTTTTCAGCCAATAGGGCTCGTTTGTAGTGACAAACCCATGGATAATTATATACAGAGCATTTTAGCATCTTTCAGCTCTTTGTTTTGGTTTTATGGCCCACAAACTCAGCTCATCAACATTGTTTCCAGCTGCAGACAGCTGTTTTCAGTGAAAAAGCTCTAAAAACCCACTGTACACTTCCTGCTCAGCGCCAAACAGCAAACAGACACAGTTAGAATCTAGCTGATGAACATAGTGGAGCATTTAGCAGCTAAAGAGCCAGATATTTTTCTCAGGAGATGGTGGAGACCAAACCAGAAGAGTGAATATTAGATTCATCAGGTGGACACAAGCACCACTTCAAATGAATACTAATGTTGGCTCTTTAGATAGGATCTGTTTGGCCAAATGATCAATTAATGCAGCTTTAAATGACCACAGTAATGGTGTTAGATGTTTTAACCCATTTACTAAAATTCACTTATACTTAACATTAATGCTAACTGCAAACTGTTACTGTGTTTTACAAATGTGGGTGTATTTTATCTTCTATTCCAGGCATTCCCTGGTTTCCATTCATTTCAATATGACAATCAATGAGCAGACTCTTGAAACTTACTTGAGTTGTGTAATCCATCATGGCCAAGATTAAGTCTGCATTCATTTGTGCCCGTGATATAGTTTTGAGGAAATGCAGTGTAGACTTTTCAAATAAATCTGCATTAAAACTGCATTATCATGTAACAATAATATGACACTTAGAATATAAATGCAGACTTGATGATTTTATTTTATTATTTATTTTACTTTATTTAATGTACAGTATTAAACATAAATGTTGTCTTGTGATGTATTGTACCTTTGTACCTTAAAGCTGAAAAACAGTACAAGACAATGGAAAGCATTGGCTGCCTGTAAAAAATACATCAGGGAATCTATGGGAGCTATAGACTACAGTACAGCTACAGGAGCTAAAACCTGCAAACACACTGTTACATGTATGGTGACGGTGGTGATGAGATGTTTTCTTTTTTGCAGTAGTTGTAATATGATGGTCTAAATTTTTCAGGTTTTCACTCTGATAAGAACAGAATTTTGGGGAAAAAACTGAATTTTAGTCATTTCTGAGACAAAAAATAATCAAAACTAAATATAGTAACTCTAATAAATCTAAAACATTGGCACGATTGCTTTCCAAATTCAAAAATCCACATCAGTCTAACCTTTATTGACTTAAAAAGTAAAAAAAAAGCATACCTGTAATGTTTATCGATTAGTAGTATCTGTTAAATGAGTGAATTAAATGTACTTTTGCATAACAACCAAACAAAGGTTTCATCTGCATCTTCTAACCCCTGACTATACTGACGTTGTCCACCTGTGTTGCACATGGTTTGACAAGAGAAGCCCTACACCCTTTTCCAACATGAACCTCTGCAACAACTGCAACTATCAATTCACACACTTGATACAGTTAGCATGTCCAACTGCTGTCATTACTTACAAACCACAGGACAGAAGGAGGAGTTGCATTGTGTGTGTATATAGGCCCATGTCACAAACCACCAGGGGGCATTGTGTATTCAATAATGCACCCAGAAAATTACCATAGACGCAAAACTGGGTGCATTGTCACTAACTGGCCTCCAGTGAAATATTGTTGACAGGGCTCAGGGAAGTGCTGCAGGTTCCAGTGAGCAGTCTGTGCACTCTGCCGAGGAGGAGGAAGATGAGGAAGAGGCCGCCGACGACCAGAAGAGCCCAGTCCTCGTCTTTAATTAAGTATCTGAAACATCAATTTAAATGTAAATATCGGTGGTGCAGCACCACTCATGCGTAAATTAGAGGGTTGGCCCAGCCACTTTTCTCTCTCTCTTCCAAGTCCCTCGCTCACTTACGCTGACATCTGCTCACAGCTGCTCGGCCCGGGGCTGTCCCCCGCGCACACGCACACACACACACACACACACACACACACACACATGCACACGCTACTCCTATGCACAACATTTTTACAGACACACTTTACTCTTTCTAACCTTAAGTTGGTGACAGTGGAATGAGTGTCTGCTGCTTGTTTTGCCACTGATTGTATTCCATCTTTTATCATGCAGAACGGCTTCAACAGTGTCCACTGCTTAATCACACCATTCAAGGCCCAGCATAACATGTACAGTGGGTTTGTGATTAATAAGCTCTGGGAAGTATTATGGCTCCACTGAGGCCACTGCTTACAGGCATTTCTAAGTATTCCACCTAGCAAAATGTCAGTTATGTTTCCTTTAAACTTTTGCGCAAGTTTTAAAGCTGCATTAATCCATATTTTTTACATTAACACCAGGTCAAATGACTATGTGTAATGTTGAAGGATGTTGCTTCTGGTGACAAACAGGGCCATAGCCAGAATATGGAAATACTGAGTTCATAAGTCCCCCCATTATAACCCCCACCCTTCAGAAAATGTTGACCAGTCATAAAAAATAAAGCATCTAAAATGTTGCAAATGATTTGGACTCTTCATATTTCATTTATTATTAACTGTTCATCTATATTTAAGGGTGGGGGTTACATTTTACAAACCTTCTCCACACTGCCAGGGATAACATTCTGGTGGGGAAGCACTGAATCCTTCATCTCTTAATAATTAATTTATTCTGTAGAATTTAAAACCTCCAAATTCCCAGAAAAAATACTGAGGAGATGCCCTCACAGTCCTCAGCCCTACAGCTCTGCTAGCCACCGACCGAGTATTTTTAAAAAAGAGACAAAAAGTATTAATTTCTATACATTTTTGGTAAACTTCAGCTCCCTCAGTGGTGGCGTCGGCGGAGACCAAACCAGAGCTGAAAGGAGAGGGAATATTGGACTAACATTCATTGGGTGGACGGAAACTCTCCAAATGAATGCTACTGTTGCTGTGTGTCTGCTGGATGTGTGAATAGGGAACTGTTTGCTAACATGTGAGCCATAACAGCTTATTCAGGTGATGATATGTCAGACTTTGTGTTTTTAGCTTGTTGTCTGCCCCCAAGTGGCAAAAAGTAATTCATTTTCTTTTTGTGAATATATTCAGCTGGACATGGCAAGATGCTTTCATTGCTGCTTCTCCCCTAAAATGGCATTTGTTTTAATGCTGACTTACAGTGAAAAAGTCACTTGCAGTTTTTCAGCTTGCTATAAAGACATCATTAAAAAAAGGAATTATTTAAGGATGTGTGAACCCAACACAGGATTTTTCACTTGAGTGTAAAAGTTGGTTGTTGACCTTTGGAACGGTTGAAACAAAGTAATCTGTACTCAAGGTCCACTTACTATATTTTCAAACCACATCTCATGGCCTTTATTTACTTCATTTTTTCACAATTTAAACCTATGGGTGTTTAAAAATCTGCATTGGGACCAGGAAAATCTGGACCAAACTGGATGGTCACCGCCAAATACCCCCATATCATGATGACAGGGTTGTGAGTCAAAGCCTGTGATGTGAAACCAAGCTTGATACTCCCTATTCACGCACACACAAGGACAAGCCTACAGTGTATGCATGTAAGCAGTCGCAGGGAATGCCCCCCTGTGATTGTTTTGGTTCAGATGTGTGTGTATCTAAGTGTGTGTTGCTTGCGCCACTAACTGCCCCTTCCGCTGGCTTGCTCTCCTTCTGGAGGCACCCAAGTAGCACGACTGGCCTTTAGCCGGCCGTCTGCTGGCCCATCAGGACACAGCTCATAAAGAAGAGCCTCCTCTGATGGAAGCGAGGAGGGAGGGATGATTTAATGGAGGGGTGGAGGTGATCTCTTCTTACAGCCCCCTGAGGAGTCCCTCCCATCTCGTTGCTCTCACAGAGCGGAGGCCCCTTCATGGTGGTCACAGAGGAAGACATTGGTCTGTATCACCTCACTAACCTCAAGCGGAGCTGATTAACCAGCTCATATTCAGTCATTTAAGGGTGAAGAAGTGAGCCGGGGGGATGGAGGGGGTGTAGTTGGAGAAGAGCATAGCACTGACAATGTGTCCAATATCTGCCTTTGTGTATTCTCCCTCAATTTAGATCATGGTATTAGAGGATGACACCCTGGTGTAATGCCTCGGGAAGATCTCGGCTCAGGACTAAGACTCAACTAGTGTTCAATCTGCAACTGCCAGTTTGCTGATGGGTTGTTAACCGCGGCTAAAGGAATTAGGATTGACATGTTCACTCTGCAGAACAATGTAGCTTTTAAGTGGCATTGTCTCCACTCCTTATGGCTCTACGTGTATGAGAATGTGCTAATCGGTTAGACAGTGCTAATCTGAAGTGAGAGATTTCAACAGGTCGGTACATTTCCATAGGATTTTTCTCTGTTAAAGCTGTTAAAGCCTGACCTTCTGAGCAGGGCAGGGTGTTGAATTAGCGCATGTATTCTGCCAGTCACGCCACTATTCAGAAATGATTGTTCTTTATGAATATGGTATCTTAAAATAGGGAGCAATGGCCTGAAAGCCATTCACATTTTGATGTATTCATACATTTATATTGTCATTGGACACCAGTGATCCCAGGTCTGCTGATCTAACTTTCCCAGAGCGTACTTTTCTCTGCTGCATTATAGGAGTGCTTCATTTCTCTGTTTTTTTTGTGAGATTAACAAACCTTAACCACAGCAAAACCTGATTATTAAAATGAATTTAAATAGTAATTTTGATTTAATTTACAGCATAAATTACTACAGGTTGTCCAACCATCTTATAAAGATGATTTGAGACATCATAACAGTCAGTGGTTGTCGATTTCAAAAATCTGCTTCTAGGTCCATTTGACCCCACATTACAGCTAAATGAAGTACTTCATTTTCTCCAACAGTCAATATGTCAAAATATGAAGCAATTTAACATGTTTCGCGTCAGGGCAGAGCCACCTGCTAGTGTGCTGTGTGTCAATTTGTTTTTGGAAGTTTAAAGAGAAAAACACTATTTTATATTAGAATATGCACCATGTACGCACACTATCAACAAAAAATAAAAAGTATTTTGACCTCATGATGATGTAATGATGTAGGACTGCAAGTCATATTCCAAAATTTGGAAAACTGTTTTTGAATTAATTAACTTATTGCAAAGCAAATCACAAAATAGCATCATATAAAATGTTAATGTTCGACGATTCCCCAAGCACTTGATTAGTTACGATGCCTTTGATCTTTTTAAAAGTTCAGTGCCAATGTTTTTAAAATTAGGCTCTTTTCTCTACAATATCTGTGCATGGCTGCAGTGGTATGGTTTTGGTGAACTTGGGTCTTCTGCATGCAATATGGATGCGCTACACACCCGTCCGCCACTCCGACCTCCACAGCCTTACTGTATGCCTTGCTACATAAAAGATGTATGGGTACTGAATGATGAAATGAAGCCTGCAGAAACGTCCAATCTGAGGCTTTTGAGGCCGTTGGTTTTATCTTGAAATTGGACGTTAACAAAACATTGTTGAATATGATCCAGGGTTCTGCAGATTCGTCAGATATCAGCTTTTTAATACTGCCGCTATGATGGTTTGACAAGTCATGGGCCAAACCTATCAGCTGACAAAACTGCACTCATACAGGTAGATGGTATCAGAGCCTCTGGTGCCCTTAGTTACAGGTACTGTCTTAACCACTATAACCGGGATGTCATACATTTCAGAACTCACTCTTGAAGTGCAACACGTCCCAAGTTAAAGCCACGAAAGCCTTGGCCTGCAGCACTTCCGGTCAGTGAGAGTGAGGATGTGGCAGGCAACCAGCTGACTGGTAAGCCTGTCCCGGTGCTGGAGCCCACTGGCAGCCATCGGCAGCCGCAGCTCGTGCTGTGGAGGACCACCCTTGCCATGGTGAGTAATTCCCCTGTCATCACTCCATACACCCACAGCTCAGTGCTGGCTGGCATGGCTCCCTGTGCCCATTCTTAGTCAACAGGATTAAGCTTGCTTAGCGTGAGCTCTCCGGGATCACCTATACTCCATATTGTACACTCACAATGCTGGCGCACCAGTTTGGCTACAACAGCCTGTTTTTTTTCCCCTCCCCTCCTCTTCCTCTTTGAATTGGGAGCATATGAATGTGGATCCCTCGAGCAGAGAGAAGAGGATTGAGAGGAGGCAGAGGCCAATCGCATCCAGGCCTAAATGGGAGATCTGAGTTAATTTGCCATTTAATTTATGAATTGGGATTAATTTGAATAGACTAAAAACATTGGTTGGAGTCAGACTTTTACTGATGTAAGAGACTGGTAAGACCTAATAAAAAGCCCAGTTAAACCAGCCTGCCAACCAACAAGCCCCGCAAAAATAAATCAAACTGGTAACATTGTTCATTTTGTGCCACTAAATATTCTCATTAGTAACAAAATTAGTTTTGTTTTGTCTGATTGCATAAATGCCATACTGCTTGATTAAATTGTCTCAGTGGTGTGTGAAGCAGACTGTAATTTTACAAAAAGGCACGCTATGTAAAGTGAGATTTGTCTGGATCCACACATGCTTTGTTATACAGGAAATGAGGTTGAGAAATTTAGGACAAGGTGATGAGTATATCTTAATCTTAACTGGAACGAAGACCCTTGATGTGTCACAAAAAGTAACAAGTATTACACACTTTACCTACATGTAGGGCCCTAGCTAGCCTGATAAAGTGTTAAACTGAAAAAATGAAGTGAAATTAAATTCCCATCTTTCATTTCTATTCATTTTTTCAGTCGACACTGTGATAGCTAGAAGCAGTTAACGTTTATCACAAGAGATATGTTGATTTAGGAAATGTTTGTAGGGCAGCTAACCTGTGCAAACTCTCCATTCTCTATTTTTCGTGGATGTAGCTACGTAGCTAGCTAGCCATATAGAAAGATGACATCCCCGTGACATTCTGCCAGCACCAGACCTATGAATTGCTGAAGCAACGATACGGGCGGAGGTTCAGAGGTGTGAGACCAGGCTAAGGCATAGCTGCCGTTGAGGACACTGAGGTCATGTCCTGTGAATTGTTTCTGGGAATTTTAGGGGTTTTGAGTAACCTGGGGGGAGTTACATTCTATAGATACAAACTAACACTTGGTGGATGTTTTATAGGTCAATTCCACTATTTCTCAGTGTATTTAAATTTGACTACTTTAAGGCCAACAAAAATAAATCAATATATAAATGAATTTGCATTTCTTCACCAACAGTGTGGAGAAGGCTTTGAAATTAAATCTAATTCATGATATCAGTATTTCTAAAACCCTGGTTAAGGCCCTCTCTGTACAATATGATACTTTTGACGTATGTGTGTTAGTTTTACCCAACTCAGCAGGTACAAAACAGGGACATTATGCTAGTGTCACTCTCAGAAAATGCCTGTATTTGAGAGAAGACTTGGGTTGTTGGTCTCAACGAGTATATACGACGAGTGTATCCAGATCTGTCTGTAAATGATATGACACCTGACTCAGCCACCTGTCTCCATGAATCAGAATAGGTTAAATAATCCAGTATAGATATGATTTGTGCCTGTCACGCTGCTAAATTGAACCTTCCCTTTGTTATTAGGGTTATAAGTTACTTCTGAGCTAACATGTTTAAATAACAAAGCAGTACTTGAGTCTCAGCTTGACCTTCCAGTCTGGTGATTTTCCCTCCCTGAATCCTGGGAAAGCTCTCCTGACTCAGTATTTTGGTGTTAAATTGTACCTCAATGCCATTTGTGTCACAGTATAAAATGCTAGAGGTACATAATGTCATTTGGTGGAATCGGGGCCATTTGCTACAGAAAATTAATGTGGTTTCCTCCAGGATCTCTGTCTCTTTCTTCAGGCTTGTATTTCATCAGAAATGAAATGCCCTTCTACCCGCGGCACCCTTTTGACAAGAGAAATATTTAATGAATAGGACTATTATCAATGTCTAGGACTTAGGGTATATTTCTTGATAACGAATAGGCGCACAGGCGTGATTATGTATATGGGAGTGCATCGGGTGGAATTCACAGAGAAACATTCTAAGGCATTGTGGTTCTTTGGATAATCACACATCAGTACAAAAGAACTATAACATATTCCAATATTGACTTCGAGTTTGTGTTCACGTCTCTATAATGTCACACAATTATACATACTATCTTAAAAGTTTTACTTTTATACTGTACATGCGAGAGTGCCGCTAATTATTACTGGAATAATTAGATAACATGCATACATTCATATATGTGGGAGCACATTTCATGCCAGGGAATATGCATGTATAGTGTTTATATAACATGTGGGTGAATGTGTCTGTCAATGCTCAATAAGAGTGTGCAAATATGTGCTCCGTGCACAAGCATGCTGTGTGTGTTTGTACTCCATACAACAACCATCACATATGCTCCTGTATTTGTCTACTTGTACGTGCGCTTGCTGGTCTGTGCACGTACAGTATCTGGATATTTGTTCATGTGTCTGTAGGAGGATAATAGCCATCACACAGTCTCGAGTTCATTTCCCATGTAAATAGCACATTGCTGTTTAATCACACAAAAACCAGACTGAGAAATGCAGCATGTCTGCAGTGTTCATGCATAATGATCTCAAGGTTTTATAAGTCAAATGCAATAATTTGTAAATTGCAAACAAAGAGAAACCCACCTGATTTTGTCAAATAAGATACAGTGTTCTATACAAAATAAGTTAGAGCTACTACCTGACACAAGAGTTTACAAACTGCTATAAAATCATACTCATGTTTCACCGTTGTTAACTGTTTGAAACCCAATTGGGCATTTATGCAGCAGGAATGAGCCAATCCAAGGCCTCAATGCGCAGTACCAGGTTAGTATTTAGGTGTTGGAGCACTGTCTCAGTAAAGAACTGACCTTGCTGTGAGGTGTGGGCTGAAAGGGAGACCTCAATAAAAAGGGCAATCAACACAAACAAAGAAATGGAGTCCATAGAGAGATTACTCATAGCCAAGAAAGGCCTCCAAAATCAACATGTCCGTATGTTTAAGAATCAGCAAGAACAAACTACATAATAAAACCACAGAATGCATGTGAATTATCACATGTAAATTAAGAAATAAAACTACAAAACAATTAAAAACTGTTCGACAACAACAACGGTGTAAGTTTATTTCATGTCACACAGTCGAAGATGGGTCCAATAAAATCTCGCAATAACAAGTCGCAATGTCCGTCAGACTGTACGATATCAATCTGAGGCATGTCAGATTGTGTGATGAATGTTTGGTGAATTGTAGCGCTGCAATGTGGATAGAAAAACGTATATATGAGCAGAGGCCCGCCACAGCTCTGCAAGGTTTTCTTCTTTGTTGGAGTCCCACAAACTTCTTTTTCGTTTCGCCTTCGTCTTTTGGTTTGGGTGTGTGTGTGTGTTTGTTTTTTTGTTTTTCGTAAACTTTATTTAAAAATGCTGCTTATGAAATGTTGTACTGGCCAGTGTATGCTGTGTAATTTCATGATACTTTCTGATTGGTTTGTTTGTAACAGCAGTCCCATTGTGAGAATTTAGTCCTAAAATTTCTGACACTGCCAGAATTTTGCCGCAGGTTGTCTTTGGTCTCCAAAGCGCTAAATCGGCCATCGGTGGACGTGTCTCACAGCGCGATCTAGGACCACCGTTTTGGATGGAGCAAAGATTTAACCACATTTCTCTCATGGTTTTCAACTTTCTTCTCAGACAGCCTAAATGTAAAGTGCACAGTGTAAAGGGGCCTTTACACATAAAAAGTTTAAAATCAATATTCACGGTCAACTAAAGAGGAAGCAAAATTGATTCTACATATCCTTTAAGTCAATTTGTAAAAAAATAACGCCAACAATATATGATAAGGCAAAAATGACAAAATAGAAAAACATTTGGGTACTTATGCAATGTACTTAAATGTACGGAGCAATGTTTTGATGAATGGGTTCCTGTTTTGTTAGTATCACATGCACGTGCACAAGCACACGGTGATGTGATACACATTACTGCCAATGGTTTCACACTGTTCACTGATTGGCAGTTAGCAGTAATATGCCAAGGAATGCAGCAATGCACCAACAAAATGCAGGGAAGAAGAATACTGCTAGCTAGCAAACACTGAGGCAAACAGTGCCGTTCAAGGTAAACATAACTTGTTGGCTTTCAAAAAACACAGTGTACCTTTAAGTAGTTATTTATTTTCACCTCTGGAAATGTACTCATACTACTCCCTACGAAAGAAGAACTAAACTGTAGACAGTGATGTCTGTGGATTATCTGGAGTAACAAAGGCACTGTTTCTGAGAAAAATTATTTTTCAATGCTTTTAGAACGACATTCTAAATTCCATTCACCTCCACTGGATTGGGGTGGAGGCAGAAACCTGGGGGGAGATAATCTGGGCAAGTAACCAAAACTGTCTGGCTAGATACCACTTGAGTCAAGTGAAAATGTTTTTTTTTATATGTAATATGAGCCAACTGGCCCTTTAAGCACTGACATGGCCAACATCTTAACTCCAGCTCAGAAACAGTCACAGGGTGAGCTTAAACGTGCTGATCTACAGCATCTGATCTGAGCTCTTAATGACTGAGAGGACAGCAACAGGGCTGACTGACACTGTGTCAGCTGCACGCCACCAGCACCAAGGTGCAGGAAGCCAAAGGTGGGGTGTGTGTGTGTGTATGTTTGGAGGGTCTCGGCCACACTCCATCACGTCTCTGCTCACCGCTGACCCCTGCTCGTCCTTCACACTGGGGGCCAGGAGCACCACCATAATTGCGGCGGCAGCGGCGGCTTAAAACCGCCAAATCATAAAAAAGCCACCGCGAGCTCCAGTGAATTACGAGGAAATATGGCCTTCCTTTACAGCGGGGGCCGTGAATGAAGCCATAAAATTATGAGCAGTTTTTATGATGGCCCATTGAAGTAGGATGCTTGTATATTGATGGTTCACAGGCTGTATCCCTCTTCCCCCGTGCGGTGGAAGAGCTGACAAAGGGGCCCCTGTGTAACTATTTTTCATGCATTTAATATATTAATTATCCGGTAAATGTTCCCCAGGCAGTGCTTGGCATAGCAGAGAATGACAGCTTTTCGATGAAGCTCCCGGGTTGGCCCATCAGGCTGCAGTGTATTACGTGGGAAAGGTCATTGCGGGGTTAATGTAACTTTTTATTTGCTGATTTTTCATACACATGGAGGGTGGTAAGGAAAGGAAGCAAGGCTAGTTTAGAAAAAAAAAAAGAAGAAGAAGCGAGAGAGCAAGACAGAGAGAGATGGGCAGGGACAGAGGCAGGGGGGTGGGGTGTGTTGGGAGTGTAGAAGATAACGCCAGGGTTTTTATTATTGTGTTTGGGTTCAGACTTTTTTTTTTCTGTCTTGGTCTGATATTGCAGCCTCCCCTCCCTCCCTCCCCACTTAAAACACGCACACACTCCCAGACACTCACTCACACACAGTAGCTTCTGGCTGTGCTACATGACAGAAACTGATAGGTGAGCCCATAGTAAAAAGGCATTACTTGGGTGCAACTCACTGATTGTCTGCAATCATCCACATCCCACCTTCACATCCCATCCCAAATCAATTCTTGATCAATTTCATGCCAGAGAAAGAAATAATTTCTCCAAAATGGAGAACATATTCAGTTTGATCATTTGTGCTCTTCCAGTAGTAATTAAACTGCTGGGTGGAATAACTGAAAAGATTATTGTGCTGCTGCTGCTTTACGCCAACTATTTCTTCCCTCTACAAACTTCGATTATGA
Source organism: Siniperca chuatsi (assembly GCF_020085105.1). Classification (NCBI taxonomy): domain Eukaryota; kingdom Metazoa; phylum Chordata; class Actinopteri; order Centrarchiformes; family Sinipercidae; genus Siniperca; species Siniperca chuatsi. The sequence goes on from NC_058048.1 coordinate 2,564,260, forward strand.
TGCTTGCAGTATCTCTTTCAAACATGGTTATGAGAAATGAAAAAAGAAGGGAAAAAATGTCTTTTTTAATCACCATATGCACCCTCACTAATTCAGGTGCTCTGAAGTGCTGTCAAGAAACAATTGAGTGCAGAGTCAGTTGAAGTGATCAATTGTGCTTGGTCCCTAGGTATGGCTCTCATTTGCTGGCACATTCCTCCAGCTGATTGAGTTAATTAGGCCGCCCCCACATCCTGCTGATTGGATGTAAACATTAATATGCCAGAAAATGACTCCGTCGATGTTTATTTCAGTGTTCCGAGCTGTGCTAAATTGATCGGCTATTGAAAAAAAAAAAGCGAAGAGAGAGCGGCTGTGATTTGATCCCACTTGGAGATAGTGAGGAGTTTCAGATGCAAACACACCCTCCTGTCGACCTCCACCTCCTTTCCCTCTCTTCTTCATCTCTTTCCAAAAGCTGCTTACCAGTTGTTTAGCGTATTCAAGGGTGTTTGATTTGATTTGATAGACTTATTCTGGAATTAATCTGATTTTCTTCCAAGTTCAAATTTGTTGGTAAACTTCCAAGCGCTTTATTATTTTTTTTTTTATTCTACTCCCCGGACAACCCCCTCACTTTTTCACCCAGCCCTTGTGAATTCCCCTCTCAAAGTTGAAAAGCTGCAGCGGTGAAATACAGAGCGAGGACGGCAGCATGCTCCGAGATGATCTTTTATAAATCAGAGTGCAGTGTGAAGCCCCAGCTCGATATCTCATCATACACGTAGTAGTGTTCAGAAAGTGGCCCAAGCAATGAGCCTAGGCTCAACTATCTATTCGGAGGTGTACGTGCTTTGTGAGAGTGTGTGTACGGTGTTTCTATTGACCAGTGAATGCACCATTGTACACTGATTTATGATTATGTGCTTTCATGAGTCCTGCATGCTTTTATGCATTCACAGTTTAGAGAGAAAACATGGTTTCTTTTATCAGAGGTGCTAAATTGCATGCAGCAGGATGAACACAGATATACCTGTGAACTTAGTGGTGTTATTGTATTAGACTGGCCTTTCTGTCAGTGGCTGCAGCCAAGAGGGGAAGTGATATCATATGATATCATTTTCATAAAAGAGCATAGAGAGCATAAATGTTATCTATATGTAAAAATTGGCCAAACGTCAATTTAATAATTGCAAACAACAAAAATAATTCACTTTTTTTTACCTGCAACCCTCAAATCACCTGTCTCACATTCAGGTGTAAAAAGATGCATTTAAAGCTGCACATGTCAATATTTTCTATATTAACAATGGCCCAAATGACAATGTGTAATATCAAATATGTCCTGAGTAAGGTATGAACGCACAGAGAATAAACATGCAACTCTGCAGTTACAGTATATGAAGCTTTTTAGCCTTTTGTTTTGGCCTTAGGGCCCGCCAATTCCACACTCTTCATGTTTCAAGCAGCAGGCAGCTGTTTTCAGTAAAAGAGTTCTGATGAACCCACTGTACACTACCTGCCCAGCACCAAACAGAAGACAGACACATTTTGAGATTAGATGGTGATCATAGTGGAGCATTTAGCAGCTAAAGAGCCAGACATTTTTCAGGAGAAGGTGGAGACCAAACCAGAGCTAAAAGGAAAGTGAATATTGACATTCATCAATTTGAAAAAGGTTGAAAATTGGGTATTTTAATGAAGAGAACATGCAATGAAGGTTGATTGAAAAATACATTTTTGAGTAAGATATTAGGAAGATATCAAGTAATATGGATGGTCATTTTCAGCTATTATCTTTTTCAATCAGATTGAATTTTCTTCACTATCCTATTTTTAAAAATCTTAAGAAAGTCTATGACCACATGTATATGTAACATGTGAATCCATGCACATATTAGAATGTTAAACTAAGAATTTTAGGATCAGTAATTTAATATGTACTTGAATTATTTCAGTAAAATGGAAGGGGGTGGACATTCCAGTGCCCACAACTTTGAAGAGGGTTAGTTTTCGTGTATCACAATTTGAAAATATAAAATCAAGACCTAACGTGTAATAAACTGGAATCATCCTTTAATTTTGGGGGCCAAAATCCAAGCTATACCCCTGCTCCTACTCTTTCCACCTCAGTATACACACAGCAGTGTGGATCAGGGGGTGGAAGTCCCAGCTGGGTGTTTGTGTTGTCTGACGCACCACCAATACCCCCATCTCCCTTCCTCACCCGTCCCATCCTCATCTCGCCCCCCTGCAGTGCATCAAGCCCCATTAACCCCCCGCCTGCCTCTCTGCAGGCTCCCTGTGTGCTTAACACAGTGGCGTTAGCGTAAAAGATGTGCCTGCTCCTCCAGATGAGCTTTGTACAGTTTAATAGAGGTCTTGGAGGGCTCCACATTAATATAGTAAGGCCGCTGAGAGGAGGCCATGACTTACACCTCCCACTCCTCTTACCCTACACCCTGTCTCCCCCCACTTTTCTATCTTTAGTTCTTTTTTTCCTGAGACGAGTCATTTGGCAGCGTGATGACATGTCCATCCTCATGCTGGAGGTATAATGTAAACTTTAACCCCACAGCTGGGTTATAACCTCCTCTCATCTCTGTGTGTTGACAGCAGTGGTCAAACAGTCACAATAAGGTGATGACTTGTGCTGCCTTTAGCACTGTGCTGATGTGTTGGGGCTTCTAGGTGATCAAAGCCTTTGGCACATGGGCCAAAGGGTTGAGGAAGGGATTTGCTGAGAGAGCTTTGTTTGGTTTTAGCACACAGTAAGAAAGTTACTTTGGGCTAGAACAGCTCAGAGGCCTCGGTATTGCTTCTACAACTGATCATTGTACATGTAAGTGGACATTCCTGATGCAATGCAGTTTGTGACTCCTTTCTATTATGCATTTTATATATCCTCAAACTTTGGTCCTGAGCAGGATGTCTCAACAAACACTGGGCAGACTGCCATGGCATTTGCACTATATAGTTATGGTGCCCAGAGAATGAATCCTAAGTGCTTAGGCTAAATTGCTAACGACCTCCTGGGTTCTCCTCTCGCACCTCCATCAGTCCAAAATGTTTACTTGCGCATTATTTCCCATCGTCTGTTTTATCCAAGGCATTACTCATTTTTATTTTACAATAAGTAGGGCATTCTAACATTCTATGTCTATTTTCATGTGAAGATGCATGTATTCTATTCTCATCTAATTTTTACTACACCTTATTTTACATTAACTATGGCATTCTATCGCTGTTTTTATGTTCATTCTGTCGTTTTAATGTGAAGCACTCGGTGCATGTATTTTCTTTGTTGAAAAGCAATTTGAGCTGCATTTCTTGTATAAAAGGTGCTATACAAATAAAGTTTATTATTATTATACATAAATACATATCTAAATCTAATGAAATTTAATGAGCACATTCATGCTCCCCAGAGGGTGACTTTTCCACTTGCAATAACCTCAGGACAAACTTTATATTATTTGCCCCACCACTGGCAATGTTGCATTACCAGTTTCCAAAATACCAGCTTTTGTAAAATATTGTTAATGTCAACATCCAAGCGGTAATTACGACTACAAAAATTACATTTTTCTGAAAGCTCCAGTACATCTGACTTGGGGCTTTATGATGCCGGACTGCCATAAAAAGCAAACATAGATACCTCATGTAGCTAAAGTCTGTTGTTCAAGGTAAAATGTTAATTTAAAGGATATGGTGCTATAGTGACCATGCATACACGTCATGAACGTTGGATGAACAACATTGTTTGTTCAGTAATTCACACATTTTAACAGTAGCCATTTAATTATTTCAACTACAAGAACTGAAAGTAAGACAGTAAGGCTGTAATACATTAATCACCTTAGCAATGTAGTTGATATATATGGTACAGCTCTAGATTGGTTTACCTGACCATCTTTTTCATGTCAGTTTGGGCAATTTCTCATCAATTCCTCCATTGCTGGTACCTCCTGTGGGGTTCCTCATCCTAGGTCCTGTTCTCTTTATCTTTTCCCTATAAATGCATCCTCTTGGGTAAATTGCTCATAAATACAACATTTACTTTAATGGCTATGCCTATGACACTCAGATCTATTTATTGCTGCAACAAAATAACCTAAAACAGCACCTCAATTTGGTCTACTTGTGTTGTTTTTCCTCCTTTAACAGTGACTTGTCTAATACAGCTGATTTCCATTAATAAGTGAGAAGTAGAAGCACAATAAAACTGGCAGACGGAATTTCAAGGCAATGGCATCGCAAGCATAGAAATATTTCCCATCATTTTCTTGAATCCCACATGATATGAACACTGTGTAAGACTCCATATTGTTCATTCTGTCAAATACTTTGGATTGTGTGGTGTAATAGTAGTGGGCTTAGAACTTTGAGTGTTGGTGTAGGTGAGGGTGTTGTGTTGAGTCCTGTATGATTTATACACCATACACCTCTCCACACACACAGCTGCATTTTCTCTACATACTGATTGTTATTTTTACTTTCCCGACTCCTTCATAATTCTGACCCCTCTCAACTTATCAGCTGTCGTCCATGCCCGTCTCCCCTCGTACTTCAATCTCCACCCCGCTTTCTTCCCACTCTACCCTTTTAGCTCTCCATCTAGCTCTCTTTGTAGCTATACCACCTTCTCCCTCCCTCCTTACTTGCCATCCCCCCCAACCCCCCCCCCCCCCCCTCCCTCTTTCCCTTCCTGCACAGCCGTCACTCTGAATTATTTTCAATGAGCTCCTTTATAGCGGGCGCCAGATCTTAGCTCCAACTCATCACTGAGCACAGGGCTGCGGGGACGCGCTCTGCATTTCGATCAGCTCTGAGCCTCCACTTTGCTATTAACCCCTTTCACACTAAACCCCACCACCACCACCCTCCTCTTCATCACCCCCCCTCCCCTCTACACCTTAGCTCGCTCTATTTCTCTATCCATGTTTATGCTCCCACCTCTCTACCTCCACCTTTCAACTGATTTTATTCGCAATTTTCTGTGAAGTCTTTCTTCTCACTGTCAGCCCCATCCACACACTCGTGTCTCTTAATTCATCAACTTTATCTGCATGATTTTGTTTCTGAAACAACATTGCCAAAGTGGCATTCTCATGATCCCTGGTTTTATATCCTAAGAAAACTGAGATGGTAAAAATGTAGAAATTTCAATAATTGTATAACTTGTATAACTTATTGGTCTGAAAATGTGTACTACACAAAACAACATGGCAACATTTCATGTACTATTTATGTAAATAATTTAAAAGCCATCATACATAATCAGTGTTTTCAATACATTGAAAAAAGGAGTATGGCATTTTGCAGCCCTGATCCATTAAGTGTGTTTTGTTTTCTAAAATAAAATGTTCTCTGGTGAGCATAACTGCCAAGTTATAGTTAAAGCATAGCTAAATGTTTTTGAAAGTTTTAAGGTTTTTATTAGCAGTTATCAGCTGACTGACTTGTGTCCATAGCATTGAATGGAAAAATTTCAGTACTGAAAGCAGGTACTGAATGCTTAAGATAAGAATTTTGTGAATAGTATACTACAGATAATTAATGTAATTTGACTACAATAATGTAACACGATGATCAGGTGCAATGGAGAATGACAAAATAATTCAACAAAATTTAGAAAAAAAATCAGAATCAACATGTCAGACATTTCTAACCTACATTTTACACTGTCCTGCAAGAGTTGTAGAAAATGTACTAACCCATACTATGTTGCAATATGGAAAATAAGGATAGATTAAAGGGGCACTCCATCATTTTAGTATTGCACCTCCATAAAGTTGGGGGACTCACAAGAGACAGATTAAAGAAAAATGGTCATAAATGATGCAGAAGATGATGCAGATACCCTGACTTTTATTCGCTAATATGGGTCAAAACACTGAATCCTACATTTCCCATAATGCAACTCAATAGCATCTGTCACTAGTCCCTTCCTGCCATGTAAGCACCCACATCATTCAAATTCAGTCGGTTATACACCCAATGGCCACTTTTTTAGGTACACCTGTACAATCTATTGCTATCCAATACAAGAGCCCTCCCAAAACATCTATCTTTACTTTACTAGATTCAATTATATGTTTATTATCGAGATCGTAGTTTCAGGTGGTATACTGGACTACATTATTTTGAGAGATGTGTTGTTTTTCTCTTATTGTTTCATAGTGCCTCTAACTGCAACACTTGGACTATAGTTCGCGTTTGCATTAAGAATTTTCAGGTGACACCAACAGCTCCAGAACGCAATAAAGATCTCGCATAGCTTGAGGCATGTGCTCCACGCAAGTACAGCAGATTCCAATGGACAAGTGGGGCAGGGTAGGTAGGCAGGTCATGAACAGGCAGCTACAGGTACAGATTCAGATCCAGGTACGGGCAGATTTGGCTTGAACGCAATGGCATACATTATGGTAACATTGGCAGACCATTGGTGTAAGTGGGCAGGTATGAGTTCTTGGTGGCTGATTAGGGGGAAATAACAGTATGCTGTTGGGGGTGGAGATCAGGTGACTTGGAAGGTGGTAAATCTGTCAGACGGCTGTAGAATGGCAAAGACTGGAAGGTTCCATAGAAGAGAGTGAGAATAGCTGAAGGGTTGGATGGAGATACATAATGTGTGCTCATGACAGTTAGCTTCTTTAATCAAGGAGTGAAAATGTGAATGCAAAAGAACCGATCCTGTCATCTGCAAACATTACAAATGAGAAATAATACTGACCCTAAAGGTGACCCCTGGGGCACATCACACAGTAATTGTTACTTTTTAACCACAAATACAGCAAGCATTTGAAAGACCTAGAAATATGGTACAAATAGATTCACTACTGTCAAGTGCTGTTGAGATTGTTAGGTGGTCTTTACGGAAACCAAACTGATGTCTGTAAAAAACAGAGATGAAATTTAGATGAATGAATCCTATAATACACAATTTTTTCTAGTATTTTAGAGAAACATGGTAGACTTGACATTAGTTTGTAGTTAGCAAAACAACATGGCTTTTATTGAGTTAATTTTACAGCATGACTTTTTTACCTACCAGCTACTTCCTACCTTCATACCTCTTCCATGTATATATCGAGCAAAGTAAGAGTACTTGTGTCTGAGGATATTTTGACACTATTTCCATTGCTGCTGATTCTAAGCCACACATCATTTCTATCCTGCTCCCACCTCCCTCTGCAATCTCCCCACTCAGTCTGCCTGCTGTGGGAGAAACCTGTCCTAGCACATCCTTCTGGCAGAGCAGTAAACACTTCCCTGTTTCCTGTCTGATGATGTTCAGTAGAGCTGTGGATACATATCACTCACTCCCTGTGACTCTGTCGAAGACTCCATTTGAAGGAAGTTTTTGCATTTTGTGGGGGAAATTGGAAATGTAGTTAGATTTGGAAACACAGTGATACCCACAAATGTCATGATATCAAGGTATCATTGTCCAGGTGCTGAATGTAGAACATAAGGAGTGACAATGAGCTTAGAAATATTCCTGGGAATAAAGTGCAATTACTGTACATTACAATGAAAACGCTGATTCCGTAGGGAAGAAGAAGTCCACTGAGAATGGCTGCCGCTTAACTGGACTCTGATAGAACTAGTGTTAATCGCTCTGTCTGTCATCCCGCCACTCCAAGGCAAGATTAAACTGTGGTGTAAAAGCACAGTCAGGATAAACCCCTAAAAAGACTTTCGGTCTCACACTCGCAGACAGCTCAGAGGCACGTGCCAACCACGAGGCGTATCCGTTATCTCAGAAATTTATCTAAAAAGACTTCTTGATTAGTAAACGGCAGCAATGAACTATCGCTGCTTTTGGTTCGCTCTTCGTCCATTTTATGTAGTAGCCTATAGGAATGTAGGACAGGCAGAAGATATCTTTCCAGCAGCAGCCAGCCACCATTGTTAAGAATAACGTCTGTCGCCTGCAGGAATGATTTGTCATCTACAGAGAGTTCAGGTTTGGTGGCTGTCACTCCCTTTTCAAGTTGGAAAAGCCTGTTTGTTTGAAGATCACTTGACTGTGCTGAATCAATTAAGTCATCCATGGCTAATCCAGGAAGAGTGTGAGGAATTGATTTGGGGATGCAGCCAAGTGATGGCTTTGACAGTGGCATTGTTTATCCTATATGTGCTGAGCCTTGATGTGCTGAGTATGATATAGCTCTCTAGTCATTCCGTTAGAACAGAACCAGAGATAGGAGAGCATGGAGGAAGAATGAGAACAGTGTGCACATGCAGAAGGCAAGTCAAAAGTTTGAATGTGGGGGTTTGTATTGGTCCTTCTCAGATAATTTAATATGTACTTAGGTTCTTGGTCTACATTATGTTACAAAAAGTTTAGACAAATTCATAACAATTTGATAAAATGTGATTTAAAGCTGGTTCAGTGTGATTTGTTGCAATGAAGATTACATTTTCAGTTCAGGTGAAATTCAGGATGATCTAATATATTTGACACAAATCAAAGTGTGAGTTTCGAATGGCAGTAGCTAAAAAACAGTTGTCACTTTTTTATTATTACGAGCCAAATGGTATGTGATTGGGTTAACCTAGAAGAGGAGTTGGTCATACACACACACACACACACACACACACACACACACACACTTTAATATCCCTATTTGAATGTGTAGGTTTTTCATAATTACCATGTATCTATAAACATTTATTACACCATTGCCACAGAGAATACTCAAGTCTGGTTGCCCGGAAGTTCACTAGCAAGGACCGCGCCACAACAATGTGATTTTAAAGGTTTAATGAAATGGGGAAGTTTTGGATTTTGAGGATGGATAAATGGATGTGAGGAAGGGGATGAATGTGAGGAAGGAACGTGAGGAGGAAGTTGTCTGTTTAGTCCGGTCTGGGACCGATATATTGACGGCCGTGGAGGACACTCAGTGTAGGGGATCCGAGTCACCTGACTCAACTGCTCTAAGATTGTTGTGAATGTAGGAGCGATATGCCTGAGACGACAAGCGACCAAACTGAAAGGTTTGATTTGAGATGCCCAGTCTGGCGGCTGTGGAAGCTGTGCTGATGCTGAAAGGCTGAGAAGGTTGGAAGTGAGTGGCACGCGTTTTGCTGTGAGAGTGGGTTCCTGTTTTCACAAGCCTTTGATTAGCACTGAAACAAGGGATTCCTGATAAGTAGGTCTAGATGGTAGAGGAGCGGATTTTCAGAATGGGATGAGCGTGGGTGATAAAACTGCAGATAGACATGACATCTAGAGAGGGAAAGGGCAGCTGCTATGTGGTGCGATATGCTTTGAAACAATTCCAGCTTGTTAGATAGGCAGAGAGTGCATGGGGCGAGGTGAGGCATTCAAAAGGTTTTCCAGCTGTGGAGCTAGTTGAATGTTGTGGCTGAAAACGGTTGAACTGGTATGGGATGAATGTCCAATTCTGGGGCCTAGAATTTCTGAAATGAGAAGTGGGACAATGAATCAGCAACGTTGTTGTTGTGGTACCCGGTAATATGAGCTGCACAGAGAATGAACTGGTGTTGGACAGATATTAATGTGAGTCTGCACATGAACTGCATGATGGCTGGAAAACAAGATCAACCTTTGATTAGGATTTCTACAACTGCTGTGTTATCAGAGTGAATGAGTATGGACAGCACAGCACAGACGAAAGAGGGCAGGACTCTGAGTCAAGAGATCTGAACTCCTGAGGCTAAGTGGAAGCGAACCATCTCCCTCCATAGTAGCTGCTGAAACCTATGGAAAGAGCTGCATCAGTGTAAAGTTGGATGTCTTCGGGTTAAATGATATAGTCATTGCAGAAGAAGGGAATGCAATTTCAGGAAGACAGGAAGTGTTGCCAAAGACGCATTTCCATTTTCCAGGACTATTCTATCATGGAGTGAGTGGACGGCTGCTGCCTTGGTTACGAGGTTGGACAGATCAGGCGAGGGAGCATTTCTGCTCTGTGTGCACAAATGCAGTCCCACAAACACGGGGTTGTGACGAGCGCGAGTTCGATCCTCCCTACGTGCTCACAACTGCTCAACACTCGCTCGCTCGTCAAGTTGAATTTTGAGACTTTGGAGGCAGGATGGAAGATACAGTGGCTGATGTCTCCACTTCTTTGATTGGTCACTTAGAATGCTGACCATGACTTTTGATTGGCTGTTTGGTTTGATCACTGACACAGTCGAAGACAGGCAGTTGCTAGCACTGACCATTACTAAGTTGTGCATTGTGTATAAATTTTTTCGTAGCAATTGTAATCTACATGGATGATATATGTATGCCACTGCTGTCGACACAAATAGCCAATGTTACATTTTGGAAATGCACAATTTACTTGTGTTAAAGGCATTGTAGAGGTGGCTGTTCCTTACTTTACCTCTTTTTTGTCTGATATCTTCTTCTTGATGATTCTACTGCCAAAAAAGGGGTCAGAGACAGGCTGGAGACTGTGGGTGTTGAAAGTGGCCAATCAAAGGAGGGGAGACATCAGCCACTGTCTATTCCATCCTTGCCTCCAACGTGTCAAAAGTCAACTTGACGAGCAAGCAAATGTTGAGCGTTGAATGAGCGCTCGTCACAACGCCGTGCTCGGGGACCACATTTGTGCACGCCAAGCAGAAATGCTCCCTCCACTCACGGATACTGTTCTGTGCACTCGTATCACGTGCACACGCCTGGTTTTTATGTGCGCAGGTATTGACACTAATTAAACGCCATAGTCTTCTCTCTAGATTAATGATCTAGGTGATCACCTCACATGAATTTTAGACAGGTAGCTAGCAGGTAGTTTGGATGTTGACAGATAGCAGGCTGAGGAAGTTGTCAGAATCTCCAATTAAACTTTTAAAGTTGTTAAACAACATCATATCATCGTTTTATACTTTAACCTTGAAAGCTCTGAATCAGTACCCCCAAGATTCAAGGCTGTGAAGCAGCTTGTCCTGTCCGTGTGTGAAGCTAGTATTTACATTAAGCAGCTAAAACGCTGTCAGTAGCAACAGTAACAGTATCATTAGGGATTGTCAGTCAGATGTCAAATATTGTCAGAAGTAAGTTGTTTTATTTTAGTTTCATTTTGTCAGAAAATGATATACACAAAGCACAGTTCTAAAAAACAGCTATTAGTCTTTATTACCATAACTGACCAACTTTTTAACTGATGTCAATGAATTTGAGGTTACTAAGTCATGTTAAGTATACCATATATCTTAATAAAGGTGGTCTAAATTGGTCAATGTCTTTATAGACAACTAGCCAAGTTTACGTAGAAGTTGACTTTTATCTGACTAAATGGTTAAAAAAAAGCAACCCTGAAAGGACATCAACAACTCAGCAACTACAAATTATCTGATTCTATTAATGCGTAAAGAGTTTGATTATGCTTGATACAAGCCTGTTGATGTATACCACCAATGCCAGTTTATGTTTAATAATTACAATCACAATATTGGTCAGAAAAATTGCAATTAGATATTTCAGCAAATTGTTCAGCTCTAGTATAAACCTGCGCTGTACATTTTAATCCTTCTATCTTGATGACCAGCTAATACAAACCCTTCTTCTCCTCCAGATTTTCATTGTAAACTACATTTTTGATAAGAGCAAACATTTAAGTTATTGCCAGTCTTCTCAATCAATACCTCCAGTCCCTGTGGAACATTGGCATCCCATCATACACTTCTCCAAACCGTGCCTTGCTTTACTGCCTCTTTTTGTCATGGCAGGCTGATCAGTGCTGAGCGCCACTCACCTCAGCTCCACTCCACATGGAGGACCATCACTCCACACGCAGATTACTGTAATTGTTCCAACTTTGCTCTTTACCAGATAGAACACCATGCCAGTCAATGGGAGCACTCTCCAATGGAGGACTCTGGCCATTAGCACGCCTCAAATTGATTTCTGTCAGTGAGGACTCTACAATTATGCTGCATCTTGTCCTGTATCATATTTTGGTAGGGAATGGCTCTTGTTTGGCTTTGTTGTCCCTAATAACTTGTCAAAGACAGTTGGATAATTGTGAGAATTTATAATAAGTATTATCATTTGAGAAGTGCACACTAAAAATCTAAACTTTTCACTTGTAGAGCACACATTTAAAAAAGCCACTGCCTGGGTTTGACACACAAAAGATGATGGACAACAAAGACTGGAGAAGAAAAAAAACAACTAGCCTGACTCCTTGAAGAATCCCGAATTTCCCCCCAGAACAAGTTACCATAGTGTTGCCATTTGCCATTTACAAACTAATTCAGTAACCAATAAAGTAATGGTGCCCATGTGAACATGTGGAATACTCCTAGTTTAGTCCCATTATTGAAAGGCATTTTAACATATAAACTTAATCAAACTATGAATCTAAAGATGCTCTGCTGGTGAGACATTTGTCTGTTTCATATGTTTAGTCTACACATTGAAATTTACTTCAAACAGCACTCGAGGCCATTTACAGACTGACTCTCTGGGAAAAAATCTTGGTAAGTGGTAAATCACCGCAATACTTACAAAAAGATGTGTAACAGACGATTTCTGCCATTTGTAAAAATAAAATAAAACCACCATGTATTTTTCCTTACTAATGTTTTTTTTCTAATTCTTATGAGTTATGTATAAGCATCTCTCAAGAGCCTCTTATTAGTGCTATACGATAATATGACATTAACTTGGCAGAAAGGTGAGTAACAAGAAAACATGAGTGTACATTCAATGTCCATACAAGTGGGGAAGAAAACATTGGAGACAAAGCAAAAACAAATGCATTGCAATAGTTCAGGCAGAGCACTGACTTTGTGCTTTCATTAGCTGATAGGCATCAGCTGTTTCATCCATGCTGCAAAATCACTGGCTCAGTCACCAGCTGTGTGGATGTCAGCTGACTAATAACATCCAATTATATTTATACATGTGCACAGGCATTTATGACCTGACAATTATCTAGTTATCTATCTATCTATATATTCTAATTCCAATGCTTTTTGCTGCTGCAGCTATTGACTATTCTGTACATATTACATGATACATTGGGAGTATGCACACACGGACACATTCATCATATGTGCAGGAGGAACATTTGAATGTGTTTTCATTTTGTGTGGTAGGCAGAGATCATGAGCAGCAGACAGCATTTATGTTACTTGGATTCACACAGGTACATTGATGCAGAAAGTATATTTTGCCCTTAAGGGTCGAAAAGGAGAGAGGAACACTAATTAGAAAAACAATCTTAGAATGGATGCTTTTTTAAGGGGTAGGACCACAATTCCATCCTGTCAAAGAGATCAGGTTTGAGGATAACACCTAAAGTGAAACTCTGACTCAGTACTTCGAAGAGGACATGGTGTCTACAGCTGTTGATCGGAAATATATTTGTTCGGTTTTAAATGCTTAAAGACAACAGACAATGACTGAATGATGTATGTGTGTGTGTGTGTGTGTGTGTGTGTGTACGGGGGTGGCTGTAGCAGTTTACTGTTCATCTGAGGTGAGGATAACAACAATTTCAAACAGTGAAAAAGAGGCACCGCTGCTGCAGAAATACACATCAAAATTACTACTGTACAATGGAGGAAATTGTAGTTTAGACAAAAGCCAGAGAAAAGTGAGCATTCTGTCAATAAAGGGAGTGGTAATTACAGTAGAAAGAGGCAACTATCGCATCTAATCCTCCATCTCTAACCGACTGCCCAAATCATCACTCTATCACACACACACACACACACACGTAAACACAAAGCTTCTCCCCCTGTAATAACAGTTTACAGAACAACATTGTACAGACACATAATAGCCATGTTTTAATTTGCTCTAACAACTCTAATTATGCCTCTTATTGATTCAGGCCTACATTTTAATAGGAGCAGCCACGCCTCTTGTATTACTAGCCATTGAAGGTCTTCAATGGTGAACATTTGAAGCTTCTCCTCTTCATCCCTCATGGATGTGTCCCTGACAGTGTAATTTGTCGCTCTGATTCTGAGGCCACTGTAAACATCGCACAACAACAGTCATTTTAGCACTCAAAGACCTTGTTTCCCAACCACCTCCCCCTCCCAGCAGCAAAGGAGACAGGGAGAGGCGACAACAAAAGGTAAAGAAAAGCTAGTTTATTGTTGACTGCGCCCAAGTGGGTCAATCTCAGTGTTTTTCAGCGACAGCTCACCTCATTTTGTTTCTAATTGCGGCTATGGATTTGGAGTCAAGGTCGCTGGATAGGAGCAGTTGTAGATGTGTGTCTCTCCTGTCACTGTACATTTACTCCTTTCCCCTCAGTGGTGGTTTCTTTATCTTCCTGTGGTAAATATGCAGTTAAAATACAGCCTTCAAACTTTGAAGGTGCAATAACTCGTTTTCACTGGGTCTCTAGCTGGTATTGATTAATTGATTAATTTAAAAAAAGAAAACTCTTACAAGTCATCAAAAAAAGCGAATGAAACTGCTGTTATCCTGGTTGTTCGGTTGTTCTACCCCAAAAGCCCTGTGTGTAGAAAGTGACAAGATTTTTACACAACAGCTGCACCAACATTGACAACTACTTCAACTTTAACATCTAAATGAGAGCTGAGACATCTGTAGACGTCCACGATTGCTACCTGCAACATTTCCAGAACTCTTTAAAACATCATATTTAGACAGCTTCCACTGATATTTCTTCATAATGAAAGAATAGCAGCAATGGAAAACCAGTTTGGCTCAAGAAAGACATAGTTTAGATAAAGATAAAAGATAATATCCATAATATTTGTAATGGATATACGGTTATTCTATATATTTGCATTGTGCAGAGTGGTAAAACATTTATCCTGGTGGGAGATGAAACTGGAACTTCCCAACTTCTGTTCTGATGGAAGAAAAGCTCATTCAAAATCACATTATCTCATGTAATTTGAAAATTACTCTACTTATTAAGATCCAGCCTTGACATAACCTTAGTCAACAGCATATCGTTCAGTAAATTCACTTAATTTGTCTAGACAGGGATAGTTTTTTTTTTTTTTTAATTTTCAAAATCCTTGTTAGTTAATATTTCTGTTTGTAGCAACCTACACATACTCCATTTCCCACAAACCCAAGATTGTCACAGGTTAAACATCGCCAGCTTGACAGACTGAGGCCAGTCGAACAGTAAGCTATGTGAACAAACAGGGAGGGATGAATTGCGGAAACGTCTTCTAGACAGCAGAGATTATATAGCTTAAAAATTGGAAAGATGATATTGGACACTGGAGAAACAGTTATCATTATGTATAATCATGATGTATAATACATTATGCGGCTGATACCCAATTATATCTATCGATCAAGCCAGATGAAACTAACCAGTTAGCTAAACTTCAAGCATGCCTTAAGGACATAAAAACCTGGATGACCTGCAATTTTCTGATGTTAAACTCTGATGCTCTAGATGGCATTGCCCTGGCCTCCAGTGCCACTGTAAGGAACCTCTGAGTTATCTTTGATCGGGATTTATTAACAAATTTCAAGGACGGCCTTCTTTCACGCAACATTGCAAAAATCAGGCACATCCTGTCTCAAAATGATGCCAAAAAACTAATGCATGCATTTATTAGTTATAGGTTGGACTATTGCAGTTCCTTCTTATCAGGCTGCCCGAATAAGTCCCTTAAGACTGTCCAGTTGATCCAGAATGCTGCGGCACGTGTACTGACAAGAACTAGGAGAGATCATATTTCTCCAACATTACCTTCTCTGCACTGGCTCCCTGTAAAATCCAGAATAGAATTTAAAATCCTTCTCCTCACCTACAAAGCTCTTAATGGTCAGACACCATCATATCTTTAAGATCTCATAATACCATATTACCCGACTAGAACACTGCGCTTCTTAGAATGCAGGGTTACTTGTGGTTCCTAGAGTCTCCAAAAGTAGAATGGGAGCCAGAGCCTTCAGTTATCAAGCTCCTCTCCTGTAGAATCAGATCCCAGTTTGGGGTCGAGAGGCAGACACCATCTCCACATTTAAGAGTAGGCTTAAGACTTTCCTCTTTCACTTTCCTCTTTAATAAAGCTTATAGTTAGGGCTGGCTTGAGTGAGTCCTGAACCATCCCTTAGTTATGCTGTTATAGGCCTAGACTGCCGGGAAACTTCCCATGATGCACCTCTTTCCTCTCTCCTCCTCTCCCTCTCTGTCTGTATGCATCTTTATCCCATTACTGCATGTTACTCACTTGACATCTTCTCTCTCCCGTAGTTCTGTGCTTTCTTGTTTCTCTCCTCTCTCCTTCTGTTACTTTCAGCAGGTATTTCTGCCTCTGGAGCTGCAGAGTCTGGATCTGTGGTTGTGGGCCACCTGCTGCCCTCGTGCTCCTGCTCGTCAACTATTACTACAGTTGTTGTTATTGGCTCTTACTATTATTGTCATTATTATTCCTATGACTGTCATTCCTATTATTATTAACTTATTAATATTACCACTACCATTACATTATTACTATTTTAAAATATTATATTAAATAATTTATGTGGTATTTTCATTGTGCTGGTTCTGTCCAAGGTTTCTGCCTCTTAAAGGAAGATTTTCCTTGCCAATATCACCAAATGCTTGCTCATGGTGGGATTTGTTGGGTCTCTGTAAACAATATTATGAAGAGTACGGTCTAGACCTGCTCTATAGGAAAAGTGCAATGAGATCACTTATGTTATGAAATGGCACTATATAAATAAAATGTAATTTAATTGAATTGAATTATACACACTGCAGTGTAAGTCTGTTAAAAATAATGGGGGCTGTAGTTTTTTAAATACCATAAATAAATTGTTTAATTTCAACCTCAAATTCTAACATCAACTGTTATTATAGATTTATCTTAGAATATACATAGTAAACCTCAGGGGCATGTTTTGTTTCAGCAAGACTGATGAAAGAAACAGTCAAAGAGAGATAGCAATGAGTTAACAGCTTTGGGAACAGCTGCTAGCCCAAATGTGATGCCAATATACTCTATTGAGAAATATTTACATTGTCATTGCCACATAACTTTGTCACTTCTTAACTTGACAAAAGAGACAGGAGGAGCTCTGAAGATACAGTGTAAGATGCTGAAGAATACTGTAGTCTTAAAAATTGAGAGTAGCACTGGATTGTTTGTTGACTGTCCTGTCCAAGGAGTTTGCCTATTTCTCTTTGTTTTCCTGAAAGGTTGGCAGAATCACAGTTTAGGCTTTTGATGAGTGAAATCATTTTCCGTTACGACTTGCTGGTGCCTTGCTGTAACTTTCTTCCCCTGCATCATCATCATAAAAAATGCAATGAAATTTCTTACAAATGTCTCAAACATTTGTAAGAAATTGCATTTTTTATTGGTGTTTGATCAATTCTCAACTTTCTGAACACAGTCCAATTTAACAGTATTTGATGGTGCTTTGTTTTGATGCAGAAGGTGCACATATGAGTCAGTTTAATTTGCTTTTTAAACCTCTCCATACATTTTTAAACCATTTCCTTCGCTCTGTGTGCCTTTTGCCCTTCAACCTTTCATTTGTTTAGACCTCCTGTCCTCGCTCCGCTGGCCCTTTAAAATCCTGCCCTTGATACACCCCTCACTCACATCCCTGCCATAACTCATTTTCAATACACCAGCAGGAAAAAAAAGAATGAGCACAGATAAAACACAGGTCACCTTCAAAGTACTTGGCGTGGTTATGTTGAATTTGCCATCACAGCAAGTGTTTTATTAGGATTTTTGACAACTAAGTCTCCTCAAACCATTGCATAAAAGGTCTAATACAGTCTGTCGATGTCTTCTCAAGGGCTGGACATAAAAATAAAGTGTTGAGTGGGAAGTGTAAATTGGATCCATTTTGAGGACTATGGAGATGTCTTGGCACTTGGAGGTAATGTGCACATTTTTACAAAAAGCAGTGGCTGCAAGTAAGGTAGTTTGACCTTAACAAAGTGACCTGAAATCATCTAGTTTCTTTAAAGAGATTTGTAAAAAATTGAAGGATAATTCCAGTTTATTACAACTTGGAACTTTGACAAAACAATTTTAACTCAAGGTCCATTTATTAGCTTTTTCCAGAGCCTTAGAGTACCCAGGGGTGAATGGAGTTGTTGGCTCAGTTGTCATTGGGTTGGCTCAGTTGTAATCATGTGGTCTAAGTATTCAGTCATGTGATAACAAATGGTCGTATACAGAAAGCTCTGGAAAAAGCAAGTACATAGACCTTGAGTTAAGAGTTTCTCCAGATATTGTTTCCAAGATTAGCTATCATTACATTGTACTCACCAAAATAATTGCTGAAATCTGGGAACTCTGTTACATGATTGAAATGAAGTTCAGGCAAGAAACACTAGCAGCCAGGTTTGCAAAACTTATTCAGAAGGAAAAACTAAGGTGAATGTAAAATTATTACCCAAAATGTCTCCTTTAAACATCCATCACAGTTTACAGATCAGCTTATTGTAGTTGCGAATATAATAATGTACTAAAGTGGTTTAGATAATCTGTATGAACAGTTTGTTTACAACCTGTCTGATTATTTGACTGTTTCTTGCCCCTTTGGACGTTGTAGCAATGTCACCGTGTTCTGAGATCAATCAGTTACTTAGGTAAGTAGGCTACAGTGTTATCATTACAGATAGAAATGATGGCTACATAAATAAGACTGAAGTTGTAATAAACTGGAATTATCCTTCAAAGGTGCATTAATTGATGTTTTGTGTGTGTATGTGTGTGTGTTCTTTGCAGCAGCAACTGTAAACACAACATTGACAAAAGTCCATTATTGTCTCTCATTTTTGCTCTGTTTCACTCTCCACCAACTCCAGATATTCAATTCAATTCAATTTTATTTATATAGTGCCAATTCATAACAGAAGTGTATCTGGCTTTTTAGCTGCTAAATGCTCCACTATGTTCACCTGCTGGTCTCTAACTTTGTCTGTCTGCTGTTTGGTGCTGAGCAGGTACAGTAGCATACAGTACAGAGAAGTACAGCAGGTTTATCAAAGCTTTTTCACTGAAAACAGCTGACTGCTGCTTCTGGAAATGAGGTTGATAACAGTGGTGAGAGTGAACCAAAGCAGTAAAGTTGTGGGCCAGAAAACCAGATACTAAAATATCATGTTGAGCTGTGGGAAACTGCAGAGTCGGGTGATAATTCTCTGTGGGTTTACTACGAGCAACATCTATCACATTCTACATAGTCACTGGATCCATTGTTCAAGTATAAAATATGTATTAGTGCAGCTTTAGTTGTAGGTGTATTCTCATTGTTTATAAAAAATGACAAGTTTTGATTTGAATTTGACACTTGATGGAACAAACACTTCCTCTTCAGAGGTTACAGCGATTCTTTGACCATTATGAGCCAGCGAAGCAATTAAATTCCCAACACTGTGTTTAAATTTTCAGCATAATTTTCTGTTAACGCAATTTGGCAAATGGGTACCGTTTCTTGAGTTTTTGCACTGCTGCCTTTGTTTTTCCCCGGTCACAGAGCTGTGAGATTGTTTTAGCAGTGGCAAGGTGTTGTTCTTCCCTCCCCTCCCACCGGGTAGGAGCTTACCCAATAAATGCCAGCCAGCCCAGGTGTGAAGTGTGGCTTTGGCTTGTTGTGCTGGCTAGCTAAAAGCCTGCTGTGTGTGTGTGCTCACTGACATGCGTGTGTATTTGTGTTTTCAGCGCCAGTGTTCCTTGACAACTTGGTGATGTTTTCGCTGTGTGCAGAGAAGTGTTGGAGGTCAGAGAAGCCAAGTGGAGGGAGTAAGAAAGAAGGGGGCTTTTGTTTGTTTAGCGCACACAACATCAGTTCACAACTGACAAGGCCACATGAATCCATGCAACTAGCATGTATTGTATGATGCCACATAAATTAATAAAAAGTCAAACATTAATCTTTACACACTCACACATCCACATGTCCTTCCACTTCTAATATAAAAGCACTCCTTGAACACACATACACACACCACTCACACATGTTTCCTTTGGCCACAGGCAGGGAAGGGAGCCCCTGTTTAATTTTCAGCCTCCCTGTGAAGTTTGCAGAGGGTGCCAGGACTGATGACACGCAGGTATCATCACCAGCAGAGAGGATCAGTTGCAGCATTACATCACAGCACCCAGCAGTCCACTGTGACACCCAGAGATCACGACCCTGCGCATGCAGCATGCCCTCAAAACACCCAGGAGTGAGGGGATGGACTGAGAGACGCCAGGGTGAAAGGGAATGTGGTGGGGATGGGAGAGCAAAAGAACAGGGGGGACTTCAGAGCGATGGGAGGTCACAAAAAGTCAGAAATGAAAGAGGTGAGAGTTAAGACACAACAGCCACTGATTTCCATTGTGCGCAGGGAGCTAATCCAGAGGGATTGAGAATTGGAAATCCACAATCCACAGTATGTCAGTTTGGATCAGATAAACAATAAATATTTCACACCCCCTTTCCAGTCTTTCTTCAGACCAGTTTACAAACCTATCATGTTGTTTTGTGTTTTGCTAGGGCTAATCAGTGTAATTTTGAAAAAGGTGGACCTCATGAAGCCTATGATTAGGGTTGGCCAGTACAACAATATTTATACTGTGAGACAATATCAGTCTATCTGATACAGATTTTGCTACATCACAATGTATATACTGAAGTAGCTATCCCTTTAATATCACTGCATCAGGACATTGTGGGCAGTGTTGCAAATCAATAAGTAGGCCTGCCTTACAATCATATTAGATTTACAGGATTTTTGCATGGATGTGATAAAATACCTTTATCTGTCAACGACAAAGACAGACATTCCCATCTAGTAATTTAATGGATAAATGGTTACTATGAATTCCAGAAATTGTATTATTTACTACCATGAAATGTACTATATCATGCTACATATCACATTCACAATATATCAAGATATACACCATACTGTATATCATGAATATCATACATGTTACATGCACAAAAACACAGATTTCACTTTAATGTTGACCCCAAAAGAGTGTGGTGACATGTAAATGCAATAGCCTTGGGAAAGAGGATGGTGGAACTGGTGTAGAAAATGCCCAGAGTATGGTAAATAAAGATGGCATTAAGCCTTGATGTAATGATGCTGACCGACAGGCAATGTTTAGTTAGCTAGCGTTAGTGTACAGCAATGTGAACAGCATCTTCATTTTCTTCATAACCATTCACGCCGTTGTCCAGCAGGAAGATACTGTCCATATGCTACCCATTTCAGTAGTATCCCAACATGTTTACTGACATTTAAATGGCGGTTTGTGTGTTTACAGAGTCTATTTACACCATCCAGTGGTCAGAAACTTCATACTAGTAGTGTTGTTAATTACTGTTGAATGCAATTATAACAAAGTCAATTTGGGGTTCAATGGTCAAATCAGTCGTCATGGTTTTTGGGCATAAAAATTACCTCATGAATACTTGTACAATTAATGAAATATCACTTATATAACCCATTTGGCTGGCCAGTTAAAACACTTAAGAGCCATTTTTCTAATTTTTACACTTTACGTATTTACAACAAAGTCACAATAGTGATCTTACTAGGTCAGACCTGTAACATTTCCGCATCACTTTCAACATGGCATGAGTCTGAATTGAAAGCCATCGGATTAACATAAAGACCACAGCAGCACAAGGTAAAACAGAGAGAGAGAGAGCGGAATGTGCATCCTGTTCCACCTTCTAAAATCACTGTAATAAATGTGTTAGGCTATCTCAATCATTCATCTCTTCTGCACAAAGAAAATAAAATCAATTGAATGAACTATGAAACAGTGAGAAAGAACCAATTTGAAGTTGTTAAGGAGTTTCTTCTCATATCACTTCAGTCAACTATTTCCCCCTGTGGTGTGACTGGGGCAAAAGAGGTAAAAAAACAAACAAACAAACATCTTGTACAACTGCAATAATAATCTCACCAGCATTCTCTCCATATGTTATCAAGTTTCATTCTAACTGTATGGATGAATTCTTTGTTAATTAAATGCTTCATTAATGGTTTAATGAACACTTTATGTAGCATGTGAGCATACTGAGAATTAAACTACCAAGTACCAACTTAACGTCCTGTCATTCAATGCTTGTACATGTCAGACTTTATAAAACAGGCAGCAAACTGAAGGGAAAGTGTATCAGTGGATTCACTGTGAGGAGCAGGGGCGAGTGTCCCTCGCACTCACTATGGTCATTAAGGCTTCAACTGCAAAATAAGTTTAAAATCAAAAAAGTGATGCAGACAACAGAATACAGTCTTCTTCCTACTAATCACAGCAATTTTAACTAACTGCTGTTCTCTGGTGGCAAATATCCCGCGAGCGTGGAGCTCTTTCCGCAAATGTCATGTCTGAATGAAGCTGTGAGGAACATTAAAGTAAAAGATGTTGAAGCTAGGGTAGGAAATGTATTTCAGAAGCATTTTTTGTAATATTTGTTGAAATTCTTTGTTCATCCTGACAGCAATCAATGAATCAAATGCTCTAAAAAAAAAAACGTATTTGTGGCTGTCACAGGCCTGTAATAAGCCCAGCCAATCATTTCAGCCTACCTACCTGTCTACCTACCTACCTTCCTACCTTCGCGCACTCTGCCCGTGCAGTAATTGCGCAAATGTGTTTTGGGGGGGTGGCTTTGGAGGGAGGCCTGAGGGGAGGGGGTGGGAGTTTCAAAATATAGCTGTCTCTTGCTGGTTTTTCCAACGTTACCTACTCTAGCTTTAAAGTCCGACATTTTCTTGACCCATCCATCCACACCGACCTCCTCCCTCTGTGGACCTCTAGAACAAAGTCACACTGTTTCGTCCTTTGCTCCCGATGGACATAAGACAGATACAACGGACATTAAGGCTGCACGATATTGGAAAAACTGACACTGCGATATTTTATATAAATATATATTGCGATATGAAAAAATACAGGAATTTTCACCAGATGACTTGATTAGTTCTACTTGGAAAGAATTAATCATTCTAGAACTTTTTTGTAGCAGGTTTGACACTTTTAAATGAAGAGGAGTGCCAGTCAGAGTCACGTCTGACAAATAATAATTATAAACCACAAAAACAAATGCAACTCAAAAGTCTGCTCCGGGTTTTATTGCTGATCCTGCTGGGAACAGCTGGGGAGCTGTCCAGAGTGCCCTCTTTCTCCCCTGCCCACATGGGAAGATCTAGGCTATCCATCCATCCATCCATTTTCTACCGCTTGGTCCCGTTAGGGGTCGCGGGTGACTGGAGCCTATCCCAGTGACTTTGGGCCTTAGGCAGGGTACACCCTGGACAGTGGCCAACTCGTCGCAGGGCTAACACAGACACAGACAAGGACAGACAACCATTCACTCTCACATTCATTCAATACGGGCAATTTAGAGTTATCAATTAACCTACACATGCATGTCTTTGGACGGTGGGAGGAAGCCGGAGAACCCGGAGAGAACCCACGGTAACACGGGGAGGACATGCAGACTCCACCCAGAGAGATTGTGTGATGTTGGTCTGGTCCGGGAATCGATCCCACGATCTCCTTATTGGGAGGCAGGAGCTTTAGCCGCTCTGCCACCGTGCACCCCAGATCTAGGCTAAATAAACAGTAAATTTTAATGAAACAGTAGCCTACGTGGGTAAGTCTATACTGTCTTTTTTTAACCTAGCATTTGACTGCACTGTGGAGAAAAAGAATGTAGTCCACAGTTCCAGGATTTAACCTTTTTCAACGTGCTTCGAGACAAGCAAAAGACCAGCTGAGCTGAAAGCGCCTGCCTGCGGGTTATGGGTCAACCCGTGCATTTAATTTTTGCCTTGTAGATACAGGCACAAGTGAAATTGTTAAAACGACAATAACAAACTAGTAAATTATGTCTGTAGTTGGGCCTAGATTTTATTAAAGTACAAAACAGCTTTTTTTC
This sequence comes from Siniperca chuatsi, assembly GCF_020085105.1. Classification (NCBI taxonomy): domain Eukaryota; kingdom Metazoa; phylum Chordata; class Actinopteri; order Centrarchiformes; family Sinipercidae; genus Siniperca; species Siniperca chuatsi. Next base: position 2,588,102 of record NC_058048.1, read on the forward strand.
TGGAAAAAAGGGAAGCCACGGTGGAAAGAGGACAGTGGCATGAGGGGTTCCGTCACACCCAGCCACCGCCGGTGTGGGGTTGTACATAGAAAATAATAGAGGCGGCTCTTTTGGGTTGTGTTTTGGCCTTAACAGTGATTATTTACAATATATACACCAGGTACTCACTGTACCATCGATCAGTCAGTCAGTAGGCTAGTCAGTCAGGTTTGCATTGGCCTTAGTTCCGTCAAGACCTGTTGCACTGTACGTCACCGGCAACTCCTGGAGAAACTTCGACTGGGAAATACACACATCCAATGGATTATTCCTCCTCCTGACCACAGACTCCAGCGACAAGACTTATGTTTAATTTGCCTTACTAGACATTGCACATCCTGCATGCGCACATCGCGACGCCGATGCTGAAATGATACATCATTCAGCCCCAACGGACATTCAAAAGACTGACAGCACCTATTGGAATTGCTAGGATTATTATTATTCCCAACCAATGAATCGCATTTTTGAAGGGCTAGAGGTGCTCGAAAATTCACCAAACTTTGCAGATGTGTCAGAAGTGGTGAAAATGTACGTCTGATATGACTTTTGGGAATGGGTGTGGCTAAATGGCTCCATTGCGCCCCCTACAAAATTTAAAAAAATTAGTCCCATGTTACTTTTCACCTAGATAGATTCACCTCTTGGAGCTATACCCAGATCGACTAAAGACGATTGTGATGAAAACTTATTAAAAGCTTGAGTTTTCATTGAACAGCATGTCCATGGCATTGTGTCGAATTTCACCAAGAAACAGGAAGTTGTTGTAACTTCAGTGTACATTGCCACTGCTCCCGTTTTCCTGCATGACAACTACTACTACAGTTGTTGTTATTGACCTTGTCTCTCTCTCTCTCTCTCCCTCTCTCTCTCTCTCATCCCAACATGATAGCGGCGGTGCCCACCATTGAGTCTGGTTCTGCCCAAGGTTTCTGCTTTTCCTTGCCACTGCTTTTCCTTGCCACTGCCAAGTGCTTGCTCATGGTGGGATTTGTTTGGTCTCTGCAAATAATATTATAAAGAGTTCGGTCTAGACCCGCTCTATAGGAAAAGTACAATGAGATCACTTCTGTTATGAATTGGCGCTATATAAATAAAATATAAATTAATTTAATTGAATATCCATAGCTTGGATTACTTGTTGCCGCATCTGGGAATTGGAGGCTAAGAATGAAAGACTCAAGAAGAAACGTGCAAACCGGCCTCCTCTACTGAGTATTCTTCTAGCAAATGTCCACTCACTGGATAATACGCTGGACGAGCAGGATGGCTTTTCAATGTAACACTAAGAACTGTAACGTTATGGTTTTTACTATTGAGACTTGGCTCAACTCTTCAATCCTGGATTTGGCCATTGTTCCAGAGGGGCTCTCTGTTTAACACCAGGACCGGACAACAGAATCGAGGAAGAGCAAGGGGGGAGGTGGCTGCTTCATGATCAACAACCAGTGGTGCTCAGATGTGGAGATCATTTCTACAGGCCAGATTACATTGGTCGTTCTCACAGCGGTGTACATTGTACCACACGCCAACACCAAGCAAGCCCTTGACGCGCTGGAGTTATCGACAACACTGAGACCTCACGGCCGGAGATAATGCTGAGATAACGTCTACATCTCTCAATACCTTCTATGCACACTTAGAGAAAAACTTTCAGCTGAGGAGGTACAAAAGGCCCAGGACACCTGTCCACTAGTAATATCCAGTGCAGATGTGTGCAGATCCTTCAAAAGGACTAATCCATGCAAGGCACCTGGACCTGATGGCATCCCTGGCCGAGCTCTCAAGGTGTGGACAGATCAACTGGTGGATGACTTCACAGACATTTTCCATTTTCTACCTCTTACTCCTTCAGTCTGTAGTCCCCATATGTTTAAAAAAAGATCACAATTGTCCCTGTCCCCAAAAAGATTAAACCCCTCTGTCCAAATGACTACCGCCCACTAGAACTCACCTCTACCATCATGAAGTGCTTTGAGTGGAAAAACCTTCTTCACCTCCTCTCTTTCTGACTCACTAGATACACTACAATTTGCATACAGGCCAAACCTAGACCTCCACACTGCCTTCTCCTATCTGGACCAGAGGAACACATATGTGAAAATGCTGTTAATTGACTATAGTTCAGCATTCAATACCGATTGTAATTGTGCCCTCAAAGCTAGTCATCAAGCTCAGAGCCCTGGGATTCAACACCTCCCTATGTGACTGGATCCTGAACCTCCTGTGGGAGGGGCAGCTGTGGCTTTGTGGTAGAGTGAGTCGTGCACTAATTGAAAGTCAGGCTTCCCCCAGCCCACACGACGAAGTGTCCAAATTGCTCCCGAGGCTCCCTAGTTTACATCTCAGGACATATCTTTATTAGTACCTGTTTATACCTACATATCACCGTATTTATTATACTACCTGTTTATAAGCTGTTTATCCATCACTGTATATACAGTATATTTATGTGCATACTTGCCTATAACCTGTTCTCATAACCTGTTACATTACGGTTTATACATTTCACTGTTACTGTACACCTGTCAATCACAGTAGTCTATTCTGTTTTATTTATTATTTTGTATTCCTATATTTTAGCTGCTACACTATTTTATGTCTTAGATTCTAATTAGATTTTACTCACGTGACCTTTTTTCTATACATATTTGTATAAGCATTTTTGCCGGGGGCCTGAGATCTAAGCATTTCATTGCCAACGATTGCTTCACTGTAATTGTTGTGCAAATGACAATAAAGAACTTAACTTAAAGGTTTTTTTGATAACATTTTTGTGTAGGCGAATATTTAAAAAAAATACATCCACAGAGCTTTTAGAAAGGTGGGGAATAAAAGTATCACTTTTCCTAAAAACAAATATTATGATTTCATTTTAGATTGTCTAAATTAGATAACAGCTTCAATCCCTGAGGAGCTACGTTAGCATGCCAGCTGCGTTGAGCTCAACAGCTACGGTACTCACGTTAACATAAAAATCTGAAAATACTGATATTATCGTACAGTCGTCCTTTCTCCCTGTAGCCATTGTTGCTGTGTGGTGCTTAGCTGTTTTTTATAACCCGCTATGAGATTTGTTTTCAGCAAGAAAACACTTTGACTAATGTTAGGTCAACACTACATGCTAGTTAACGTCAACTGTAGCTGTCTGTTTAATGTCAAGCGCTATGGGTTTTAATAGCATCCCGACAATGTACTGTACTGTACTCTTTGATTGTATTAAAATGTAAATATTTACCTAATGTCTTATAGTGTAAGGATGATTGAAATGTACTTTTACGGTAAGTGTTGTGCACGGTAAGTGCAATATAGCACCCCTGTAATTATCAATTGATGGGAAAAAAGGGCTATTTTAATTTTTTAGCTAACGTTAGCCATATCCTCAGATTACCATAGATAACGTTACATGAAACACCATCGCGCAAAGTAACCTCAATCTGTAGCTAATGTATAGTTTTATGTTGCAAAATGAACTCATTGCTTTATCACGAAAGCTTGATCACTTGACATGACTGAGTCTCTCTGAGTCTCACTCCACTCGACCATGAAATGTGCAGGTTGTGCCACAAACTGGCAACCAATGGAATGGAATGGAAGGGGGGAGTGGGAGTGCGTCATCTAGTGGCTGAATGTTATCATTGATATCAATAGCACCTTTAACAAAAGTCACAATTCCTATGCCTGCTAGAAGGCTCTGTCACTTGAATGTAAACGGATGTTGTCTTTGGCACTTTCCTGAACTGAATGATGTTGTTGTTTTTTAAATAAAACACATAGAGTATATACATGTATGGACCAATGAACAATTACCAAAAAATGACCATTAAGCATAGAGAGAAAAAATAAAGGTGCGTTATTTGGATGTCAAAAGCAGCTAAAGAGTGGGATTACATCCTGTAGCTGCAAGTATTTGCGTTTAACTAGATGGAGCAGTCATATTCATGATGGCAATAGTAATATACAACTATTATGGCAGTTCTGCTAATGGAATCAGGGTATTTTTAAGTTGAATGGAGATAAAAGAAATTTTCAGTATGTTCTGAAAAAATGCCTTGAAAGTAAAAAAATATATATATATATACACAATTTTTGGGCTGAGCTGTGAAATTATTATTAGTAATGTGGAATTTAATGACCAAAAAGGTCCAGTAGGACCAGAATTCATGGTCATTTCACTCAGAACTGTCAGACACTTTCAGAAAAGTGCTTCACTTCAGTGCCGCACTTACACCCTAAACAAAATCACAAAATTCTGATAATCAATATGCCCAACAATACCTAGTCTTATATCACAATACTGATATCACAGTACATTGATTTGCTACAGTACACTGTACTGTGGGTATAAGGTATTTCATTATTCTGTTATCATTTAAAATACACCAAACAGCAAAGGAAAGCCTCACCTGTGGACTTGTGTTTGTCATCTGATTGGACACAAATTCTAATAAAAGTGAATGATTTTCGGAACTACAAAGAATTACCTATTTGTATCTGTCATTGGGAAATTGCATGCCACTTGGCATGAATTCTGACACAATACAATTTAACATCTACCAAGTTTTCTTAAAATCAGAAATCAGTGATGTCACTGATAGACACTATGTAGTTAATTCCAATTACTGTTTTAAAAAGGAAATGACACCAAAAGACCAATATAACTGACTGTCAGAGAAACTGAGACATCTAAACAAACCAAATAAAAAGCCTCTTTCTTTCATTATCTCCATACCATGGCTGAACTCTGGCCAGCAGAGGGCCCAGCATCAACGCCACTGTACTCCTGCCTGTCTGCGTGTCTGCCAGCCTGTCTGTCTATGTGTCTGTCTGTCAGTGGGTGGATAAAGACTCTCTCCTCACCGCCACACCCCCGCCCCAGTCTAACGACACTCCATCTTTAATCCCACCACCCTTCCCTCCCCCTTGAACTTTATCACCTATTAACTGCAGACCAAGTAAATCTCACATGGAAAAAAAAGTAAGGGGTTGGCCATACACACAAACACACACTCCTCCCTTCCAGTCTATAGCCAGTGGGCTGACATGTAGGTGCCCTTGCAGTATGACATGATGGGGCAAAAAACTGTTATTTCCCACTACACGGTTTTCCAAATTGAGTCTTATCCACCATCGCCATCACGGTTCTCTCTCCCTCCCTCCCTTCTGTCTTTCTCCTTTCTGACTTGCCAACCTTTACACCCAACACCATCCATCCACCACCTCCCTTATTCTCCTCATCTGTGCCCCTTTTCCTTAAACCGTGCTGTTGTCAGCGTTTGAGCTGGATTAGTTGGGGGGGGGGGAATGGGAGATGGGACAAACTGATAGCACCAGGCCAGGACGGCAATGATGGCACGTGCTTAACCTCAGCTCCTCAGGCTGGTTAGACGAGGGATACCGGCTGTGAGTGATTGTGATAAATGTGTTTTTCTGACAGTGAGGCTAATTTTAAGGTGGGCTAAAGGGGCCTAGACGAGCCAGACAAGCCTGGATTTGAGAGAGTTTGTTTGCTTTGCTGTGAGGGGTTAGGTCACAAGCCAGACCTGTCTGTTCGTTGTGAGGTATATGTGCTACCTTCAGCACCTATCTGTTACTGGTTGAAGAAGCAAGCTGACAGTTAGCTGAAAACAGTAAGATGTAGCTGAGAAATTGTCTCATGCACCTGTGTGCATTTGAGTGTGTTTTTCGTGGATGCATGGTATGGATGTTCACCTGCTGTATGTTCCAGGGGGCAGCAGACAGTGTGCACGTCTGTCTTTGAGTGCTCATGTGCAAGTCTGTGTGAATGATATGCTGTCACAGTCCATGAGTATGCATACTTAAATATTTTGGGAAATATGCTAATTCACTTTGAAAGTCAGATGTTCAGATGGATATCACTCTCATGTCTGTGTGTTAAGTACAGTGCTGGAGTCAGCATGTGGTTAGCCTAGCTTAGCATGAAGACTGGAAGCAGTGAGAAACAGCTGGAACAATTTCTTCGCGAACAACAGCCAGGTGCAGTGACTGTGTGCTGCTTCCCGGAGTCTCTTCCTCACAGTGAGATTGCCAGGTTTGGTACCATTGTGTGTGTACAGAGACCAAAACAATCTGTGCTAGCCAGAGATCCTACGCCGAAGTGCTGGACAAATGGATAAACAGTTCTTCAAAAACTGGTTCCACATTTAATTTCTGATTTTGGACTGAGCCAGGCTAGCTGTTTCCCTCTGATTCCACTTTTCATGCTAAGCTAAGCTAACCACATCCTGACTCCAGCTCTATATTTAACACAGACATGCAAAGAACAGAGAAGCAGAAACCTGTTTACAATGGCAAAGATGAGTGGGCCAAAATTCTCAATCAAACCGCTGATCTTCCGATTCGTGGATGACCTGCTCTATCACTAAGCCACAGCCGCCCTGTATGTATGCAACGTATCCTCATACAACGGTTCGTGGATATCTTACGATAAGCAATGCACCAGGTTTCGTGCTTAATCCTACGAATGTCCAGCAACCAGTAACAGGTGTACTGGACCTTCGTCGTCATGGTAACAATAAACACGTAGTTTGGTTAGGTTTAGGCACCAAAACTACTTGATTAGGTTTAGGAAAAGCTCACGGTTACGGTTAAAATAAGTAAGTTACGTTAGTAACTCATTGTAAGTCACATGATGTAAACATGTAAGTCAGTTAGGTCATGTAACTTACCATAAGTAACCATAACTTAAAATACGTTCATGTTGACTTTTGGTTTCGCACAGGACACGAACCCCAGTCTTCCAGGTAAAAGTCCTAGATTTCACCCATCCATCCATCCACATACATTGACACTCTTTATACTTCCTCATCTGACTTCCTCCTTTGATCCCGTCATAATTACTAAGGTCACTAGACCTCGAGGTCGCTGCCTAATGATAAATGTAACTGCCTCGTGGCTCCCTATTGCGTGGGCTATATACAAATTATAGTGCATTACTTTTCGTAGGTACAACGAAAAGTGAATGAGAACAGCATGTATACATACAAAGAATTTGGCTCCGTTTTTATATATATATATATATATATATATATATAATGCACAGTATATACATATATACATGTCTATATATTATAGACAGAGTTTATGTACAGTATATGAATGTACAATGGTGTGAAAAAGTGTTTGCCCCCTTCCTGATTTTGATTTTCCTTTCATGATTTTTTTGCATGTTTGTCACACTTAAATGTTTCAGATTATCAAACAAATTTAAATATTAGTCAAAGATAACACAAGTAAACACAAAATGCAGTTTTTAAATTAAGGTTGTTATTATTAAGGGAAAACAAAATCCAAACCTACATGGCCCTGTGTGAAAAAGTGATTGCCCCCTAAATCTAATAACTGGTTAGGCCACCCTTAGCAGCAACAACTGCAATCAAGCGTATGTGATAATTTGCATGAGTCTTTTACAGTGCTGTGGAGGAATTCTGGCCCACTCATCTTTGCAGAATTGTTGTAATTCAGCCATACTGGAGGGTTTTCGAGCACAAACTGCCTTTTTAAGGTCATGCCACAGCATCTTTGACAAGGCCACCCCAAAGTCTTCATTATGTTCTTCTTCAACCATTCAGAGACCTCACAACAACATCCAAAGAACTGCATGTTAAACTCAGACAAAACTGAAGTTATTGTACTTGGTCCCAAACACCTCTGAGACACATTATCTAAAGATATAGTTACTCTAGATGGCATTGCCCTGGCCTCCAGAACCACCGTAAGGAACCTTGGAGTTATCTTTGATCAGGTTTTATCCTTTAACTCCCACATGAAACAAACTTCAAGGACTATCTTTTTTCACCTACGTAACATTGCAAAAATCAGGCACATCCTGTCTCAAAATTATGCCGAAAAATTAGTGCATATTTGTTACTTCTAGGCGGGACTACTGCAATTCCTTATTATCAGGCTGCCCGAATAAGTCCCTTAAGACTCTCCAGTTGATCCAGAATGCTGCGGCAGAATGTACTTACAAGAACTAGGAAAAGATATCATATCTCTTCAATATTAGCTTCTCTGCACTGGCTCCTTGTAAAATCCAGAATAGAATTTAGAATCCTTCTCCTCACCTACAAAGCTCTTAATGGTCAGGCACCATCGTATCTTAAAGATCTCATAATACCATATTATCCGACTAGAACACTGCGCTCCCAGGATGCAGGGTTACTTGTGGTTCCTAGAGTCTCCAAAAGTAGAATGGGAGCCAGAGCCTTCAGTTATCAAGCTCCTCTCCTGTGGAATCAGATCCCAGTTTAGGGTCTGGAGGCAGACACCATCTCCACATTTAAGAGAAGGCTTAAGACTTTCCTCTTCAATAAAGCTTATAGTTAGGGCTGGCTTGGGTGAGTCCTGAACCATCCCTTAGTTATGCTACTATAGGCCTAGACTGCCAGGAGACTTCCCATGATGCACCTCTTTCGTCTCTCCCTCTCTGTCTGTATGCATTTTTATCCCATTACTGCATGTTACTAACTCGACATCTTCTCTCTTCTGTAGTTTTGTGCTTTCTTGTTTCTCTCCTCTCTCCTTCTGTCGCTTTCAGCAGGTATGCTGCCTCCGGAGCTGCAGAGTCTGGATCTGTGGTTGTGGGCCATTTGCTGCCCCTGTGTTCCTGCTCGACAACTGCTACTACAGTTGTTGTTATTGGCTCTGTTACTAATACTGACATTATTTTTCCTATAGCTGTCATTCCTATTATTACTAATTTATTAATATTAACACTATAATTACTATTCTGCTATGTATAAAAAAAATCGTGGTCTTTGCATTGCTTGCTCATGGTGGGATTTGTTGGGTCTCGGTAATTAATATTATAAACAGTACGGTCTAGACCTGCTCTATAGGAAAAGTGCAATGAGATCACTTATGTTATGAATTGGCGCTATATAAATAAAATTGAATTGAATTGAATTAAACTGTGCATGTTGTTCCTTTAGCTGAATTTTCATTTAAGAAGAAAACCTATTATATTACTATTTATTTATTGATGACTCCTCAACTCACTGTTTTCCCATGAATATACAATATCTATTTATTACTCTTTAACTGGCGTCATTTCCATCTCACATGTTTGTGTCTGAACCAGATCCAAAATGACATAGCAGTGAGGATAAGAGGTGGAGGCTGGCAGTGAAGTGATGAGTTTTTCTTTTTTCATTGTTGCCATCCCTCCTCCTCTCCTCATCACTGTCCTCCCTTTAAATCTGTCACCCACTACATGTCTGGACAGCGGGGGACTGGAATCAAATTCTCATCGCCTCTCCGTCTCTGACCTGAATCTCACTGGGGCCCACAGTAACAGCTCAGAGAGTGAGAGAGAGAGAGAGAGAGAGAGAGAGAGAGAGAGAGAGAGAGAGAGAGAGAGAGAGATGAGAAAGAAGGGGTGTACAAAATAATTGAGAGGAGGAGAGAGGGAGGCTGAGAGGGAGGAATCAAGTGAGACATGGAGAGAGCGGGGAAATTGGGGAGAGCTATATAAGTGTGTGTGTGGTGGTGGTGGGGGATGGTACTTGAACACTTGAGTGCTATGTGGAAGAAGTTGGAGAAGAGATTGGGAAAATAGAAGGAAATATAAGTCCAACCGTAAACATGTTGTCTGCTACCAATGATTCACTCCTCTCTCAGTACCAAGTTACAAAACTGTGAAGAAGATCAAGCTTCTAAACTTCTTATGTTAAAAAAAAATACGCACACAGGCGTCGTTGGACCGTTTCAACTGTCTGCCAGTCCTTTCTTTTTTCACAGTAATCATCTTGGTTGATTTGACAAATGATGCAGTGCCATTCTGTCCAACTGCTTACAAAATAAACAACACTGGCTAGCAACCCCTAGAGGCTGCAACATTCACAAACCCCACACCAAGCTTTGAAAATTTTTCTTGGCCTTCTGTTAGTTTTTAATATTGCAGCAGAGGAATGTTAAAAGAAGAAATTGGTACATTGAAATGGCCAGATGAAGAGGCGACAGGTTCTTACTGAAATTTGGACAAAGCTCCAAGATGTCATCAAGGTGACCAATACCTGTTACTGTGCCAGTGTCATATGGAAAATCACCCATGGCATCATAAAGGGTTTTTCATGATATACTGTATATGTGTTGTTTCTATCACTTAGATTTTCAGCCTTTCTTCCATGTGAAATTAAATGGGGACATGGATAGTTACATGTAGGCTGTTTCACAATCAATCCATATTTGGTCCCTAGTGCACTATATTTACTTTCCGGCATTTAATTTAATGCTGCGTTCTACCTGTATGTGATGCAAGTCAGCTCCAGCGACATTGGAATGTCCTAACTGGTCATGAGCGATGCAGCACACCGTTTTGAGCTGAACTTTTGTCAGACGCCCTGTTTCTATTTATTCCTGTTCGCATTGAAAATGCTGCATCATGAATGAGGAACGGTTGATTCATGAAGTTGAATTGAGGAGTTATCTATACGATACCTCTCGTTTAACTACAAAAACCTAAATAAGGTGGCAGCTGGTTGGAGGGAGATCGCCAGGGAGCTGGAAGTTTCTGGTAAGAATTTTTTTGTGCGTGTGTGTTTTCTGTCAGGATGCTCAGGATTGTTTTTATTTTTCAATATAAAACGTGTTTTCTGTTTAAAAAGTACCAACGTAGGAAGATAGCAAGTACTCACCCACCATTTACTTGAGTGGTTACCTCTCCGATCTGATCTCAAGCGCACAGCTGATAGGTACGTGGTTTGTTTACATGATGTAACAGAAGTGCATGTTTAATGGATTCATTGTGGACACCCATTGGAAAGTCCAATGTTCCCCGATGCAATGTGATAATCGGACGCTCGCTTGCTGTTAGGACACGGTGTAAATGTTTGAATTCAGGAAATACTTTGCCTTTAAGATTTGCTCTTTTATGTACTGAACGTTATCAAACCAAAGACACTTGTCAGTTCCTCTATCTACACCTCAGAATTGTTCTATACCTTGGTTGCAAAGCCAGCCTACATGTTTTTTTTTCTTTGTTTCTTGTGATCTGACAAAGGATTTGTTTGGAACAGATATAATAATTTCAAGTGGGCTGTACAACAGAAGATTGACAGCTGTTTGACAGAAGTGATGGCGTGTTTGGTTAAACACAGCTCTTACTATGATGCATTCAGTCTATAAGTTGCTTTCTGCAGCCATGCTAGTGGCATAGCCCTGTAGATGTCAGTGTCGCTCATTCAGTCCACCACTTTGGTCTAGACTAAAATATCTCAACATCTGTTAAATGGATTGCCATTGCCATTGTATACAGACATTCATGGGCTCTACAGGATGAATCCTACTGACTACGGTGATCCCCTAACTTTTCATGTAGTACCCTGAGGTTGACATTTCTTTAGTGAAATACCTCAACAGCTACTGGATAGATTGTCATGAAATTTGGTACAGACGTTCATGTTTGGTAGTCCTCTGACTTCTCATGTAGCACTATCAATATGTTGGTTCATTACCAAATACCTGCAAAACTAATGACATTTCCTTCAGCCTCAGCTGTACTTTGTGTATTGTGCTAACTAGCAAATGTTAGCATGCTAACATGCTAAACTATGATGGTGAACATGGTGTAGATGCTAAAATCAGCATGTCAGCATGCTGACATTAGCATTTAGCTCAAAATACTGCTGTGCCTAACCACAGCCTCAGTCTTGTTAATGTAGAAAGATACGTCCATCCATCTATCATCATTTATTTCATCCATTAATCTGTCCATCCATCCATTCATTTCTATCCATTCATTCATCATATAGTCCATATCTCCATCCATCCATCCACTTTTTATATCTGCTCTTTCCTGTTGCTAACACGTCCATATTTACTGTAAGTTGAATCTTGAATGCAGTTATTTCACTTTGACCACTGAAATATTCCATTAAAGTATTTCTACTTTTACGTAATTTTCCCAGACTACCTCCAGTGCCACTGCAGAGGGGGTCTATCTATTAACCTACATGTATATTTTATGCAATCGTGAGCATGATTTATATATAGTATGCACAATAGGATTTCATTTACATAAATTAGTATTTGAATTCATTAACGCAAACTACATTTCCCTGCAGGACGTATATTCTAGATGAAAGCCTTATTTTAGCTCCTGTTGCCTCTGCTCACCACCTCCCTCCCTCTCTCTCTGCCTCTGTCCCATTCTGTCCTCTGCTCTCTCGCCCTCACTATTGGTCCATATGGTTCATGGTGTCATATCTGGTCCTGCCGGGTCCCTAATTAGTTAATTTCTCATTGGAGACCTGTGTGTGTGTGTGTGTGTGTGTGTGTGTGTGTGTGAGAGAGAGAGAGAGAGATCCAGCAGGTCTCTTTCACTACTAATGAGCGAGTGAATTGGACAGAAGTCACACTGAGAGAAAGGATGCCCCCCCCCCAATACTCAGACACAGACACATCTCGCACACACACATCTCTAAATCTCTAATTAATACACACACACACACTTACAAAAGCAGAACTCCTCCTGCAGGTTATTGTGGCCAAGGAAGGCAAGTAAACACCAACTGTGGCTGGAAGTAAATTAGAAACAGCCACACACTCCTCTAATATGAATCATTTGCCTCATATTATTGAAGGATAATTCCAGTTCATTACAAATTGCATCCTTTCTTTTTTCGTAGTTTTGGCCATCATTTCTATCAGTTATGATGACATTGTACTTAACAAGTTATTACTGAAATCTGGGAACACGGTGGCAACAGGTTAGGGACATTTCAGATGTGCTCACTTTCAGTTTACCTCCAAATAAAGTGATTTAACCCTCCTATCATGTCGTGGGTCAATTTGACCCATTTCCATTAGAGTCATGACCTTACATGTAAGGTCTTGGACACACTTTTGTGCTGTGGAATTGTCTGTGCCAAATTTGTATACAATGGTGATGTTAAGGGTCAATTTGACTTGCTGATGATGCTTTCATGTATGTAAATAGTTGCAAAATTAAATATGTGTCTACGATTGTATTGTTGTTATAGCTTTTTTCTTTGTGTTGACTGGTTCGTCTTGGCAACTGCATTATTTTAATAGAATAATTGTCAAAATGCTATAGTTTATGAGAAAGAAAATCTTTATGAAATAGTTGTTAACTGTATAGTGTATATGTCAAATTTTGCATTTTTTCTGAATTATCTGACAAGACATAATTGTCATTTTTACTAATTTGAACTCATTATTTGCCTGTTTGTGAGTGTATTTATGTGGGTCAATTTGTTGAATATGGAGCAGGAGTTAGGTGGCACTTACCCTAGCTTAGCATAAAGACTGACAGCTAGCCTGGCTCTGTCCAAAGTTAAAAAATACATCTACCAACATCTCTAAAGCTCACCAGTTAACACATTGTATCTTGCTTGTTCAATCTGTGCACAAGCAGAAATGTAAAAAAGACAATTCGTGGTTTCAGGAGGAGTTATGTGCCACAACAATTTTAGGGCAAGCACAGTGACTTTGCGCAGAGTCTTTACGTCACAGTGAGGTTGCCAGGTTTGGTATAATTGTGTCTATGGAGATGCCAAAACCAAAACCTGTGCTCACCAATAGTATCTGGCAACCTGCCTCACAACTGGAGACACTGCTCAGAAGTACTGGCCAGATGCATGCTGTTACTCGTCCAGAAATAGTTCCAGCACATAACACCACCTAAAACCACAAACTGTGGTTTTAACGTTTCTGTTTATGTGATTAAAGCAGTGAGAGACATCGTGTTAATTAGTGAGCTTTAGCGGTGTTGGTAGGTGTATTTCTTTTAGTTTTGAACAGCAGGCTATTCTTTCCCCCTGCAACCAGTCTTTATGCTAAGCTAAGCTAACCACACTTCCTAAATCCTCCTCTATACTTTAACACACAGATATGAGATTGATATTGAGCTTCTCATCTCACTCTCATAAAAAAGACAATGACTACTTTTTTATTACCTGTGTGTGCTAGTGTGTCAGTGTGTGTGTATTCATTGAATATTTGTCTAAAGCACTCTGCTTAGACAGTTGTATTAGCAAAAGCTATTCATTGTATGTGTTTATGTGTGTGTGTCAGTGTGCAATCAAATGAGGGTGTTATCTCCTTACCCAGGGTGCTCAGGGCCTTGCCTTGCCACCATCTGATCCCTATCTTCCTCCCAGTCGTCGCCTTCATCCTTCCCTCTTCTCTCATTCAAATTCTTGCCCCAACACCTTCCCTTGCCTGTACACCCACTTCCACACATCACACACACATGCGCCCATTTGAATTATTAAACTAGTGGGGCTAGTCCTTCCTGGCTCAAATCATTCTCCAAAATCCTAAAGGCTAAGGATCACAGTTAACAATTTTTACTATTGTGGGCCTGAGAATATACAAGTGTGGACATTTGTTAGGACAATACCTTGCCATACTCTGTTGTCAATTCAGTTTGGTGAATGTAGTCAGAAGTCCAAGACTCACTAGGAATAAAGTATGGACTGGAAGAAAAGTAATTTTGCCCCATGCACAGCAGGGCAAAGTATGGGGATGTCACTTAATTTGTCAGTGTAACACTTTGGCTCAGATCAAAATTTCTGAACAACTGCCAGCCAGATTCATGATGACTTTGTTGACCCCATGACCTTTCATTTAGTACCACCGTCAGGCCAAGTTCTCCACTTTACCAACAACAAGGTATCTTTGAAAAATAATGGCAGCTTTATGGCCTTGAATATTGCTCTGTTGTATGGTCTGCAGCCAACAAGAAGGATATACAAGAGCTGCAGTTAGTTCAGTGGAAGCTTTAGGGATAACAATGTCCGTCGGTCGGTCCACCACTTTGGTCCACATTGAAATATCTCAACAACTATTGGATGGATTACCATGACATTTGGTACAGACATTGATGGTCCCCAGAGTATAAAGCCTACTGACTTTGGTGACCCCTGACCTTTCCTCTAGAGCCACCAGCAGGTTGAAATATTTCGTTTCAGAAACAGGTAACAACTTTGGAATTATCAAATTTTAGAAAACTAACCCACTAAACTAAGATGTTGAACATGTAAACAAGATGTAAACTGTTAAACATCAGCATATTAACATTGTTATTGTTAGCATGTTAGCATGCTAATGTAGTGCCAGGAAGTGTTATGATGCATCAGTGTAACTGGGTCCGGAAAGTATGTGGTATTGCACACCTTTCAGGCCATAAGAGTGCAGTGCACAGTAAAAAGATATGTGGGTATAGTAGAAGTAAAGCAATAAGATCATTCTCCTAAGGCTACATTAAGATGATAAAATATTTTTACTTTTGTTGCTGTGATAATTATTTTGATGCTATGTGTTTATTATTTTTACAGTGAATAAACAAAAATCTACCAACTCATATGTTGAATTATGACAGTAGCAGAAATAAGAAACAACAAAAGTATTTATATCAAAATGTAAAACACTAAGGCACTAAAAGTAGTCTAACCATCAACCAAACTGCAGCAGCGAGTCTCCAAAAACTCAGTCCCCCAAGTGGTCTCTTCGGTATTTTTTGACGTATAGGCTGCATGAACGGGAAGTGTCAAGGGCAACAAGTCTGTACAAGAGCTGGTATCAGCAGCAGCTGAGTCGGGTCAGGTTGAGTTGAGTTGAGCATACGGGTTTGTAGTACTGAACAATCTCAGAAGCGAGCACATAAGCCCCAAGGGGAAAACATGATTCACTCAGTCACCACCGGCAGTGCTAAAAGCTAAACTTTGTCACACAGTGCTCGAATAAGTTTGTAACACAGTTTAAGATTGTAATGCTTCATTTTATATGGCTGGCAGTTAGATTGGCAACACATAAAAGCCAAGAAGGCAAGAGCTTTGTCAGTGTTGGACTTTGGAGTGCGGCTTTTCCCTGGAGGCAGTATGTACCAGTGCGGACCCAGTACAAATCCAACTTGCAAAAGAGTCAGTAGAAAAGAACTGTTTGTTCAGTTTTGGCCAGCACTATGCTAATGTTCATTTACCTCAAAGCACTGCTGTGCCTAGCCTCACAGAGCATGGCTGCAGACTCGTTTTTCTCTTTCTCTTTTTAATATTTGGTATTAGTAACATGCTGCAAAATCAAAATACATGTAGTCTCTCTTTCTCTTCCTCCCCTCCCAATACTGTCCATCATAACAGTCATCATGTAGCCTCAAAAGATAGCGGAGCAGACCACGAAAGGAGCTATCTTTTGCCCTCGAAATAGATGAATGATCTTACTTTTAATCAAAGCTGAACTTATCTGTACCATGTCATGGAGCACACAGCCATGAAACTTAAAATAACACTGTGCATCATGTCTACAAGTTCATATAGAGATGGCAACTTAAAGCATCCATCCCGTGTAACACTCTTGACCGTCCAAGAATTTACATCAGATAGTCAAATACTGTAGAGTTTATCTATGTTGCTTCAGGTAGGAGTAGAAAAATACAAATTGTGCCACAACCATGGCAGTGAAATGCCTTTTAAGCTGCAGAGATGTTGGCACAATGCTGCATGAAGGCCAGTTAATCAACATTATTGAGTGTGTGTGCTGGCATCTCCCATAATTCTTCTCACCTTTGCTACAGTCTATCCCCACAGCTGACTGTGAAGCATATAGTTGCAGTGAATTGATAGTTTACTATGAATACAGACAGTACACTGTTGGAGTGTTACAAAATATGGTGTGGCTGCTGAAGCGCTCCACATATGAAGGATGGTTTAAAGGTAATACAGCAGAGACCACTATATACTGTAGTGTGATTCCCTTGTCCAGGTGTGTGAGTATGTGTGTGCGTGTGCATGTGTGTGTGTGTGTGTGTGTGTGTGTGTGTGTGTGTGTGTGTGTCAGGCTATGAATTTTATTACAGCTCCCAAATAGACTCTGGCCCCAAAGCCCAAGCCTCTACACATCTTCAATTTCAAAACGGTGGAGAGAAGAGGAAGAGCGAGGGGGGGATGAATAGGATGCCATGAAAAAAAAAGACGGAGAGAAGGGCCCAAAAGAACGAGCGAGGGGAGGAAAATGAAAGCGAGCTGATTCAATCTTCAAGCACCTTACAAGCGTTTGCGTCAGGTTTCTTGTTTAAAAGGAGAGGTCGATGAGAGGATGTGGAGGAAGAGAAAGAGGGAGAAGTATGTGTGTGTGTGAGGGGGGTAATGTCCACGACTCCTCCTTGTTTTCTCCCCTTCTCTCTCGCACATTCATTCCTTCTTCTCTCTTTTCCAAACTGTAGTGAAAAGATTAAATTGTTTACGAGTGCGAAGCGCGGCTAGCTCGAGCGGATGAGCCAAGAGCGACAGAGATAGACATTCTAATTCGCAGCTGTACTTAGCGCCCGGGTCCCTGTGTGCAACCACTAATTCTTTTATCTGGCTGCAACACTCCGGGCTTCAGCCACATTCAAAAAAAGAAAAAAAATATATATATAGAGGAAGACCAAGAAGAAGAAGAAGAGGGGATTGAGGAGGGGGAGAAAAAAGAGAAGTGAATGGGGCAAAAAATACAGTTTTACACTGTACAACTGATAAAATAATCTGTACTTGAATACTTGATTTCATTTTTTTTCCTCCTCACCCCCCCACTCTCGTCACCCCCCAACCTCACAAAGAAGGGTCGTCCGAGTGCAGTCTTAACCCTTTATCTTGACTGAGCAGAAAGACATTGCCAGCATCTCTGTCTGGGCTTGGGGGGAGTGAGAGGGTGTGTGCGTGTACATATGTGTGTGCTGGTAATATGTGTAGGCTATGTGTTAGTATGTGCCGGAATTGGAAAGCTTGATGAGAGACGGAGGGACGTCTGTGTGTGTGTGTGTGTGTGTGTGTGTGTGTGTGTGTGTGTGTGTGTGTGCGCGTGTGTGTGTGTGTCTGCAAGGCTAGTGAGGTGGGGATACAGCATGGAGAAGAATTACTGTTATCTCCCAGGAAGAAGAGGGAAGGGGGCGAGATAAGAAACTACTGCAGCCGGCAGAGAGAGAGAGAGAGAGAATCAGGCGTGTGAGAAGTCGTTTTTCGATGGGGGCCGCCGTTGTAAATTTGCAGGATATTCAGAGCGAGCTAGCCCTGCTTGTGTGACTGCATCCATCTCTTTTTTTTAAACCAGAGGTCTGCTCTCCTGATAGTGGCATTGTACGCGGCACACTGTATGGAAAGCTCATCAGTGCTGGTTGCCTATTGGGGCATTATCGGACCTAGTAAGGTAACTGCACGCTTATAGACTGCACCCAGATAATGGGGGGCAGAAGAAAAGAGATAAAGGGGGGGGACCTCTTCTCATTAACAGCTATCTACTGCACTGCAGACACTGGGGCTGTATTGAGTGGTTCCTATGCCGGGCATAAATTAAAACGCACCCACTGTGAGGAAGTGGAGGTGGTGGGGGTGAAGGTAGTGAGGAGTGTTGTAAATGACAGTGAAGCAGAAGGGTGGGGCATGCGGGGGGGGTGCTCTCCTCTCAGCCTGGCTTCAGTCTGACAGAGCTCTGCCCACAGATTGGAGGAGAACACACACATGATGTGTGTGTACTAACAAGCAAATGGACTGGCTGCTTGATGGAAATGTCAGTGTGCTGACTTCACAGTTGGCCATGTAGAGAATTACACAAGTTAATGTCCATTCTATATCCTTTCTGGTTCAAAACCGCTGCTTGACCTTTCCTCTTGGAATGCCTTAAGCTGCAGTTCCACTAATGACCATCAGATGTTTTTGTCTTTTTTCGCCACCTGGGGGCAGAACTCTACAACAAGCTAAAAATCACTGACATCTGACGTGTTATAGCCTTGTTAAGTTGGTATGGCTAACGTGTTAGCAAACAGTTGCCTATTCAAACATTCTGCAGACACAGAGCAACATTAGCATTCATTTGGAGTTGCGTTTCTCGCCACTTAACAAGTGGAAGTGCAATAATCACTCTCCTTTTAGCTTCGGTTTGGTCTTCACCAACTCCCGAGAACAAAATCTAGCCCTTTAGTTGCGAAATGCTCCATTATGCTCTGGAAAACTGTGCTAGAAAGAAAGATGATTTTTATTTGACATGTGTTTTACGTCGGATGCCCTTCCTGACGCAACTCTCTGCACTTATCCAGACTTGGGACTGGCACAAGAAGACACTGGCTTGTGCCCCCGTGCGGTTGCATTATGATGAGAGCTGTTAAATGGAACCAAAACATTAAAGTTGTGGACCGTAAAAACCCAAACCATGACCTGAAATATGCAAATGTGCTCCATAAAGCTATGGGGAACTGCAGTGGTAAATATGTCACTTCAAGCAACCCCTTTCACATTAGTAATTTGACCCATAATTAAAATAAAAATATTGATTAGTGCAGCTTTAAATACGTAATTTTACCTCTACTCATGCATTTTGGTGGCAGTTTTTTAGTTGCCTTTATTTGACAGGAACAGCTGAAGAAAGAGCCTTGTACATGGTGCACGCGCTCTACCAGGTGAGCTGGGGGCCCCTTGGTGGCAGTTTGATGTTAAGGCTTAAAGAGAGGTATGTTTGGAGGCATGCTTACTTTTTTTAAAGGTCAATTAAGCTCGGCCCTCCATCCACACTAAGCCTGTTTTCTCACTCCAAAACAAAGCTAAAAAATGTTCTCCACAGACAATACATCTGAAAATGCTGGTCATGCATGTTAGTGTTGATGGGGGAAATTGAGGATTTGGGAAATGATGATATAAGTCTAGTCGGGGGCTGCATCGCAGTAAAGCTAAGAAGACAACTTTGTGTCACCTCTTGTGATCATAAAATACTGATTTGACCGAGCAGCAGTGAAAGAGTTACTGTTTACCTGGTTAACATGTAGCTTTTATTATCCACCATCATATCACTATCTTCTGCTCATTCACTTGTGTGAAACACAAGGAAATATGCAAATGAGAACAGCTACACTGGGAACCTGGCTGTATTAAAATACAGTATAGGTGATCACAGACAGAAGGAGGGGACTGACCCAGCTGTGTCTGTCCCACTCCTTACCTGACGCACAGTTGTGTTGTATTCCTCTGGTCTTTTAGTGTTGACGGAGATCTTTAAGAAAACAACCTGAAAACACTAGTAGGGAGGGAAGTAGGGAGGGAAGTAGGGAGGGAAGTAGGGAGGCTAGGTTTTGGGCAAATAACTCTATTCAGCCAGTTCAGCCCATGATGTGCTCTTTTGTATATCATTTGTTTTTGTCCAGTGTTTAAAGAAATGTTGGTTTAGACTCAAGGTAGTACTTTCACTTTGTCTACAAAATTGAGCTGGTGCAGCATTCCAGATTGTGACTGTTATAAAATCACTGAATTGCCAGCAGTCCATTGCAAATAACAGTGAAATTCAGGCAGTCAACTCACATAGTAGTTTATTGTACACGTTAATATAGATTTCGTTTTGGCATCACCACTGACTGTTTTATATTGCTACCTGAGAAGCAAAGAATTTAAGTGATCAACGGCAGAGCAGGCAGAGATCAATGCAGCCCTCAATGGGGAACCATGCTGTGACATGCAGAGGATGAACACTGAGTCTGACTGCTGAAATAGACCTCCCAGTTGCAGATGACAATACACCATGAAGCTTCAGCTGGGCCAGGACACACCACCAATCTAGTTGTCTCCCTAAACTTGCTTTCAGGGAGACAACTAAAATTGATAATTGCACAGAATGTCTTGTGCGCCGTTGCAGAGTAGAATGTTTCTTAGAAACTTGATAATTGCGGTGGTGCAGTAATACTACAGTGGTAGTATTACTGGGAAATGTGCCCCACTTTCTAAGTAAACAGAAATTACCACAGTCCCAGCAAGGAATAAAGTTACAGGAATACTCCGCTGAAAAGTATCTTTTGAACATCACATACTCAAGCCCTGTAACCTTAAAAGGTGGCTCTGCATGGAAACTTCGTAGTTTGCTCTTTTGTGGAGGGAGGCAGCTATAGTCAGCTTGCATTTACAGCAGTTACAATGGATTTCAAAGAACACCCAGTCACCAAAAAATGTGAAAATGTGTCAGAATGTCCTTTGAAAACTTCTCAAACCACCTCTACAGCCTAATCCACATCTGCGCTGTTGATAAATATGCTCAGCATGTTCCAAAATGCCCTTGTTTCGCCAGTAAATCGCTAAATATGCTACTTCAGAGGGAGCTTCAGAACTACAGTGTGAGGACGCACTAACATGGCAAGTAGTGTATTTAACTGCAGTATGTTGCAGCTGCTGTCATCCATGAAGTAGCAGGCCAGAAACTTGTTAGAAGCGTCTTTTAAGCTCACAGGAGTTGAGGAGCTGATACTTAAGACCCATTTTTGCTGAAATATTCCTTTAAGCATGCTATATTTCTACTGCTGTACTTTTATGTGCTCTTGCTTTTTCTTGACTTAAAAGGTCAAGAAGCCCTGACCAACACCAGGCTATGATGAATCAGACTCTATGAGCACTACAGCCCACAGAGCCTAAGGGGTAACATGGCAGTTTTAAAAGAAATAGAGAGCCAAAGTCATGACGGCACCTCCTGTCTAGCCTGTGTTCCACTAGCTTCTGTAAGTCAGTGCAATCTCTCATTCAGCATTTCTTTCATCCGAAAAAATAAGCGAGTTCTTGGGGTTTACTTTCCATATTCAAGGACGAATCAGCCACCTCTGTAGCATCCACTACATTGCTATTGCTATTAGAAATGAAAACCATACAAAAAACTACAGCAGCCATGAAATTAAACAGTGTGGGTACGTCATTATGTCATTGTAATTTGGTTTTGTCCATATTCAAAATATCCACCAAGGCTCTCTTTTTGAAAGTAATTTTTTCAACTTTTTAACAGTAACCTCTGCTATCTAAAAATGTCTACAGCACCCGCTTCTCTCTATCCTGCTCTTATCACAGCCTGAAGTGCTGTACTCGGGGCGGGGGGGGGCGCTGGGGGGGGGGCAGCTCTCCTGTCTGCATATTGATACCACTGCAGCACTCGTTTCATGGTTACTGTGGTTGTGTCCCCCCTCACACTCCGTCTCTGGGTCTCTTTCTCTCTTGTGCTGTTGAGGGACATGATGAAGAGGAGGGAAAACGCAGCTGGCCTCAAAACAAGCTAGAAAAAAAAAAAACAATACTCTCTTCCTCTTTCCAGACCCCTCCACCCCTCCACCATCTCTGCTGACACACAAGCATGTACAAACTGGCCAAACATATACCGACACACTGACACTTTGTGCACTTTTAGAGTGTTTGTGTATGCATGTGTGTGTGGAGAAGACAATCATCAGCTGGCAGAGCCCACGTCTTCCTGACAAACCACCGCTCTCTCTCTTCTACCTTCTCCCTTTCTCTCTCTTGCTCTCTTGCCTCCCCCCTTCACAATAGAGTTTGCGTCTTCATTTGCATTGTGCAATTGGCTCTCGGCGGCGGTGTGTTGTGGCCAGACAAGTGTAGCATTACGGGGGGAACAAGTCACCATGGGGGAAGGTTAATACAGACAATAAGGGAGGCAGATAATGGGAATTGGGTTCCTGTTTTTCAAACCTCTTATCGGCCCCGGCGCGAGAAATCAGGCCCCTGCTTTGAATAAAGAGGTGGGGGGTATTTAAAGGGCCAGCTCTGTCAAGAGCGCTGCTGTCATGTCCCTACACGACTGTGGTTTGTTCTGTGACATTTCCACAGATGGGGGGGGGGGAGTAGGTAGTGGGTGATGGTGCTATGGTAGCATGGTGTGATTAAGCCTGCCCTGACAAAACTCCATTGTACTGCCTCATCCCCCGTTCTTCATTCATCAGTGTGTTCAGATATGTGTGCAC
Organism: Siniperca chuatsi; assembly: GCF_020085105.1. Classification (NCBI taxonomy): domain Eukaryota; kingdom Metazoa; phylum Chordata; class Actinopteri; order Centrarchiformes; family Sinipercidae; genus Siniperca; species Siniperca chuatsi. The sequence goes on from NC_058048.1 coordinate 2,610,873, forward strand.
ATATCTGAACACACTGATGAACACACAACAAAAAGGATGCATCCATCGAACATTTCGTTTTTCCATCATTCCACATGTGCATGTTGACAAATCCCGTAGGAGGTGCTTTCACGGGACCTTACTTAACACGAAAAAATACCATAGTGGGCAAAGGAGAACACCCAGCCAAACAATCCAAAATGAAATGGCACAGAAGATTCACAGCATTCACATAAATAAATAACCAAATAAATATGAGCATCAATGTCATGTAAGTGTGCCAGATTCAGCCAAAAGTGCACACGGTCTTCCTGTGCAATGAGGGATTATTGGTGACATTTCAGGTGTGCTCACTTTCAGTGTGAACTCCAAATAAAGTGGTTTAAATAATCTGGATAAACTGTCGTCTGATCGTCTGACTGGCTGTAGTGATGTCACAGTGTTCCCAGATCTCAACAGTTACTTTGGTCAATACAAAGTTAATTACATAACATTACATTACATAACATAACCAATAGAAACAATGGAAAAAACTACAAAAATAAGACCAATGTTGTAATAAACCACAATTATTAATGACAGTTGTCTTTTGATGGACACTTACCTTTTTGAGAAATGTATTTACACATTTGGGCTTAGGCATGTTTTGTTTATGTTTTTATACAGTTTTACAAATGTTACAATACATCACATTACATTAATTGCTTTTGTCCAAAGCAACTTACAATAAGTGCTTTCAAACTCAACAGGAACAAGAGCTAGATGTCATCAAAAACTCTCCCAAATTAACAACAAAAAGTGCGTTGAGAGCTATGTAATGTAAATGTAATGTAACATTTGTAACTGTTAGCATAAACATAAGTGACTTCATGGTGTGAATCTTTGTCTACAGTATACAGTATGAATAATGATGTGGAGATGAGTCTGTCCTCATGAGAAAAATGATAGCATCAGGCAGTTGCTCAAATGCTGAAAACGACTTACGTCAAGTTTACCTGTCATGTGACCTCCCCCCCCCTCTCCCTGTGCAAATTATGAGCGTTCTCCCTCAGAAGAAAAACCTCCTCCTACTGGGAATCCACATCAAACGTGAGATGTGAGCAGCATGGAGGCATTATTAAAGCGTTCGGCCTGTTCAATCCACATCGGACTCCGACCTCCGTTCAGCCTTCTCTGTCATCAGAAGCAGCACCGCTCCTGAGGTGCTGACAGGACAGCAGCCGGCCTATCAGAAATGTACTGTATAAAAATACTTTTCAAGTAGACTGTGTGAGGATTATACAGGAACTGTTTGTATTTATTGATTGATTGCTTTTATTTCACCGTGGTGAGTGGGGGAATCTACCTACAGTGAGACTTGATCAATCATTACAGATAATTGTTACATATTATTAATATATTACAATTAAACAGTTCGCAACATAAAAACAGCATGAGATGTATGTGATTTAAACAGCTAACTGTGGAGATTGCGCTTCACTAAGCGCTCCAGAGGAAAAAATGGACTCTGGGATTTAACTGAGTTAAATCCCAGCCGATATTATCGGCCGATACTGGCCCACCACAGGTATATTGGTATCGGCACATATGTTATCCGATATGAGCCGATATATAATATAGCCGATATTTTATTTTCAGTATATTTGGCGCTGTCCCTACAGTGGCAAGCTGTGTAACATGAGAGAGAAGAAGCAGCTATAGTTTGTCAGTCAGTAGCAGACTGAAAGGTAAGCGTCAGAGCTTCTCTTCATCATTCTGCAGCTCAGCAGACGGCGGGGTGATGGCGGTTTGAGTCTGTTGAGTGTTGACTTCACGCTACATTGTTACCTAGTGGGTGAGATGCTGGAAAGGAAATTTTTTTTCACCGGATACGCTGAACGTTTCCCCTGAACGTTTATAGCAGAGGCACTGTTTATCTCTTTATCTCAGCAGCGAACCATGTTAGTAGTGAGTGATATTGCTACAGGTGACGTGGTTAAGAAAAATGTGTTTGATTGGAGTTCAGTCCATTGAAATAATGGTTCAGAATCAGAACAAAGCTATAGCCATATATATGTGGTTTAGTAGAGAGCAGTGGTGGAATGTACATTTAGTACTGTACTTTAGTACAGTTTAGAGGTACTTGTACTTTACTTGAGTATTTCCATGGCATTTTCTGCTACTTCAGCAATTGACCAATACTGAACAGTACTGATTTTATTAAGCTATTTATTTTATTTTTATTTATTCTGTATTTTCTGTGTTTATTTCTAGAATCGATTGACAATGTAAATGTTAAATAACATGCTAAATAATATTTAACTTAAAGATTCTTTCATTGCAACGATCGCAAGGAAAACAGTAGAAATACTCGTTCTCGTTACAAAGTAGTCTACCAGGGATGTGTGCTTGCGTGTATTTGATTCCCCATCGCAGCACCTTACTGGATGATGTTGCAGCAAAAGTTGAGCCAAATTAAACTTTTTTGCATAATGATCCTGTGGCTTTTCAAATAAATGTCTAAAGTCGGCCTGAACATGGCCTTAAGAGGGAGGCCAGGGTAGATGGAAGATTCTGTTGCCTAAACTAAACCAAACCTTAACCATAGTGGTGGCAGATCAGGAAACAAATATTAATCTTTTGGTCTGCAGTTGAGACTGGATTTTGAGATGACAATAAAATACATTGGGTTAAAAAGACAGCAAAAAAAGAAACAAAAAAAGCATCAAAAATGCTCCTTGTTTACAAAAGTGATGCATATTACAGAAGGTGATGATGGCCAAATTGCCTTACTCACATTATTGTTTTAATGACTACAACAAACCACAGTGCCATGCTCTTCTGGGATGCAGCTCTGGTTACAATTATTAACACCTTCCCCTCATCCGCAGCTTAATTTAAATCCCCTACTGTTACCTGCTTCCCCTCTCCTCCCCTTCCCTCCTATCTCTCTCCCAGTTCTCCCAGCAGGTGAAAGCTGCCAATTACCATGCACTCACACAGGTCCTAACTACAATACAATGGCTGTGCATCTTCATCCCATATTTTAGGAGATCAGAGGAGAAGGGGGGAGTAGAAAAGGGAGGAGAGTGTTGTGGGAAGAGTCTCCCACATTGGCTGCAGATGGTACGGATAGCAGCGAATGTTGTTAAGGGTGAGGACGGGGGGACTGTATGCCCCACATTTGGAATTAAGTTTGAGCCCTGGGTTGTCTGGCCTCTGTGGAGAGAGAGAGTGTGTGTGTGTGTGTGTGTGTGTGTGTGTGTGTGTGTGTGTGTGCGAAGGGGGTTAGATGGACCGGCGATGGGGGAGAGTTGTTAATCATTCCCCAGTCAGTCTTTGGTCCTCTTGTCAAGTGGTTCCCATCATCATGACTTTTAAAATATTCATTAATTATCTCGCTGACTTTATGAGTTTTCTCTGATGCTTATACCCTCTGACACGCACACACACACTAGACTCTGAAATAAATAAATAATGGGGAGATGTGTCATTCCCCATTGTCTTGCATCATTTTGAAGGAGCGGTTGTTAGATACTTGGCCTACTGCGGGACTGGAGCCATTATGCTTAAGCTCTCTGAGAATTATGGGGCCATTGCTAATGTAAATGTGGGTTTCCAGGCCCACTCATCCTCTCTCTCCTGTCTCAGAATGAGGCTTTGCTGTGTTCTGAATGGTCAGTATTTTGGATATGGGACAGTTTTTGTGACCTGTCATCATTTCAGGTTAGATATTTTCCGTATAAACAAATCCAGTCATGGTTTTAATTTATATAATGTGTATACTGTTTTGTCAGCAGCTTTGATTGAAGGAAAGAAATTGAAGGAGAAATTGCACTGTATGTCTGTGATGTGCTGAAAGTTTCGACTTAAAATAAAAGCACCTGTTGGCTGGATCTCTAACCATAGTCGCTTGGAATATTTAAAGGAATAGTTAAACTATTTTGGGAAATATTCTTATTCACTTACTTGAAGATCAATTTCTGTGTCTCAAATACAGAGCTGGAGATGTGATGTGGTTAGCATAGCTTAGCATAAAGACTCGAAGCAGGGGGAAACAGCTAGCTTGGCTCTGTGCAAAGTCCAAAAATACACCTACCAAAATCTCAGTTCATTCTTGACCTTGGAAACAGCCATTGAGAAAACGGTCTCAACTCAAGGTCCACTTATTCACTTTTTCTGGACCTTTCAACCATATCACATGGACTTAATTAGTAGATGGAGTTTGCTCAGTTGTCATGGAATCATAGCGCTTTTTAACATCTACAACATCTGAAAATAATAAAATATATATGCTTATTGAGATTTTCTCTGTCTCAGTGTGATAATAATAACCAACTAGGAAATAGGGGATATGCCTTGGTTTAAAACCAAACAGTTACAGTTACATTAAGTTACAGTTCATGTTTCTATATCTCAGCAGTTCCTGCAGCTGCTTCACAGTGAAAGGCTGCAGCTGCAGACCTAGACACTGTGATTCAATTCAATTTAATTAAATTTTATTTATATAGCGCCAATTCATAGCATAAGTTATCTTATTGCACTTTTCCTATAGAGCAGGTCTAGACCGTACTCTTTATAATATTATTTAAATCCCACCATGAGCAAGCACTTGGCGACAGTGGCAAGGAAAAACTTGCAAATACCACCTAGAATTTTTAAAATAGTAGAAATGTAATTGTAGTGTTAATATTAATAAATTAGTAATAATAGGAATGACAGCTATAGGAAAAATAATGTCAGTAATAGTAACAGAGCCAACAACGACAACTGTAGTAGCAGTTGTCGAGCAGGAACACGGGGGCAGCAAGTGGCCCTTGACCACAGATCCAGACTCTGCAGCTCCGGAGGTAGAAATACCTGCTGAAAGCGACAGAAGGAGAGAGGAGAGAGACGAGAAAGCACAAAACTACGGGAGAGAGAAGATGTCGAGTTAGTAACATACAGTAATGGGATAAAAATGCATACCGATGGAGAGGGAGAGAAGGAGAGAGGAGAGAGGTGCATCATGGGAAGTCTCCTGGCAGTCTAGGCCTATAGCAGCATAACTAAGGGATGGTTCAGGGCTCACCTGAGCCAGCCCTAACTATAAGCTTTATCAAAGAGGAAAGTCTTAAGCCTACTCTTAAAATCCCTCTTAGTGATCCCTTAAATCAGCTTTTGTGAGGACATGTGTATGCCGCCTAAAACTTTCTGCACATGCAACAACAAAAAACCCTGGTTTACAGTGAAACAGGAAACAGAACATCTGCCCAGGACAGAATCCTGCACAACCAGGCCAGAACACACTGACAAAGGAGATCAGAGTAGCAAAGAGAAGCTACACTAAAAAGCTGAAAAGCGAGGAGAGTGTTACAGGAAACCCCCACACTGTGGAGGACCATCACCTGGCCGATGACCTGAATGGGTTTTACTGTATGTTTGATAAGCCAACATTCACACCCCTCACCCACTCCAACTCAGACATCACACAACCAATGCCACCCCCTGGAGTGGTGAATGACATCTTCATGACATCACATCTGACAGCTGTGGGGAACACAACATCAGTGAAACAACAAGGACCCTGGACAAGAGACTGAATGAACAGCAGAAACAGACAACATCAGCTGTCTGTGAACACCAGACCAGCATCCACTGTGAAGAGGTTAAAGGTCACTGACCAGGAGTCAGTGGACGGCAGGAGAAGGATCAAGGAGGACATTCACACATTGCCAAAGAGCATCTTTAAACAGAGACAGGGGATACCATCTTGCCCAATATACAGTACAACCACCTGTTATCACATGACCACTTGGGTCACATAATGACAGGTGAGCCAGTTCCACTGGCTGACAAAGAACAATTGAAAGATTGAAAAAAATAGATGGGGATAGATTTCCTCCAGGGGGATGACAACCCATTTGTTTTCATTTTGCTGATGGTCATTGCCCCACGCCCCACCCCACGTTAAGAACACACACTCCACCTCCCTCTCCCTCAGGCTGCATGTCTCATCCACCTGGCCCCCACCACCACCATACATTCCTATTATACTGTAATAGGAAGAGTGGAAGGGTGGTGGTGGATAAAGCAGTGACCTACTAAGGATCAGATGGTGAATTCATGTTTGATTTGTTTGTGTACCTCTTGATATAAGCTCTTCGCTGCACATCATAAATGCACCACAGCAAGGATGCTATGCTACCTCTGGACTGTGGACAGAAAGAGGTTTTACTCATGAAATGTGAGCATGTGGACAAATCTGACACCTGGCACAGCATGTGTAATACTGATAAAACACAATGTTGAATAGGTTGCTTAAACTAACGTTGCTTTACGGGAGAGTCTGTTTCTATTAGTGGTTGATCAATGTTCTTTCACTCTGGAAGTAGAAAGTATTTAAATGGCATGTATCCAAGTACTACTGCAGGTTGGCCCACATTTCAAAGGGGCTTCTTCCTTTGAGTCCAACCAACAAGTTCCCCACACAAACTGATAAAATTATTAGTTAGCTTGCAAAACGACCAATAAGAGCATTTTCTGACGTCTTACCCTATCGGAAGTATGACATTGTTTATCGGTGACTTCTAAAACTGTTACAAATGTTACAAAAACATGATTTGCTACTGTTATGTTTAAGGTTTGTCTTGGTTTAGGCATGAAAATTTGAGAAAGATCACGGTTTAGGTTAAAAAACTACTTGGTCATGGTTAAAGCAAAAACTATTTGGGTAAGTGTGGAGGTGGGTATGGTTAGCTTTAAGCTGCAGAGGGAGAGGTGGGGGAGTTGCTCAGGTGAGCAGCATCAAGGAGAGATAATTGGCACAGCTGAACCCAGTGAACTAATTATTCTCTCCTTAAAATATAGTAGCATGCTGGACAAGGAGGAGGAAGAGAGGCGGTTGGAGAGCGGACGGAAGAAGAGACAGAAAAGAAAGCAAGAACAACCAAAAAATAAAGAACATACACTGCAACCCTGGTGTCAGCGTGGTATCTCAGGGCCAAGATGAACTCTCGGTAGCACGATTACGCTACAGTAAGCTTGTAGAAAGATCTCATCGGGTGAAAACTTAGTTGTGTTTAATTTTTTTTGGCATTTGCTTTTATGTGATAGTGATAGTAGAGATACAGACAGGAGAGGGGAGGAGGGAGTGGGCGATGACACACAACAAAGGTCCCCGGATATCAAACTGGGGACGTGGTTATATGTTATGCGTCTTAACCACTTGGCTACTGGACGTCCCAGGTCATGGTCATGGTTAAAATAAAATGTTGACTGTTAGTAGGAAACAGGAAATGAACAGCAGTCTTTCATTTCAAGTCATGCACCATCCACCCCAACCTCCTGCCTTTAAGGCTCTATAACAGTGTCCCTCTACTTGTGCCTTTGCTCCAGATAAACGAGAGTCATAATTCATACAACCACAAGAGGTCATTGTCAGGTAAACATAGGTCGACAAAAACAAATGTTGTTTATATTTACAGTCACTTTTATCAACTGATTCTGCGTCCAGTCTATAGTGTTCATTGTAATTCCAAAATTAAGTAATTGTGCAGTGTAGACCAAAAGAATATAATCTGTGAATAATCGATGACACGGTCATGTCATGTTCAACCCCACCCCAATACAAAAAACAGAAATCAACTTTCAGCGATGTGGAGAGTTGAAGGTGCAAGAGATGGTGGGACTGAGACGGGTAAAAGTAGTGGCGGCAGTGGGAGCAGTAGAAGAATGAAGATATAAATTTACAGTTTTACAGTATTTGTGGCAAATTTGTATCTTCTCTCGTGCTGCAAGTGCTGAAGCCACCCGACACAAAGCTAAGTTAAGCTTGCAGTTTAAACAACCACCATCTTGGCCTTCGGGGAAGATGGAGACTCAGTGCACTAAAGTCACTGTCACTGCTTTCAACCAGTAAAAACAATGCTACGGCTCCCGTGAGTGAAACAGGAGCATTACGCTGCCAATGTAGACATTAAAACAAGAGTTATGTATGTAACTATAGTTCAGTGAATATAAGTCCAGGTTTGACATCTCTGCAACTCTACTGCCCACAGTAATGTCACTAGGTTCAAGGAGATAGTAAAAGCTAACAAGGTCAAAATCCCATGGAAAGCCATTTACCTCTGCTAACACGTGGTATTGGTCTATGTGAGTCTTGTAATATTACAGGTCTGAGTGTGATACATGACCCGTCACCCCTTTCACTGCCACCTGATGCCATTAAAATGTTCTTTAAATGAATATAATGTGTGATGACACCTCAGATGGGAAGCAGTTAATTTAATTAGAGTTAAATTAATTCAATTAAGAGCTGTGGAGAAGGAATGGGAAAGACCTGACATGAAAGAACCAATAAACAGATTTCAGCCTCACCGTGAGGAAAACCCTCCAGTCAACTTAATGGAAGCAATAACTAAAAATAAAAACAACGCTTGGCCTGACATTACGCTCCAGTTTATTAATTATCTCAAAGACCTTTATTAATTGTTTGCCGCAGCTTGTTTTGCGGGGCCCACTATAAGATTGAGAGAAATTGCCTGGTTAAAGATTGATAAGAGCTGGACCTTTGTGTGCAGTTCATTGTGCTTTTATACACGAGTGTGTGTATGTGCACATTCATGTGTCCTGTGTGCGGGTGTATGTGTGCATACAGGTCAGGTGAAAACATCCATTGCTTGTATGTGCAATTATCTGAATACTCAATACTGTCTGACTTCCATGCCATGTCTGTGCCAGTCAACCACAAACCATTTGGTTAAGCTTTCCATTTTGCTCATAAACATATAGTTTAATTTATTAATCAGAATCAGCTTTATTGGCCAAGTATGTGAACACAATTTGACTGAATTTGACTCCGGTTTTAAGTTGCTTGCAATGTACACAGTTCCAAGAACAATTTACAGGAAAGATAGAAACAGACATACAGCTAAAAACAAGGAGAACAAAGCTGAACAAATATAGGTAAACATAAACATAGAACTATTTTATACATACAGGTAGGTGAAAAAATACAATACAATAAATATATCTAAAAAGCAGCAATGGCCAACAACATACAATGTCTATATAAGTCAGGTGTTTCTGTAATTGTAAACAATACAAATAATACAGAAATAAATATTGACTGGGTATACATGAAGTGGGTGGTTATGTACAGTATATGAATGTATGTCTATATACAGTATATACAGCATGAAGGATTTATATTTGACAGTGATGGATGATAGATATATGTTAAAAACTGTATGTATTTTAAATTGTAAATACTGTAGATAATTTATCATTTGTAGGTAAGTGGATGTTTAAGTGTTCCAGTGTTATTGACACTGTGTGACTGATTTAAGCGTTCATCAGAGCGATGACCTGTGGAAAGGAACTGTTCTCAGGTCTGGTAGTTTTGGCGTCCAGTGCTCTGTAGCGCCTAGCAGAGGGGAGAAGCTGGAACATGTTGAGTCCAGGGTGAGGCGAGTTTGCAGTGATGTTTCCTGCAGTGATGTTTCCTGACTCTGGAGATGTGTGAGTCAGGAATGGAGGGCAGGAGGGCAGGTTGGCACCAATGTTTGGTTCAGTAATTTCCTAAAAAAAGCTGGGCACTGTAGTTTTTAGAAAAAGTTACTCAAACATAGGATTGGGTTCTGATGGCAGGTTAGTTTTGGAAGTTTGAATCTGATTCACTTCAAAAATCTAGGTGGGATTTTCCAAGCTCAGGTGCTAATGAATCCCTTATGAAACCTTTCATTTCTCCAAGCGCTTTCTTATTAGTAAAGAGGAAGGTAAAACATTTGCAGGCTTGTTACTTTTAGCCAGCGCTGACCATTGATCCGTGCACACCTCAGTGTGTGGAGGAAGGTGCAACTCTTGAAATATTTATTTGATTGAACATTGTAATGTTCCTGAAATAGATATTTCAGCAGTAAGCGAGACAGTGTGCGGGAGTTCTTCTCATTGTTTAAGAGTTGAAATCTCCCAGTTAAACTTTCATGAATATCATAGCATTCTATTAAGCTTATCAGTATAATAATTCTATATCAGGACCTTTAGTATTCGAATCAAGTAGCTTGTGAAAAATAAGGTGTGCTAAGTTAGCAGGGTATACCTGTTATTTATGTGTCAGATATATCTTATCTTATGCTGCTCATCTTGTTAAGCCAACAAAAGGTAGTTGCAGATCTAAATTGAATCTTTGAGTTTTAGGTATTTTTTACTTTAGTTACTTGAAAACCTAAATTGATGTGATTAAAGAATACAAAAAGATGCAGAATCGATGAGCTGATTGGATACTGGATTCATATTCGATAAAATGCTTTCAACCCCCACAGTAAGTAGTGCTGTTTGGGGACTATTTTCAGCTGTGGATTAATACACTGCTGCTCTAGTGAGTATTTTCGGCAGCAGTGTATGTGGAAATGAATCAAAATAAATACAGTGTGTGTGTTCATGGTAATGAAGGAACATACAGTATCACCCAGTGCAACAGTGTGGCTCATTGATGTTTTTCTAATTTTTAGTTTTTGGACAACAATGGAGCTCTATGGCACAGAGGAAGAAGATCCATCAGGCTTTAGATACACACACAATACTTGTTAGTAGATACATTGTTGGTTTGGGTCTGCACATGGGATTTGTTGACCATAAGAAAACTGAAAGATAAGAATATTGACTATCCTTTCAGTCCATGGCACTTGACACTTTAACTTGCAGTTTATGCAGCGCCTCTTAATGTGTGCTGTTTCTGTGTCTCAGCATTCAGGACAGGACTACAGTAACTCACCTCATTGTTCTTCAGGATTGCCAGCATGGGAGAAGAAGAAAAAGAACGACTCAACACACTTCATCTTATGAATGACTATGTCAAGTATTCAGTCCAAGGGGATTTACTAACATTTATTGGTAGAACCCAATATTGGTAGTTAAAAAAACAAGTTCCTAGTTCTTATTTAAAGATACAAAAGTGTTGCTAGCATTCAGCGGTTACTTTGAGAAGTTTGTGCTTTATCAGGTTGTCAGCCAAATATCGTGTTTTCTGCTCTTGACCTGAAAAGGTTGGAGGGAAAACCCTCAGACTGACAACTCAAATTTAAAAGTTTCAGCTTTAAATTGGCTTGGCTCTCACTGTTAAAAGGTGCCAGTTGAGATGGCTTCGGCGTCTGATCAGGAAGCCTCTTGGACAGCTCCTTTTAGAGGTTTTGGAAACAGACCCAGAACACACTGTAGGGAATACAGATCCCATCTAGCTAGGAACATCTCCGGATCCACCAATAAGAGCTGGAGAACATGTTTGTGGAGAGAAACGTCTATGGAAATAATGGTAAAACAAATGCCTTGCTTGGCCTGCTGCCTCTGTGATCTGGATAAGCAGTGGTAAACGAATGGATAGATGGCTTGGACTCCAAAAATATATCTATTCATCACTAAAGCTGTCCTATGTGGTCAAGCCTTTCCTTTGCCATCAATGGGAAAAGTAAATGTAGCATTGTGCCACATTGAGTAGTTGTATTCGCCTTCTATTACTCAACACGGCATGTTAGCCATGTTAGGCTTCAAGCCCAACAGTCAATATAGGCCACTCGTGGAAAAAATGGTCGTACATTTACTCGATTACTACTATTATTTATTAATACTATTAGATCTCTAAATGTGATCCGGGACTGTTTATTTTAGCCTTTTTTTAAATTTTACATTCTTATATGCCCATTTCCCTTAGTCATTCCATGTGCTCACTATGCCGAAATATCTATTATTGGCCGCTGAAAACATCTCTCGCTCCCACCCAAGGACAAATCCCTTCATCTCCTATTTTTCCCTTTCTTCCGAACACTGCTGCTGAGAAGGATTTATGTTGTGGGCTTGTTTGCTGCCCTGTTTTTTATGTGAGTGGTGTAAACTCTTAACAGGCTAATGCATTAACAATATCTATCCTCTTTTAAAAATCCCGACCTACCCCCTCCCTCCATACCCTGCACACAGCTTAAACAGCTGGTCACCTCTTTCCCCTGACATCATTTTGTGAAAGTAATTGTGACCCTTACTCCATCGCTGTCGCCCCTCCACCCCCTCCACCCCCGCTTCCCCTCTTGTAGTTTTGAGATGCTTTTGATACCCCCACCCCTCCTTTGGTAGTTAAGGGTAAGGGCTTAAATGTGTCTTATCTCTAATTCATCACAGCTTTAACTGCTCCTGGGTCACTGACGGACAGCCATAACCCTCAGAGGAGGCTTTTATTGTGGAAGGTAGATAGGAGGGTATCAGAAAGCAGCTGGATGACATTTGGTCAGAAACACTGCCCATATGGTACACCCTTTCTAGGACTGTGTGTGGAGATGCACACTATACAGCCCCACGTACACCTGTTCACATACTTCTGTGTATGGTATGGGTCTGTCTTTCCTGGGTTGGGCTAGGCCCCCTAGTTCCATTGAAGGAAAATCTTAAATAATAGTTTAGACCATAGTGTTCTTCCAACTTTATGCCCCCATGTGCAAAGCCAAGTCCATAAAGAAAACACATTACCACAAAGGAAATCACATTCCACTTTACCGTAGAAGAACTTGACTGGCTTGCACACAAGCTATATTACTGGATGTCAAAGCAAACAAGTAAACAAAAAAACATCTGCAGGTTAACAAGGCTGGATCAGGTTCAGGTTCACTGTGTGGCAATTAGTTTGAGGTAATTTAATAAATTGTAACCTTGTTTGATATTACAGTGTGCACTAAAGCACAATATAACTTGATCAGTGTAACTTCACACCAGGGAGGAAAGCAGGTTTTCGCTGCCCTCTCTGGTTGAACGTTTCAGGCCTGTTTCAGCTCTGATGTGGATGTTGCACCAGCAGCAAGGTGAGGTTTCTACAACTAAGTAAACGGTAAATGGACTGTACTTGTATGGCGCCTTTCTAGTCTTCCGACCACTCAAAGCGCTTCACACTACATATCACATTCACTCACATTCACCCCATTCACACACTGATGGCTCATCAGAATCAGAATCAGAAAGACTTTATTGAGGCAATTCACAGAGGGTGGGGGAAACAGTGTTAGTAGGGGCTCAGGGCTCATTTTTGCCCCTTGGCCCACTAGTGGGTTAATCCGGCCCTGCATGATAGTAGAGGAGTTCAGATATTTGTGAATTGATAATGAATCATAATGTAAGTAGAGACAGTTAAAATTCAGATTAAACAAAAATTACTTGAGAACAGAAGCAGCAGAATTATTTATTAATGCAAGAATTCTTCTTCACATTGCTGGAAACAATGTTGATGAGAGAAAGAGGTGAGGAAGTGCAGAGTTGGCGATAGTTCTCTGTGGGTTCGGCACGTTACACATAATCACTCGATCTGTTGGCAATATCAAAACATGAATTAGTATTCAGCATACTGTATGTGTTTTGGTTGCATATGTGAATGTGACACATTCCTATGTGTGTGTAGAAACAGTACCAAATGTCAACCCACACACCCACGCACCACATAGTGAGGGCAAATGTCCCCCGATTAGATTTGTAAATCAAAAACCAATACATATAACATGCAAGAATTAATTTGTTTTATATTCCTTGGTTACATTTTTCATGGAACACATTGGGAAGATTTAGAATGTATTTGTGCCTGCTGCTTCCCACCATTACATGCTTCAATTCATACATCTATTTGTGAGCCCATAAAACAGGCATTGACTACCCATGTAAATTGTGTTCCCCACAATAAATTATGTGCATACTTGCAAAAATACATAACTGCTGTCGGTCTCCCCGCTCCATGTCACCGGCATACTAATAGCACTATGCTAGGAGGCCAATGATGCCACTTCCATTATTTTTCCATTTAGCCGTAATTTTGCAGAGGAAGTCAGAGTTGGTGAAATTGCCTCCCTTTGCCCTCACTGTTCCTGATTCCTACCCTCCTCGCTCCTCATCTCGCAGGCTGCCTCTGTATCTCCTAGTCGCTGCCTTTTCTTCCCTTCTCATTCAGCTTCTGAGGCACGTGGGGGTTGTTTTCATCCTGGTGAGTGGATAGAAAACGCCAGTGACCTGTACACGCCTTCGGTTCAGTGAGCGATTTCGTCTCAAGCTGCTGAGGCTACTAGCTCAGGGGTTACAGGTCAAGTTATCCCACAGTGACATGGACATCATGGGGAAGTAAGGCAGCCAAAACCTGCTTTGTATGCCTGGCTGACACCAAGTAGATTATTGTATCCTTTATTTAAGATTACATATTTATTTTCAACAACAACATTTAGATCTGCTCAGTAAGTGACATGCCTCATTGTCTGTTTGGGTAAATAATCAGTATGCGAAAGAAAATACATGTATATGTTCTATTTTTTGGTTGCATGATGAGGCGTCCACAGTCTGCACATACCAGAAGTCAGAATGCTGTTGTTTCTCTGTCTATGTCGGCATAAATACAAGGTAATGTATTTATTATTTTACTACACAAGGTTGTACAATGAAATGAGTTTGTAGTCCCTTTATGCTACACACATGGACCATCACAGATCATTACATTTATATTAGAATAGGGTAACATAAAATAAATAAAATAAAACAATATATACAATTATTTATATACATACATGTATTACACCCAGGAAATTATTCTGCAGTGCATTTTTTGTGTCTAGTGGAATTGATAATACAGTTTTCATCTTCACATTGCAATTTCGTCCAGACTGGACATTAGCCAGGAGCAGCCCTAAGTCCAAGCTGGGCCAGCTTGGCTCCTTTCTGGGCTCTTCCTCTCCTCCCGGGGCGATCACACAGCAGCCGCCGTGGTGTCTGGTCCGGTTGATCTGGCTGGGCGGATCGTCTCATGGTCCGCTGCTTTAATCCAAAACCACAGCTTCCTTTTCTGATGAATAGGGAATACGTTCAGCAATAAAGCCGAAAAAAGAGAGTTGGAAGGAGCTACAGGCCGCTGCATCTACATGCGCAGCCGTTGCAGTAGTCAAAATCTCCTGATCCAGTCGATTTGAACAATTTTGGCTTCAATCAAATCCAATCAGACATCATTCAGTAATGTTTCAGCAATAAATCCGAAAAAAATAACAGATTAAAACAAAAATGCAGCTGCAGTAATGGCATGTTCAGACAGACACCAGCCCGGTGGGAAAATAGCAACACCCTCGTTCATTTCAGTGAGATCACCAGCTGATACAGCTGGGGTCCCGACGCAGAGGGCTCTCTGGTGAAAAAACGCAGTGTCCAGCAAAAAAAAGTTAAACTTGACTCAACTTTTGCCACAACACAATGCGACGTCATTGGACAAGGCACTGCTTTGGCCAATCAGATACATGCAAGCACACATTGATAGGTTTACCTCGTGACCTTAGCTACAAAAGCTAAAATGATTGTCGCTGTGATAGCTTTCCTGAGCAGTAAAACCCTTTCTCATTAGATTATAAGCCACCGTGCAGTGTTTTTATCATCTAATAGGCTGATGGCTGTTTGGTCTGAGCACCATGCTCTCATTGGCTAATGGTGACACTGACTAACGCCATGTCCACACAGGAGAGGAATGTCTCACATGCATCTGACGGAACAGATATGCTCCAATGTTAATCAGTCTAGCTGTCTAATGCTCGCGGTTCATTCGTGCGTAAACACGACCCCCAACAAAGTTTTTACACTTGAAATCTATTTTCTTCCGTTTTAGGCGCGTAATTACAGTGATTGTGTGTTGGTCCAAAACCTGGAGGACCTAGACTGGATACTGTACCTGAACACATCCTGTGTAGACTCAGACTGCTCTGCTCTCATGCTGCTCACACTGCACCTCCTGTGTAGAAAGGGTGTAACAGCCAGACTTCAGCCTGAGACGCAACAACAAACGCAGCCTTTTTTCCAAACAACCAACATTAGCTTTCTAGCTAACGTCTCCTTATTATCTCCTTATACAACCCTAGAAATCACATTTATGTTGTGTAAATTTTTTTCCAGATTACGTTGTGATGACGTAATACCGTAATCGCTGCCTGGATTATGTTTTTGAACGAATGAAGCACTACATTTATCTATGACCCAGGAGTCCGAGGGAAGTGGTTGGGGTGGATGGCGGGCGGACAAAGCGCAGGACTTGAGTCCAGTGTTCACATCCAGACTCCCGTCTGTGGTTAGGTTTAGTGGACAAAAGCACTTTGGTTACGGTTAGGGAAAGCTCATAGTTTGGTTAAAGTTTAATAAAGAAGTGTCTTTTGCTTCAAGTCACTGTGTACTTTTGTCTGTATTAAGCCATGACCATGATCTTTCCCTAATCTTAACCAAGTGCTGCCAGAGCCTAAACATAACCATAAAAAATGTAATCATGTTTAGTTGCTATGAGCGGATACTGTAGGCTATTGCAAGATCGGACATTTTGGCGTTCAGAATCAACATTTTGCCAAATCCGTTAACTAACAACCTTTCTTCATTATGATAATAGAAAACGTAATCCTGTAATCCTATCGGTAAATTAGTTGTATATAAACAGAGTTTCTTGAACTCCGTACAAATGTCCACAGTGGATAGCTTATGCTAGATGTTGTGGTCCTTATTCTTTAATAACAACCTGCTGCCTGTCGTTGGATTGTAAGCTACTGTTACCAGTGAAAGTTCCAGCTCAGCTGTTAATCATGTAGTCTGGCTCCCACTCAGAGGCTGGGAGGCGAGGGACGCATTTCTGACTCCTCTCAAACATATCCAAATCTAAATATTAACACTAAATTTGAAAATCACTTTGACACAGATTTTGGACTGCAAACTTTTATGATTTTAGCTGGACTACTCTACTTTAATTTATTAATACTAATTTATGTAACATTTCAAAAGGATTTTGGATTTAGATTAGAATAAGTGTAATTTAGTTACTTGTATAGTATTATTTTTATATGTGGATGTATTCATTATTTCTGTCTCAAAACATGTAAGATAAGAAAAACAATTTCAAAAGACCTGTAGCACAAACCAAATGGGCCGGGCAAGATGTGTGTGTCTGTGCTTGATTGAGGCCGGATGGTCGTCGAGGAGGGTTTACATACGGGGACTGAGGGCTGAAGGTCGCCAGAGCTGCTGAGCACACATACACACATGGCACAAAACACACACACTCCTAAAGACACACACACATAATACACGGAGCTCACGCACAGCTTTTACGGTTGTGGAAAACTAATAAAATTGCAAATTTCCCTTCATATTTTCACAATATCCTAAATAAACAGCGGCCTAGCTTTACACATCCTTCTCTCTCTTTCCCCAACATTAAATATTAATCCGTACGTGGCTGGGATGACTCCAATCAGAGGAGAGTCGACATATAGGGAGACGGTGGCTGCCCCTCTCTGGGTAAACAGTACGGAGATTGATACCAGCCCCACCCATCCACACACACCACCACCACCAGGAGAACCATCGCCACCTGGATCTCTCTCTCATGACAAATTCGCCTCCCAATTACAAAAATTCACCCTCCATGGAAACTGGGAATAAAACATGTTCATGCAGATTTGTGTGGGATCTGTTCAAAAAGTGTCATTAGAATAAATTCACAGACAAACGAGTGTGGTATTGATAGATTCTACAATTTTTGACTAAACACACTGCATAGTATCCATCAAAAGACATGGATCACATCTGATTTTAAAGAAACAGTACAACGCTTTGGTCAGATGTGAAAGTCAATGTCAATTTCATCTGCGTGTCATAGAGCTGAGCCATGTTTAGCCTAGCTTAGCAGAGAGAAACTGCTAGCCTTTGTTTCAAATGTGAATTTGTGGGTATCTCTGTGTTGGATGCACTGAAATTAAAGTAATATCAATCTTTTAAACTGAATCTGTGCAAGATAGCAAACAAGCACATTTCCCAAAATTTTGGATTGTTGGACAATATAGACCTAAAGTGTCAGAAGCCCAAATCAAGAGGTCACATGATCACACCTGAGGCAGGGAGGACAGCACAAGCACTCCTGCCTGGAAAGGACCCCCCCCCCACCCAGGTGCAATCACGTCACCCAAACGAGAAGCTATATATACTGTATTGCCTTGCTCCCTTTGTTCTTTCTTTCTGATGTGTTTATCCTGTGAGTGAATTTCCTTATTTAATATTTGAATTACTTTTATTATAGCACACAGTTTCCGTTGAGGTATTTGAACTGATGTTAATCCTTTTGTTCTCCTTGCAGAGCTTAAACCACACACAGAACCCAGACATAAAGAAATCTACAAAAGCATGAAAATAACCTGCTCTTCATTTGGAACCCGGGAGTCCTGTCTCATCTGGGTCTCTCACTCACACTCAGCCTGCCCTATAGCCATTACATTTAGAATCATTTAGAATCTAACGTAAAGTATTGGTAGTAAAGCATTGCCATGGCCTCATTGTCCATGACAGTTCAAGAGAGCGTTGCTTCGGAGTATTTCTGCTTAAAACAGCTAAAACATATCATGAGGACGAAACAAAAAATGGCTCTTACATTAGGCCATTATTTACTTGTTGTGAACATCCAGGTTTTATATGATGGCGAGTGAAAAGAGGGCGGTAAGATTAAAAAATATCTGGCGTATTTGTGGCTTCCTAACCCCACCCATCATAATTCAACACCCTCAAACTGCAACATCAGTATGCAAAATAATTTTTCTAAACTCACAGCTATGATGCTGGTCAGTTCCAGACTCAGCAGATGATGTAACATTGAAGAGCCCATTACCTGTTCACACAGACACACACATACACACACAGTGTCAACCATATAAATGTCCAACACACACACTGCACCTGCTGAAAAGGAAAGTTTCCTGTCGAAGAGCAGCTCCTACTTTCCCTGCGCCTTTTTTCCCCTCTGTCCCTCCCTCTGCTGCTCCTCTTCTGAACACAGAAGTGTGTGAGACGCTACACTGCTGTGACACCACAAGGGGCAGCAGAGGTACACGCTACGCTACCCGCAGCTTCGTGGGTCACCTCAAACAGGTGGACCAGCTTTTCTTTGTCTTAGATATCAGACGAAAGAAAGCAAGATAATTAATAAACACATACTGAGCAAACAAGCATCAAGCAAGATACAATACAAAGAGAGAAAAAGACAAAGCATGACAGAAGCACACACATTTAACAGGACAGAAATAAAGAAGCTAAGTACAAACAACAAACCAACAAGAAAAAAGAACAAAAAGAAATCAATGCATCAAAGAGCCAAAAGCAGAAGCAAAGAAAAGCAAACAAAATCAGAAAAAAGACAAAGCATGGAACAGACCGTCAGAAAAATAAATACTGTAGAAGGTCAAACACAAAGACAACAAAAATGCAAAGAAAACATTCAGAAAAAAATAATTATGGAAAAACTATTTTAAAAAGAGATTAAAAGTGTTTTTTAAGACGCAGAAACTGTATAAATCAGCACCATGATGCCATCTACAAATACATATTTATAACCTGCTCACACACACTTTCTCCAACGTTAACCCTAACAGTGATACCTGTGTTATCAGCTCTGGTTGCTGCCCATGAACATTCCTCAGTGTGTGCACAAATGAAACACGCACACACACACACACACACACACACAGATCGTGGTGGGTAAACAGACTGTGCCCACCTGCTCCTCTGCTGCTGGAGCAGGGATCAGCAACGATCAGACACATGAAAAACAACACTAGAACATCAGTAATACACAGATTTAGAGTGTTTGCTTAGTCACAATACAGGGCTAATGCATGTGGCGAAGGGGAAGCTCTGTGAGACTGGTGATGAGAGTAAATGTGTTGTGCAGTCGTCCTCTAAGCCAATCAGGAACGACTCAGTGAGAAAAAGGTCACAATGTCAAATCGCTGTGCAAATATATATTTAATAGGACTGTCTGCAATGTTAGTGTGTTATAATTTTACTACCATGACAGTGTATCCATTTGTGACTATATACTATAGTGCACTGGCATTTCTGGAGGTCAGTTGGATAGGTGTGCCAAATTTCAAGCCATTCTAAGAGATACAACTTTTTAAACATGCTTCCAGCCCTATTTGCACAGGACCAATAACTGGGTTCCTCCTGTAATTCATAATAATTACATAGCATTCCATAGGTTAATTGTGTTCTCAGTTAAATGTGAATTTGCCTTCCCTGTAATATTGCCCCAACCTTAAAGATAAAGATGGTCAGCTCTGACTTCCTCAGATTGGCTCCGCACAATGATCGTTAGGCCCCAAATACCACAAGGTAATTATAAATGTAATGCACACACATAAAAATACAACATCCTCTCTCTGGACAAAAAATAAATAAATTGGAATCATCTCAAACAAACAGTTCTCTGTTTGGTCCTCCAACACTGCCTCTACCCTGACTGTGGCTCTCAGCCCCAGCCAAGTTAGTTTAGTTTATTATCCTTTCAGAAATTCCTTTTGTGTCTATGGCAAATCTCCGACAAATACAGCCACAACAAAAGACATTACAGTTAAAGACAGACATCAAACAGCGCTCCATAGTCAACTCAAGTACAACAAAATGCAAGTGACACAACTAAACATATCACAAGGATTTATTTAACAGAGTGCTGCTGGAAGGTACGAAGGACCTTTGACCACAGGTAGTCTGCAATACCTCCGTCCTGATGGTGACAACTCATTTTCACCATAGAGAGGATGTGATCACTGAGAATCGCATGGCCTTTCCTCACCACTCACTAAGAAGTGTCATGCTGTGTTGTTGACCCACTATCTTATCATTGGTTCCTGCTGAAGATGTAAATCTTTGAAAAGGGGGTCACACATATGTTTTCATTTTAAAAAAAGGCTCAGTAACCGGCTGGTCGCTGTAGTTTATAACAAACATTACTCAGCTATTTTCAACGGCAGATTAATACACATTTGGGGGCAGCAGGACGGTGTGTGTGGGACTGAGTCAGAATAAACTTCAGTGTGTGTGTTCATGGTGATGAAGGAACATGTCAGCCAGGGCAGCAGTGCGGCTCGCTGATGTGTTTTTAATAGTTTCTGGACAACAATGGAGCTCTATGGCACAGAGGAAGAAGATCCATCAGGCTGTGATACACACACAATACTTGTTAGTAGAATATATTCATTGTTGGTCTGCACATGGGATTTACTGACAATCAGGAAAATATATATCAGCAGACTCATCCTTTGAATACTAAACTAGACCTGGTATGTGTAATTTAGATGTAGATTTATATTATTCTGCAGATTAATTGCTTGATTTGAATGTAAGCTTTCATACTTGGAAGTTGATGACCTTATATATCAGTTCTTCATGTTTGTAATATGCAACATAAAATATATTTATTTTAAAACATATTTCATCAAACATCTGGTCATCTGATAATACTAGTCCTATTCGCAAGTATCTCTGAAATCGTGGCCTTCCTTGTTTTTGAGGGATATTGAGGCTGTAGAATTAGAAACTGTAGAATTAGAAACTGTAGAATTAGAAACTGTAGAATTAGAAACTGTAGAATTAGAAACTGTAGCATTAGAAACTGTAGAATTAGAAACTGTAGCATTAGAAACTGTAGCATTAGAAACTGTAGCATTAGAAACTGTAGAATTAGAAACTGTAGAATTAGAAACTGTAGCATTAGAAACTGTAGAATTAGAAACTGTAGCATTAGAAACTGTAGAATTAGAAACTGTAGCATTAGAAACTGTAGCATAAGAAACTGTAGCATTAGAAACTGTAGCATTAGAAACTGTAGAATTAGAAACTGTAGCATTAGAAACTGTAGCATTAGAAACAAAAGCTGATTCAGAGGACTAGCTGCTTGCAGGTGTACAACCTCTCCATACACTTGATCCGGTCTGTTCAGTCCTGTACAGATGTGCAGCGGAGTAAGAGGGCTCTGTGAATATTTGATCAAATGGTGTGCAAAGTGCCGGACAGGAATTGTCATGAGTGCAGTAGTGAGCTGCATCTCCCAAACAAGTTGTGTTAGAGATCATTTATGTGATGGCTAGACAGACAACTAAAAGAAAAACCGGAGACTGATCCATTATTCTTCCCCTCCCTGCATTGTGACTAACAGTATGATTCCACAGCCTTTAAAATGTAAGCTGGGATAAACAAATAAGGAGAAGGCCAGTAGATATCAAAACAGCATCCACAGTGACTTGTGAATGTCCTTCAGGTGGTTGCAGGGGTCCTCAGGAAAAGGAGGAATAGTTATGCCTGATAGGAATTTTGATATAGGAATGAGGCTGTGTTACAGCAAGCCAAACTGTCTCAGTGTTCGTATGGCACCCGACTTTTGTTCTAAGATTTAAAATGTATTAATAAATTGTGAACCTATCCTTTAAATGGTTTTCTAATGCCATTTATACTTCTCAGAAATTTATAAGTTTATCTGCACTCAAAAAAATTGCATCATCTCAGTGTACCTTCATTTCTGCTCAAATTCCACACAGAAAAATCATTTGTTGAATGCCTTTGACTGTGTGCGATGCATGTTTTGGCATCCAAGAAAAACACATCTCTTCTCTCTTTCCTCACTGTCACCATGCATTACTTCCATTTTCCCATCACTCCTCCAGCTCACACTCCGTCCACCCTCATTTTCTCCCTCTTTCCCTCCAACGACGATCAAAGTTTGCCATCCCTTCCTTTCCTTTTTCACCTCCGTCCTCCTCCCATTTCCGACTCCCCCACTCAACTTATTGTCTTACAGGCTCGCTACGGAGACCTCAGTTAAACCCCGCTGCACAAACACACACACTCACACACACATCACACACACCTTCACATTTAGTGACAACCACAGTCCCCTCCCCTCCTCCATGATGGACTGGGATTGGCTCCCACTGTCACAGTGTGTGATTGCAACCTCCGTTTGACCTGCTGGGGATATATGGCGTCCCTGGGTTATCTACATAATGCACAGGGAGAGAGGTGGAGGAAGCCATCTGAGAACAAGAGAGGAGGGGGAGGAGGGGTGAGAGAGAGAGAGAGGGAGGGAGGGAGGGAGAGAGAGAAGGCTGGTTGAAAAGATATTGCTGGGAACAGAGTTGGATTAGATAGACAATAATGCTCGCTAAACAACTGGGGCAAATGTTGCTGTTTATTGGAAGCCAGGGAAAGGCTAGCTGACGTGTCCGTGTGTGTGATAGCAGACTGTTTCCTATGGAGGAAAGGACAGAATGTTTTCGTTACATCTAAACTATATTTGTAATTGCATGAAAATATATATGTAGTGTGTGTGCGTATGCATCTATGAGTGTTGAGTTTTGACATCTACACTTGGTGTTTTCCTTTTAGTTAATTGAACTCTCTCTGAGAAGGATGTAATAGCTTAGCCAGCCCAAGGAAGAACATAAAGGGTTGCTGTTGTTTCATTTACAGTAAATATTCTCCTATAAGCAAAAAGTGAACATAAATCACAGACAAGGCAGCAAAGGACTGCTCTTTTTAGTTAAAATGCAAATATAACACTAAATGAAGCTTAGCGGAAGGAAGACTTATGCTTACTCATTCATTCACATTTTCTCTCTCCATCAGCTGACTATGGGCGTTCTCTCTTTCAATTAAACCAACCAGATTTTGCCACGATCTCCGTGAGCCAATCACATTGTTGCCGTCAAACTTTCAATCTGTTCTCCTCTCTGCTGCAGTCAGCTGTCATTTCAGTGTGGAAGCTATGTGACCCCCCCCTTCACCTCCAGTTCTCAGCGCATCCAGTGCCCAGGGTTCCTTCCACTCAGTTCATCAGAAGCTCCGCCCCACATCCATCGAGATCTTAAGCATTTCTCTTCATCCTTTTACCCCCACCACCAGAGTCTACACTCCATCAGGGGGATATTCCTGTGCTACTCATGCCTTCACTTCCCTCATAAATGATTATGTCATGATGGGGTCTAATCCCCAAAGACCATTCACATTTCTAAACTTTATTGTGTGCCATGTCAGTAAATAATTTAATCACTCTTAAATGAAGTCTCTCCTGACTGAACTCTAAACTCTATTACTAAACCATACTTACATCTTTGGTGATCTTTCTTTTTTAATTATTTTTATTTTATTTATATAGCACCAAATCATAACAGAAGGGCACTTTTCATACAGAGCAGATCTAGATATAGATCTAGATCTATACCGTAATCTGTATAATTAGTGTGAGAGCTGGAATACAGCTCTCACACTATTGCTATCACTGCTATTCTAATTAGTGGGAATGCTGATTCAGCACTCCCACTATTGTTATTCAAATCTTTATTATTGGTGGGAACGCTGGAAGCCCGAGCGTGAAAGTGCCAGGGCCCAGCGTACCTAGCACTGAAACTGCAAGGACCCTATTGTTTTTGTAGAGATTATTGTTATTATTCTGCTCTTCAAACGCATTTTTGAGGGGTTTAGGATGCTCGAAAACTCTTAAAATTTTGCTCATCACAACTGATGAAAGTCCGTTGTCAAGTTCTGCAGTGATTGGGCTCGGGTGTGGCCAGGGGGCTCTATAGCGCCCCCAAACGCACGCCATGGTTTGATTTTGAAGTGTTCTTAGAAAATGAATCCGATCGACTTCACATTTGAGCAGTGTAATCTACGGTTTTTACGTTTTCTCAAGCGGTGTTGCCGTGGTGATGCAGCGAATTCCGAGTTCCAAAATTAGTACCACTGCTACGTCGTTCCAGAATTAGTAACTGTGCTCCCTCAGCTCCACATCATCAGATCTTTTCCAAATTTCACATGCTTGATAAGAGTCCCGGGCTGAGGACATTTAAAGGCTTATTTGTTTTATTGTGTGACCTGCACTTGATACACAGCAACACCGTGTATGATTAGTGTATGTTCTCTAGAGCTTTAATTATTATTATTTTTCTTCCGTACATTTTTTGGTCGCTAACTACTTCTGCATACTTTCAGCTACAGACACCATGCAAATATCAAAATGTTCATCTCAAAGACAATACTGCTATCATTCCGATTTTTTGTAACTTAAATAGATATTAAGCTTTTTTCAACACATTTCTACAATGTAAGTCAATGGGAGCAAATTATATATATACACAAATACATATTGTACAAATATACAGTATATATATATATATATATATATATATATATATATATTACATTTATACATACATACATGCATATATACATACTGTACATACATACGTGTTTGTTTGTACTTACACATACAGACACACACACTTTACGGGGAACTCAGGATGAGGCTTTTTTTTTTTCAAAATAAAACCCCATAGAGTAACTTTGTCTTAACAGGAAGCTCAAGATTAGGATTGTTTTTCAAAATTAAAGCTCCCTATCGTCACTGTATGTTCACAGGAAGCTAAGAATGGACCTAGTTTTTCAAAATAAAGCCCCATAGAGTAACTGTATTTTACTTGATTCTGCTAAATCAGACTGCTGAAGCCTCATATTAGCTCCAGCTGAACTTGTGGACAACAGTGGAGTGGATTTTGTCCCCCATTTCTTACAGTGTTGTTGATCTATGAAGGAATCTCTTTGCTGCCAGTATGGACAGGAGGTATGAATACAGCAACCAATAACTTTTCCAATGTACAATATATAATGCATATTGTTTTAAGATGGCCTTGAAAATGGCCTATCCTTTAACGTTAGTGATGGAAAAAACAAGTAAGTTTTACTTTACAAAGCAACTTCTTTGGTGAAACTGTATTCTCTTTTGCAATGCATAGCTAAAAGTCCATTATTACACTCATATCTCTTGTGTGTTGAATAACATAGCGTGTACTATTGCTTAAACAACATTTGACCATTTATAATTATGGAGCTCTGCATAAAAACCAAAGAAGAAGAACACTGTAGTGATTTTACAAAGAATGTGTACTTTCTTTTCCATTTTTTTGTTTGAGTGAAACATTTGGACACAGGTCTGTCTGTGGAAAAATTGGCCAGGTGTTGTTGCTGTTATAATACCTTAATACATTACGCTGTGACATACTGTCCTCAAGTAGAGCAGGCAGTTGTGTGCTGAGCCATTAAATGCCAACTAAAAGCCTCAGGTCATTGATCATCTTCAAACATTGCACGATGATGCATAATCCCTCCCCATAATACCCTCTTCATAATCATCATGACAACTGGCAGCTCCCCACACAAATAAAACAGACGTGAAAAACAGATAAAAAACAGGGGCGTTTAGGAAGTGGCCCATAATGACACATTCCCTCTCCTTTTATTTTTTTATGATAGTAAATGATCAATTATCCAGATGGCAAAAGATGTAGAGGGGCGGCTGGCATTGTCCACAAACACACACACATTCACACACATATTTACACATTTAGAGAGACACACAAAGATACATAAATTTAAAAGCAGAAATCACACCCTCTGACGCATACACACAAGCTCAGACACACACAGTCATAAACATCTGTTGTGTGGTACGCGAAGGTATCCCGCCATGCTGCCTATAGTAGCATCAAGTGCACAGATGAGGCCTACAGCTGCTTGATGGTTCCCAGTGAGAGTATAGCACCGCTGTGATGGATAAGGTGGGATTCTTCTAATTGACAGTTTGTGGGGAAACAGATGGTTTATTTGCTGGCATTTATCACGTCTTTATGACCAACACAAGATAGCGTCACAGAGAAAGGAGTTTCACAGTTTACAGTGTAAAGCTCAGGTACATAGTCTCAGATATGGACTGTAGAGACAGGTTTTTGAATGCTTTGGGTGGGTATTTCCTTGGACAGTGAAAGATAACAGCTTTTACTGCTTATTTAACAGTTTGGAACAGAACGAAATCATTTTCTTTGTGAAATTGGAAATCCATAATTATTTTTTTAACCATGGCTACAGTCTTTTCCTAACCTTAACCATAGAGATGGCTGATAAGAAAGCACTCATGAGTCTTTTTTGTGAATTTTACGGATCATTTTGGAATGCATTAACAAGCAACATATTCAAATGTTTTCAAGTATAAAGACTTGTTGAAATTAACATGTGAATGTGTCAGACGTTTGAGGGGTATTTATGAAACAACACACTCTGAACTCATCGTTTATGTGTTGCATTTCCTTCCATATCCCTCCCTATAATCCAGTTTCTAAACATCTTCAAATGTGCATGTGTCAGAAGATGTGTATATCTCCAAGCACCTGTAGAACTTTGTGCATGTGTGTGTGTACACTATGCATATATGCATGCATTTGTGTGTCAAGGTTGTATCCATCAACCTCCTTACCTCCCGGAGTTTCCATTATGCCTGTGACCATTCTATAAAATGGAGGTCATATCAGGTGCCATTTCCTCCGACCTGCCTCATCCAAAATGCATCATTTTCCCGCAAATGACACACGCATGATGTTTCAGCGGCAGGAAAAGCCCTGCTGAAATACAGCATCACTGCTTCTGCATAGCTTAAACAGCGATGAACAGACAAACAAACACGTTAATAGAAAATAACTGCACACACATGCTCATATGCAGCCGTGAATATTTATCTGCCAGCATAATTTTACTCAGCAAAATTAGATAAATAGAACTTTCATTTGGATTCCAACCAGTGACAGTTCACCGACAGTACATGCAGTATTGTTCTGCTGAACCACTGAAACCACTGCTGATTGGCTATCAACAGCATTTGCTGTTCTAACCATATAGTGTCTGGGAGGTGTTTTCTGGGTGAAATCCTCAGGTGCACAGGAACAGGAGTTTTATTCTTCCAGTTTTTTACAAGTAATGTGACATTCAATTCTAATTTCAATGAGACTACTGTGATGACACAGTAAGGGTGCCAGGAAAACAAAAAACAAACAAAACAAAACGCAGGGTTGTCCAGCAAAAAGAGTTGAACCTGGCACAACGTTGGCTGAGTGTCATCCAGCAAGTCACTGTAGTAGATTACTTAATAACATGAATGGCTTAATTCTACTGTTTGATGTTATGGAGATGTTAAGATTAAATGATCGCCTCTGTAATAACTTTCCAGAATTGTAAAATCCTGTTTCAGACTGCTGTACTGCAACATACCCAACCCAAGTATTGCCATTTTCAGTCTGAACGCCTGATAAGAGCTTTGTAGCGCTATAACAACATGCTACTTCTGCCTTTGCTTCTGATGGACAACAGTCATCAGTCACACAGCCACAAGAGGTTGCTTTTCACGAAACATGAACATATGTTGTTCGAAGTGTTTGAGCAAACCACCAGTGCTGGCGTTTTTTTGTGGTGAGGAAGGTCTTGTACATTTAGAGACAAGTACACAATGAACACTTGCCACATGTATCCTGTCTAGCTCCTTCTCCTTGTGTATTTCTGTGGGAATTGGAACACATGCAGCGAAATCTGAGCCCACAGGCCCCCCAAAGTGTTACTGCCCCTACATCATGAGGACCACTTTTGGACTCTTACTGCCATAACTGCCCCTCAAGCACCACCGCACACCACCCCACCCGCCCATATCAGGGCTCCAGACATGGGGCTTTATTGACTGGTTTGGGATCGTCCTCCTCAGGATAGCCTACTTATCCTTGCAGCTCTGCCTCCATCACAAGAAGATAATCTCCTGTGATTACCTTCTATTTCTCATCTGCTCGCTCTATCTCTTTTCCTCTCTCTCTCTGTTTTGTCGATTTCCACTCCACTCCGCTCTGTTGTTACATGACCTACACCCCCCAACCCCACCCATCCCCTCGCTTTCTTTCTCTCATTCTCTCTTCAGCTTTTTTTTTCCGTTTGGGGGTAGAGGTTGTGAATAGAGAAGGCCTCATCTCCAGCACAGCCTCACTGTGTGTTCTTTTGTACAGGCACTCCTCGGCCAGCTGCCTATTCACACAGCCCTGCCAATTAGGACCGCATTCAGAGAGCATGAGAGAGGACATGAGATGAGATCGGTTACCCCCCTACCACCACCACCACCATGCCCCCCCATTACTATAGATATGGTCTGATTTTAAAGCCTCTTCTTCCTTGACACACCTCCTCTTTCCTCTTTTTAACTCCTGTCGTCAGCATTTTCTTGTATGTGCTTCATTTCTAGTAGGGCTTCCAGTGATTGATAATGGTTTTTGACACCTTATACTGATAGGAATATTTGTGAGTTGGAGTTTTTGGATTGATTTGTCTGTGCCAATATTAAATATATTGCAATCTGACCATTTTCATGCCAGAAAATCAAGGATTCACCATTTTGTCTGCCTCTACCACACTGATACATTCTTGGTGGTCGGTAGAATCTCATAACCAGGGCTGGGTTAACCCATTAGGGGCCCCTGCAACAAAAAATAGTTATTGACCCCTGTTTCTCCCTCTCTATGTACATTGTGTATTAGATAATAAGTAATTTGTTTGTGACTTTATTGACCACAACTTTATTCTAATAAAATGCACCACGTAAGCACAATGTAAACTGAAATAATAAATGCCTTATAATTTACATTTTAACTCAGGGCCTCAACATTAGATAATAATGCAAATGTTGCTTTAAGGCATTTATTATTTCAGTTAATGTGTTTCTGTGGTGCATTCCATTCTAACAATCAAATTTTCAATTAATTAAAATACCACAAACTAGTCTTTGGCTCCCCTGAGGGTCTGGGGCCCCAGGTCAGTTGACACTTTTCCCAGTTGGTAATCCAGCCTTGATCATAATGGCTTGGCTAGGAAGGCCTTGTTTATGTCAACCCCTCAAACTGTTGATGTCATCATCACCTCCACAATGGAATTAGGCCACAAACTGAATACTGGCACAAAACATGAGCGAATCCCTACAGCTTTCAGCCTCAGTCCAGTTTCAGTGAGAGCTTGGGTGTCAATGTTAAATTCATATGTAAAGACAGACATGTGAGCATGTCAGTTACGGTAAAAAAAAAAAAATAAATCATTACAATGGGTGGATATAACAAATTGCAACTTCTTTAACTGTGACCCAAATAAATTAATAATAAAAAAAAATCCTGAGCTTTTAACCACATCTTCATCAGCAGATTTTTTTTGTCTACTTCTATTTAGTTGAGATTAAACTTCCATGCTCCACTTTTACTGTCAGTAAGAATCATGTTTGCTTTGTTGAGTGTTATATTAAGTCAGCAGTTTTACTTGATTGACTGAATTGTACTTATATCCGAAACCACATTTATTACTGAGGTGACAATTTGTGTGTCCTGTCTGTCAAGTCAATTATATTTACATGGCCCAATATCACAAATCACAAATTTTCCTCAAGGGGCATTACAATCTGCACAGCATACACCACCCTCTGTCTGTTCCCTCGATTCAGATGAGGAAAGATTCCCCCAAAAAACCTTTTAATGAAGCAGCAATCCCTCTCCCAGGATGGACAGACATGCAATAGATGTCATGTGTACAGAATAGACCAACGTAATAAAATTACAGTATGGACAATCATGATAACAAAATTATGAATGGCAAGCATTTCAAGAGAGACTAGTGTATCATCATCTGCATCAAATGTGTGCCGTAAGTGTTACTAAATATATATACTAAATAATAAAATTATCCACAGCAGCAGTTAAGATACTGTCTACTAAAGTAGGTTGATGGTAGTGTTAAGATGTCATCAACTAGAGCCAGCCCAAGGTATGAGGGAACTTAGGATTCAACGTTTTACAAGTTGTTGTTGTTTTTTTTCACTGATTTTAAATGTGGTTGTGTATAGGCTTGTGCCGATTGGCAATCAGATCCTATATCGACGATTGAAGGGATCATCGACAATTGTTTTTTCCTAAGCCAATATTAAAGTAATTTTAACTGACTTCTGACTATCAAAACTAAGATGGTATAAATATAAACTCCAGAATCTGCGCCCTACTGTGCATTTGAGATGTTTCTGGTGGGGTGTGGTTATTTGTGCTTTAGAATGTAACCGCTGTGAAACAATCAGAAAATAAGGTTTTATTTCTCTGATTCCCTGGCTTTCTCGCTACCGGCACTCCCTCTCCTCATTCACTCTCGAGGCCGCTTGACCACAGCTGTCTCACTGTCTGTCTGTCTGTCTCTCTCTCTCTCTCTCAAACCAATGAACACAAACCAAAGGAAACTTAATGGTATCTCTATTTTTCAGGGTAAACTGCAAGCCAGACACAGACGATCTGTTCGCGGGATTGGCCACCGCATTGTTGATGTCGGATTTTGTTTCTCCAAAAGTTGATTCTGTTTTAACTTTTCCACCGCAGGTCATTGCAAACTGTCAACAAGCTGTTTTGCAAGGGGGAAACATGAAAGTAGTTATAAACTGAATGCCTTGCATGCAGTTTCATTGTATTACCTTTCAGTACAGTGTATTTCACATTTCATATGACACTATTGTTTTAGTTGCATGTGACCATTTCAGATAGGTGGGTGAGAGAGCAGTGGGTTGGTGCTGGGGGCAGGAAAGTTTTGCTTTGGTCCCCACAGATTCTTGAGCCGGCCCTGCATCACTGTACAGCATAGTTGACGTTTGACGAAATGTTATTACAATAATGCACCATTCGTCCTGAACAATGTTGAAATTAAAATATCTTTTATTATCAATATATGTCTATGTTTGGTTTGCAGTGGAACAAAACAAAAAAAGTTGTGAAAAAAACTGAATTCTAAAAGTCTTAAATAGCTTGGACAAAATTATTGGCACCCCTTAGAAGCTGTAAGAAATAACTGATTTGTAGTAATACTTTAAGCAGACTATTGTGTTTTAATTAGTATCACAGGTGTTTTCAGTCGTAAAAGCTCATGCAGTCAGTTTAAAAGGAGAAAATGATTCATTCTGCTGTTTTGTGCTACTGTGTGCATCACATTCAACAAGGGAAACAAGGAAAAGCAGAGAGTGGTCTGAAGAGATTAGAAAAAAGGTAATGGCCAAACATGGTCAACATAAAGGTTACAAGACCATCTCCAAAGAGATTGATGTTCCTGTGACCACTGTTGCCGTTATTATTAAGAAGTTTAAGGCTCATGGGACTGTCAACATCTCTGGACGTGGTTGCAAGAGGAAAATTAGCGAGATTGAACAGGAGGATTGCTTGAATGGTCGAGAAAGAACCAAGGAAAACTACAAAACAGAACCAAACTCATCTTCAAGTTCACGGTACAGTCGCACCATCCATTGCTGTCTGAATGAAAATAGGTTTCGTAGTAGAAGACCCAGGAAAACCCCACAACATGGAGGAGGCTCAGTGATGTTGTGGGGTTGCTTTGCTGCCTCAGGCACCGGGTGCCTTGAATCTGTGAAGGGCACAATGAAACCAGAAGACTATCAAAGCATTTTGGAGCGAAACATACAGCCCAGTGTCAGAATTATGTGTCTTAGTCACAGGTCATAGGTCTTCCAGCAGGATAATGACCCCAAACATACATCAAAAAGCACCCAAGAATGGATGAGAAGAAAACACTGGAACATTCTGATGAGAGTCCTGATCTGAATCCCATTGAACATCTGTGAAAAGAGCTGAAACTTGCAGTTGGGAGATGGCATCCATTAAACCTGAGAGAATTGGAGCAGTTTGCTCAAGAGTTGGCCAAATTACCAGTGGAGAAGTGTAGAAACCTTATTACATAAAGCGCTTGATTGCAGTTATTGCTTCCAAAGGCTGTGCTACAAAATACTATATCAAATATCTCTAAATATCTAAATATTTTTCTATTTAGCTTTAGCATTAGCAAAACATTTCCATCATTTATGCCTGTGTAATATATGTTCTTTACACACATTTTCTAACATATCGTTGGAGCTCTATGTTGATTATGGTGAGTAAAATATTGTCGTAAAAGACGCCATGATTTTTAGGCTGCACCATTATATCAAATGAAATCATTCTAGGGGTGTTTATGTGGATGTTTTGACAAACATCCACATAATTTGAGATCTTGGTTGCAATGTAAAATGACCTTTTGTGAGTTTGAACAATGGTTAGCCATGCTTGTGTTTGTAATGAGGGACCACAGGTGGGTCTGGCAGAGTTGAAGAGGTTAACTCAAGCAGGCAATTTTGGTACTTTTACATCCATGAAAGCTTTAATCAACACAGACACCAATTTATACATTTGCTTCCTCATGTTGGCTGCCCACACTCACACTCACCCCCACTACAATGGCCCTCTAATCTCGCTCTGTAGAGCAATCATTAACAGGCCGATTCCACTGTGGCTGAGATGGGTAGAATAAAAAGAAAGAGGAATGTAGGGAGGGGAGCAGAGGAGGGGCTTGTAATGGATACTGAGGCCAGTAATTAGGCGCCAGGTCCCGTGTTAAAGTGTCGTGACTTTGGGAGAGCCATTTAGCCTACTAATGAGTCTCTAACAGTTTATTGATGCCACTTCTCCCATCACTTTTCTGACGCTCGCTTCCCTTCAGCCCATTTTTCCCTCTGCCCTGTGGGACTCCCCGAGCAACCATTGTCGCTAATTAAATGAAATTAGGACAGATCAAATGCATTCCAACTTTTCTCATATGAGCAGAAGTACCTGGGGGAATTAAATTCCAATTTAGAAACTTGGGGATTTCTGGTCCGCCCCTTGAACGGTGTTAAACGAGGACTTTTAATATGGGTGCGAGACACTAATACATCCGAGTAATAGACGCTAATCTAGGGGCCATTGTGGCCCTATTGTCCAACTTGATTCATTGTGATTCAGAGGAATTTGTATCAACGTGGTAGTATAGTTCTGCCTTGATTGGTTTGCCTCAGGACACTTCTTTTTTCTCAGCGTCCATACCAATTGCTTTCTCTCCAGCAAAGCAATGACTTAAGACTTTTGATTACAGAACCTGCGTTCCCTTTTCCTCAGCTGTCTGGTCCTTTTGTAAACTGCTCCAGGACACTGCATCTTATGATGTTTGTCTGAAGCTGAAGACTGACATGACACCATCATAACCATGACATGACACCTATCATGAACATGAAGGAGTCTTTATGGGGTTTTATGACTGTTGTCATTGAGTGTTGTTTGGTTATTAAGTTGACATTGTTTGAGATGTCTTTGTTATTACAACTTGACATTAACCAAGACAACAGGGTTTTTGTTATGAGAACTTGACCTATAATCAAGACAAAGTTTGATAATTAGGCCTGCTCTGGTATGTTAATGTTATATTGTCTTGGTTAATGTCAAGTTGTAATAACAAAGACATTTTTGTCTTGGTTAAGCCATGGCACAGATTTAGCAACTACGTCAGCGAACTTCACATGTATTTTTAAGCTAGTAGTGCCGTGTCACAGACTCACCGACACAGCTGATGGAGGATGCCAGAGCATCTAGAAACATGTGATCCAAACATTTCCAATGACTCCAGAGCGTTGAAAAGTCCAAAAGTCAAGATTTATTGAATAAAAGATAGATGTAATCATTTTGTTACGGACAGAAGGGCAGGAGACACCGATATGGAAGCAGATGGTAGTTTATTGGAGAACAGCATGGTAAACACAGTAATGCAGGTAAGTGGGTAGGTGATGGAGTATTAATGGAATGAATACTGGAACACAGATACAGTCCTTTGTCTTACTGGCCTGCAGATCGTGGATGGGTAGATGGCCGGTGACAGGATGAACATACGAGGAAGGTAGGTAAACTCACACCCAGACGATGAAGCACGGAGACTGGGGAAACACGCTGGAGTAGAACAGGTAAATCTTTCGAAGTCGTGGAGATCCACATGAAGAGTCCTTCATAAAAACGAGACCGGACAACTGACTGAGGTGAGTGGTGTGCTTTTATATCAGCTGTGATGAGGTGCTGAAGGGGAACAGGTGTGTGTATTTAGTACTCTGGTGAGGGAGTGTGCTGTGACTGGCTAACGGTGGAGCCTGGCGTGTCTGTGACACATTTCCAATATTCACAACATGTTTTTATCTAACATTCTGCTTCAGTCCATATTTGTTGGCTTTTATCCTTTCAAAAACAACATTTTCACTACGGTCAAATTTATTAATTAAAGAAAGTTATTTTATAAATGTTGGTAATATGTGCTGCAGCAAGTTTAAGTATGGTACAGAAGATAAGACATAAACATACAAAACTAAATATGGAAACAACATAAAAAAAAGGTCGACTTGCACTAGTGCAATGTCCATAGCAGGTCCCCCAAAGCATACGTGGTAGTATAATATACAGTATCTCTCATCACCATAATCATGACCTCTAACACAATCATAAGCATCAACTGCAGCATATTGACATAATATCATGACTACCTCCTCCCTAGTATATTTCTTATAAAATGATGACATCAACATCATAACAATTTCTTGATATGTCAACCGATTAAAGTGCACAAGAACTAAATTGTACACCCAAAACTGCTTGTCAGTAAAATATACATTGTCTTGCCCTGTTGTAGTTCCAGGACAGTAACATAGACCAATGATTTCAACATTATCAGTGTTGAGTATTTTTGTCTTTTTCAAGTGGTGAACTACATTTCAGTTAGAAACCCCACACATTGAAGTAGGACATCTGCAGGCATTCGCAAGTTAAATTTAAGGCTTTTAAAACATTTTAAATGCTTAGAATAACATTTAAGACAGTTTGCCACATTATCTAAACGACAACATTGACATTTGTCCAAATGTTTATTTTGGTCCAAGAAAAGGACACATTGCAGACTTTTATCACCATGATATTTTCTGTCTTGATGTATTAGACACCTGTATGAACAAAAATAAATTTAAGACTTTTTAAGGGCTTGCAATCGGGCAAGCTATGAAGTTATGATTTGCAGATTAGACCCAAACGCAGACATACATGAATTGAAATTCAAAGAGCTCTTGTCAATAAAAATACTATTTGACTACACAACCATTTGCCACGGTCAATAAATTAAATAAGTCAAAATTTGAAAAGGTGGCCAGATACACACCAGGTTAATGGTAATTTACCTGGGACCTCATCATCCTCATCGGGGTTCTGCTCTGCAGACTGGATGAAGTGGTGTTAGCACTGTGTTGCATTGCTCAGGATTGTGGATCAACATTTGTCTGTGCTGGAAGGTTGCTCTCATTTTCAAGATCTGTTTGTTGTCTGTGCTGTGTTTCAGGTGAGATATGGCCTTGCGGCACTGGTCTCCCTCTGACTGTGGTCGGTGCAGTCTGAGGAGGGAGAGCTCCTTCTCCTAGCCCCGCTGCTACCGCCGCTGCTGACTTCTCCCTGTTTAAGCTTCCAGGCAATGTAGCCCTCATTGCTGCCTGTGTCAGAAAACATGTAACCTGTTCTGAAGACAATATCAACAAAGTTGGAAATTCATAAAAAATTGTTTCAGCTTGAATCAATATAGAGAAGTGTAAGAAGACTACCAGGAATATAGCTGCTAATGCTGCTATTCACAAAGATAGTCGTCTGTTCAAACCCCTTTCAGTTAATGAGGATTTGACTCAACCGTTAGCAGCATAATTTCAGGTGGGGGTCGGGAGCTTTGAAATCCTTCAATCTACATAACGTAAATCAGTGGTAGCATTAAGCAGCTAACGTTGCCTGCAGACTAGCCAACATAAATGAATGCTGTATTTTTCATTGTCAAATAATCTGAAACCTAACTCAGAAGCAGACAGGAAAGAGTCAAGCAACAGAGCCTCTCAGCACCGAGACAGACGGTGCA
This sequence comes from Siniperca chuatsi, assembly GCF_020085105.1. Classification (NCBI taxonomy): domain Eukaryota; kingdom Metazoa; phylum Chordata; class Actinopteri; order Centrarchiformes; family Sinipercidae; genus Siniperca; species Siniperca chuatsi. The sequence continues at coordinate 2,647,308 of NC_058048.1, forward strand.
GCCCGAGAAGTGTACTTTACGTTACAGAACAGTCTCCATGAGGACTGGTTATTTTGCTACCATAGAGCAATGTTGTCACAACATCACCTGTTGGTAATCTTACAATTTGCCAAATTATGACCAAAGTGCAACGTTGCCATCACGTAATGTGTGTATGTAGGGATGTTCCTACAGTTCAGCAGCGTCAGTCACATGGCATCTCCGTGGAGCAGCAGCAGCCAGCTGTTTACGGGTGCTGATGCATTTGGGGCTATATACTGCCCCTAAAAGAACAGTTGTTGAAACAGCTGTCCATAAAGTCCATGCTGGATCTCTGCTGTTTAGCAGGTGATGCTGTAGAGCTGTTTGAGGAGCTGTCCTCTAAAGGCCTGACGTTTCCACTGCTGGTGCAGAGCACATTGCTCCACCATTTTCTTTTATCCAGAGAAGGTCCCCAGTTGCTGTGTAAAGAATTCTCGGACTTGTGTCCACAAACGGACATGATTTCTCTCTCTTCCAGTCCGCCCTCAGACAGTTTCTGGATGGTAGTGCTCCTGATGCAGTGATTTGTTTAGATCATTGTTGTGCCTGCCTCTTTAGAGATAATAATAGCATGGAACCCAGGTAATTGACACCCATTGGCTCCAAAGAGTACCACACCTCCCCTAACTTTTCTCCTCTCTTTGGATCAAGGTAAAAAACTTTAACCTCTTTAGGAATTTTAGCTATGTATGTTTCAAATGATGAAAATGGGAACAATTCACTCCCTGGGTCTTCAAACTTAGCCCCTCTTCTGCTTTGACGATCCCTTTCATGATGGTTTTTGTGGTTCTTTGTTTCCTCGTTGTAGGTGAATGTCACATATTTGGTGCCTTAAGGTAGAAATAAAGCAGGAATCATTAGACAACTTTGCCCATATTTTACTATACTATATTGTTATTATTATTTTGTTATTATTATGCTATTATAGGACGACTTTACATTATATGATGTTGCTCCTTGATTAACCCACCTGTTGAATCTCATTTTATGAGATAGCAAGCTACTAAAATACATGCACAACACTACACACACTGTGCTTAAATTTATGTTCCATTTAGCAGGACATGTGTGAACTTTTGTCTTCTTAGTCGAGCTAAGTGGACATGTGGTGAATGTAGGTATCATGCATTCTTAAAATGGCAGTATGGCAGTTATGAGTAAATCTTTCTGTGGAGCTAATGCTTTGGAAGAACTACAATGGCAGACAAAGTAGAGCTGGATTCAATACTACAGCTACTCACAGGTGAAAAACATTTAAGCAAATTACGATGGTGAGACAGCTTCAGGGACATCTTGGAAGACAAACTGTATTAAAGGCCCTGTACACCTACAGGTGTTTCCAGGTGTTTCCACTCTGTTCATGTTAAAGTTGGGTGGAGTAAAAAGATGGTCAGGGAGATGTCAGTTAATCACAGTCTTTATATTCCATCACAGTCCTGAAAAGAAAATGTGTCTAATTTGGCAAAATAAGTGAGAAAACCTGGGTGGACCATGGGTGTTTAGGGCCTTTCAGAATAAAGCCTTCTGCTTTTTCTTTGTGTTCAGTTGGCAGTAGTGTTCCAAAGTCAGTTTGATTAATACTGTGATTAGTATTTCCTGTTAGTTTTATAATGATGAAGTCTATTGATGACTTGTATGCTAACTGCAAAAAAAAGTATACCATGAAGCTGAGTATCTACTGTATACTCTATAGAATATGGATTTGAGACACAGTGATATTTGCAGCTAGCTGTAGTTGTGGCTACCTTAAGCAGATAACAGGCAGACCCATCTGAACCCTGACAGCAAAGAAAGATCTGGGCCAGCCTCCAAATGCACAACGGCACAGTAACAGCATGGGTCCATATTGTGGATCCATACCTGACACTAACACCTCCTGGCACAGATCCGTTATGAGTTGGTCTTCCCATCAGGCCCAAATGCATACACATCCACCAGACATTTCCTTTTTGTTTTTTTTAGCTTAATAAGTTTTTTACCTTTTACCTTTTATACATTTTTTTTTCTTATTCAGGGATGCAAACAACTATTTTCACGTCAGTTTGGTTGACTTGTGTGAATCATCCAGATCCAACGAGTTTGCATTGCGCAAACAATTCTACTCAACTGTCAGGACCTGTCAGGACTTCACATTGTCATGGTTTTGGATGTTGGGTTTTGTTATTTCCTGTTTTATTTTGTAGTGTGCTGCCTCATGTGTCTTGTGTAGTTTTACTGCCTGGCTTTATTTGTTTCACTTGAAATGTTTGTTACTGCTAATGCCTATCACCCCTCCCCGCCCTCCTTCACACACACTCCGAGAAAGTGAATGCGGGAGACAAGAGAAGAAGCTGTGGCTGTCTGGGAGGAGATGTCAGCCAAAACTTATGTAATAAAATTTGGCTAGCGTTACCTAAACCAGGACAGTTCATCTGCAAAGCAGTGTCCAAAAGGAAACACACAGCAGTATGTATATTCTGCAATGCAACACTTTCTGAGACAGCTGGGACCACATCAAACTTTTATCTGCACCTAGAAAGAAGCATTAAGAAAGGTGAGCTTGGTGTAAATGATGCTAGCAAAGCTAGCTAGCTAATGTTAGCAATCTGCCTCTGCACCAAAACTCTTCAGAAATCTCTTCACCCCTCACCCAAAGAGATTTAGCGAATATTAGCTATACATATGAGCGACCTACTGTAAAACTTCAATTAAAAGTCAAGCCCCAGTTAGACGCCAATTCCTTTTAGATTCTCCACAATTCAGTCGTTCAGTTCATTTTATGGAAACCATGAGCACTAAAGTATAATTCATTCAGATTTACCGGCATGGCAAACAAAAGAGAAAAAAAGGTGACTCCCTTCGTTACCTTTTGAAGCGGTCATAAAGTCTGAATACGTGTCCATTCCTCGATTATTTATATTTTTTTTGTCCGTAAGGGTCCACCAATCAAAAGAATCGAAACGCTTACGTTAATGTATACGGTTGATAGTATTTCCCATCTTTGCTGAGCAAGAGTTTTGTGCGAAAGGAAGGCCTGTACCATAAATAGGCAGATTGAGTTCAGTGATTGAAGCTATTAATTTAAGTTTTATGTTATGTATATACTGTGTGTTTCAGGCTCTAATTTCAGTTGCTTGCCAGCTATTTGCCACCTAATTTAGTTAACATGTATTGAGGGATGCAACATTAGCAAATGCAGTGCTCACTTTGTGAAAAATTGAGGGGACAGGGCATGTGGTGACAAAATGGTCTCAACCCCTCAAGTCTTGATCTTGTCATTGGTTTATATGTAGAAACTCATAATTATTATTTGCTCAATAGGACCAGGACAAACTATAAGTAAAAGCAAAAAGGATTCCACCGGTCATGCTTGAAAAAGCACATTTTGTTTTTGTTTGGAACAAGATAAAAACCATGGTAACATACAGTAAACACTGACAAGGTCAATATCACAATTTGTTGCCAATTGAACATGGCATACACACAACCCTTATAAAATACGTGGATTTAAAATTCTGTTGTAAGTAGGCCTATGTATGGCATTCTTAAAACTAAATCAAGGCACACAACATAAACGTTCAGTGGTGTGAAAAAGTGTTTGCCCCCTTCCTGATTTCTTATTTTTTTGCATGTTTGTCACACGTAAATGTTTCAGATCATCAAACTAATTTAAAGTCAAAGATAACACAAGTAAACACAAAATGCAGTTTTTAAATGAAGGTTGTTATCATTAAGGGAAAACAATCTTTTTTGGCCCACTCATCTTTGCAGAATTGTTGTAATTCAGCCACATTGGAGGGTTTTCGAGCATGAACTGCCTTTTTAAGGTCATGCCACAGCATCTCAATAGGATTCAGGTCAGGACTTGACTAGGCCGCTCCAAAGTCTTCATTTTGTTCTTCTTCAGCCATTCAGAGGTGGACATGCTGGTGTGTTTTGGATCATTTTCCTGCTGCTGAAGAATTTTGCTTCAGCTTGAGGTCATGAACAGATGGCCGGACATTCTCCTTCAGGAGTTTTTGGTAGACAGCAGAATTCATGGTTCCATTTATCACAGCAAGTCTTCCAGGTCCTGAAGCAGCAACTTAGCCCCAGACCATCACACTATCACCACCATATTTTACTGTTGGTATGATGTTCTTTTTCTGAAATGCGGTGTTACTTTTACACCAGATGTAATGGGACACACACCTTCCAAAAAGTTCAACTTTTGTCTCGTCAGTCCAGAGTATGTTCCCAAAAGTCTTGGGGATCATCAAGATGTTTTCTGGCAAAAATGAGACGAGCCTTAATGTTCTTTTTGCTCAGCAGTGGTTTTCGCCTTGGAACTCTGCCATGCAGGCCATTTTTGCCCAGTCTCTTTCTTATGGTGGAGTCATGAACACTGACCTTAACTGAGGCAAGTGAGGCCTGCAGTTCTTTGGATGTTGTTGTGGGGTCTTTTGTGACCTCTTGGATGAGTCGTTGCTGCACTCTTGGGGTAATTTTGGTCGGCCGGCCACTCCTGGGAAGGTTCACCACTGTTACGTGTTTTTGTGGATAATGGTTCGTTGGAGTCCCAAAAGCTTTAGAAATGCTTTATAACCTTTTCCAGTCTGATATATCTCAATTACTTTCTTTCTCATTTGTTCCTGAATTTCTTTGGATCTCGGCATGATGTCTAGCTTTGGAAGATCTTTTGGTCTACTTCAATTTGTCAGGCACGTCTTATTTAAGTGATTTCTTGATTGAGAACAGGTGTGGCAGTAATCAGGCCTGGGTGTGGCTAGAGAAATTTAACTCAGGTGTGATAAACCACAGTTATGTTTTAGTAGGAGGGGTTTTTTCACACAGGGCCATGTAAGTTTGGATTTTGTTTTCCCTTAATAATTATAACAACCTTCATTTAAAAACTGCATTTTGTGTTTACTTGTGGTATCTTTGACTACTATTTAAATTTGTTTGATGATCTGAAACATTTAAGTGTGACAAACATGCAAAAAAAAAAATAATCAGGAAGGAGGCAAACACTTTTTCACCCCACTGTAGCTGCTAGGTGTGTAACGGTACGTGTATTCGTCCTGAACCGTCACGGTACGGACGTTACGGTTCGGTGAATGCAGTCATACGAAGAATACGTCTGACTAACTGAGTCAGTCACACTATGGGGAGAGTATAACTGTTCTGATCCCACTCCAATCCAGAAGATGGCGATAATGCACCTAAAAGTTGTTTGCGAACCACCATTAAACAACAAAAGCAGAAGAAGACACTGTGACTAATATGCTAATGTGGCGAGTTCAAATTATGACACACAGGAGCTAGAAGACCCACCTGCTTCTTTCAGATCAGCTGTGTTGGAAAATTTCAGGTTCCCTGTGGACTACGTCAGCAATGGAGAGCGAGTGGTGGATCGGACGAGGACAGTGTGTGACAGCTGTAAGGTATGTGAGCAGAAACATGTGGAAGATGCTAACGAGAGAAAACGGACGGTAACGCTTAACAAAAAGGGAATTAACTACAAAACCATACGCTATCATTGAAGGATTAACAACACGCAACTAAAAATAGTTTGATTAATGAATGGAGTTCGGCACAACCCACCAGGAGCAGTGGAGAGGGAACCATGCAGTAACTTTTGGCTAACTTAACTTACTGTATCTTGATTTGTTAGCTAAACATAAAAACAAATTCTGATATTAGTGCTTTAGACTCACTTAGCAGTCAAATGAGGACTCATGTTCTTATAAATAAATGCTTATAAATCCACAAAGTTTACTGGTACTAGCATACACATATTGCCTACAGGCGGTGAAAGCAAGTAGCTTCACATTATTAAAAATTCTCTGAATTATCTAAGCAGGCCAAGGCTAAATAACCTTCTGACAGAGGGTCTGACTTGTCTCTTTCCTGTTCACTGACACAAGTTAACATGCCATAATGGGCACAGTTGATATCAAACTGGCTCTTTGACTTCTCAGACTTTCTGGTCATCAACTCTCCTTTTGTGGTGCAAAAGTTGATTGAAGTAAGCAGTGAAATTGTCTTAAAGTAACCCTTCAGTCAAAACTGTGTTTTGCTTCTTGTTCCTTCACTTGGATGTTTGACCTTCACTCTGCAGAATGATGTATGTGCAGAGTTTGACACTTGGCTGTTTTCACATTCATCTGCTGAAGGAGGAAAGTTTCTCTGTGCTCATCATAAATTTCAGTTTAACACCTGGATGTACCAGCAGGATCTGTGACATCACAAAGTTTGGAAGCAAATCATGGTCCAGTATGCAGCTTACAAGTGTGATGTGGAAACTTCCAGTGTACATACACTGAGAATGGACTTTTCAGTGAAGTGGGAGACATCTTGTGTACAGCTATTTAATGTAACAAATGAACAACATTTGCAAATTCAGAGATTCTGGATTTTTCAATGAGGGAGAAGAAGTAGATATAATTTTACAATTTTTAACAAGGTAATTGGACTTTTCCCATATCAGGGACATATTATTATTCAAAGCAGAGTATATGTATATGTCTTAAAACATGTCCGGAGGCAATCGCTAAATTTACATCACAGTTTATGTAAATACTTTTTATATGACAACTTTGGCAGCATATTTTTTGACACATTTTTTGACGAAATGTAAAAGGACCTTTAGTCAGATAATTGATTTTTAAAAACTGCTATGTGTCTACAAATCACTTACAGGTCTAGAATTTAATTGTATTTCTTACACAAAATATGGGGTAGCTGCGTTTTCTACTACACGACCCTGGAACAACCTCCCACGTGAGGCACTGTCCAAATCTAAACATGTTTAAGTCTACATAAAAAAGCTACTTGTCCAGTCTTGCCTATAATCAAACTTTTGTCTCTATTTTGGTAAACTACTTACTATTTATTGACCTCATTTTAATGTTTTAAATTGATATACTTTCAATGGTTTGCATAGTTTATCTACTTTTTTGTCTCCTCCTGTTCTAATTATTAAATGCATTTGTAAAGCACGTTGAGCTGTTTCGTTGAATGAAATTTGCAACATAAATAAAATTGTGTGTTTCCAGATCCTTTCTCCTCTGTTGTGGCTGGAGTCAGCCATACAGGGAAAATTAAAGGAGTCAGCGCGGCACAGAGCAAATGGCTCCACTGGGGCTGGAAGAAAGTGGAGCCGTATGTCTTCTTTAAAAGTCATTCTCTCCCTCTTGTGTACTGATTAAGAGGCCTTATTGGCATGTACATCTGTATTAACACGGGAATCAGTGACCCTCTGTGTGTGTGTGTGTGTGTGTGTGTGTGTGTGTGTGTGTGTGTGTGTGTTGTGTGTGTGTATGTCTGGCCAGGCGAGGCGCGAAGAGCCCCCGCCAGATTGATTCACAAAAGGAAAGGGCTGCTTCACGCTTGTCACAGGGACTCGGGGGGCTACCCCCCCCAGGGTTGGAGGGTGGGACTCAACACCCACCCAGAGGACGGGCACCCAGCAGGAGAAAAGCGCTCACCCCCTTGTCCAGCTGACTCCCTCTTTCCCCCCATCTCACACACACGAACACACCACAGGGACTAGGATTAACCCAAGAGAGGACCACAATAGGCGCACATGTCCCCCCTCAGCCAGCCTGGGCCCATTCAGGTCCTCTGTTACTCACCATCCTAACATGGATTAGGCTTAATGAACTGGAAGGAGTTAACAATAAATGAATCAGGGCCTATAAGCAGCCTCCTAATTCCATTTTGTGTTCTGCCGCTTTTCTTTCTTTCTGTTTGAACACAAGGTGTAATCCACTTGACTATCAAAGGTGCAGGGAGAGTATGAATTGAAACTAGCCCTGTCACATGCACATGCACACACACCGCCTGCCGCTGATGCAGCTTACTGATGCCATCTGCTCCCATCAATACTGACTCTGGAAAGCTCACACACTTTGAAGAAAAAATAACAATTCAAATGTTTTTTTTATTGTGTATTTCTTCTCTAATTAAACAATTTCATAACCAATTCAAAGAAGCTACTGAAGAATGGAATAGCTAATTAAATGCATTATTATTGAATGCAACGTACTGTACAGTTAGTGTTGATGTAGCCTGCAGGGGGAATGTAATATGTTTGTTGTTTCTATTTGCAACAGCACATTTGGACACATTTTTTTAATTTCCTCTGTAATTATGCCATTCCCCAGCTTTGTCAAGATATGTTCTGACATCTCAATATAAAATCAACTTGTTATTTTGATGATTTACAACTCAATTAGGCCGGTCACGAGATGTAGAAAAAAATATAAAAAAAGAGACAAAAAAAAATAAAAACACGCTTGATGAGCTTTTTTCTATCTATTCTGAGAGATTCTGTCTGTGTGTATTTTCAACTTGTTTTGCTGACTGGTTTGTTTGAGCATGTGTTCATTCGTGTGTGTGTGTGTGTGTGTGTGGCTGCATGAGCAACAGTGCAGTGAGCTCCTTGCCTGCATCAGCGTGTCATTCAGTGTTTGTATTGACTCTGGTCTCTAAGGAAAAACTTGCACATTCCTCTTCCCTGCCCATGTTTTTTAATTGGAGTGGCTGTGGTGGCTCACACACACACACACACACACACACACACACACGCACACTTTCACCAAGCTGTGTGTGTGTGTGTGTGTGTGTTTGTGAGTGGAGGGTTCTTTTTTATATTTTATTGTCAGTTGGCAACCTTTTAAATTGGTTAATTCTAGAATAAAACATTAAATTATCAGTTGTTTTTGATAGTAGAAGAGAATCTGCGATAGATACAAGACGGGATGGAAGGAGGAATAATGGAAATGAAGAAATATTTGCATAAAACAACCATTATGCTCCCATACTGTTGCTGTCTAGGGAGAAACAAATGCCATATCTCCAAAATATCAGCTTTTCAGGAACTATGAAACACACACCAGTGTCAGTAATAAAAACTGAATTTCACCACTGGAACTGGATCTGCAAAGTATCGCAAAACTGGTCCAGCTATGCCTCTCTCCCCTTCCTTGTGTTCTCTGCTGTTTTTTCCCCTTCCCTGTGTTTCTTGTCGGTCTCCGTGTGTGAGTGTGTGTACTGGTCTGGGCATGGCGCTCCGGTTTCCCTCCTGCTGCTGATCACCGGCACACCTGCTGCTCATCAACCAATCAAGACCTTGCAGTATATCAGCCTGGCTCTTCTCTCCGGTCTTTGCCAGATTGTTCAGTGCAGTACAGTGGTACTTCTGCTGCGACCAGCTCCAGCTCTCTTCGCGGTACCTGTTTCACTGCCTGATCTTGTTGTTGCCTATATCTCAGATTCATCCTCTGCCAGTGATCTCAGCCAGCTTGACTCTCCAGAATCCCGTCTGCCTTCAGCCACCTGCCTCAGCACTCTCTGCCTGCCCCTCTCACCCTGGAGGCCTGCCTGTAAACTGGGAGACTCGTCTGTCTTTCATCGACCTGCTCTGGCGCTCCCAGCCTGTCTTGCATACCCAGAATCTCCAACCAAGATTTATCATTTACACTTTTTGTGTGCAATCAATCTGACTGTGATCGAAGTTACATATTCCATCTCTGTGTCCTGCTTTTGGGTCTCTAAGATTGCTAGCCATAACAGAAAAAAAGACATGAAATGCATGCTAATAAAATGGGTATTTTGTTCCATTCCCCACATGTTTAGTTTTATGTGTAATTTTTAATCTGGACAAAAATGCATTTATGATAACCCATAAATCACCTCAGTTTGTTGGTGATTCATCAAGTAAAACATGCTGTTACAGAAAATATTAAGCAGTTATTGAGAGTTAGTGTTTTAATGTTTCCTGTTGACGAAAAAGCTAGTAAGTAGATCTTGAGTTAGGATGATTTTGTCAAAACCATGACATCTTGCACAGACTCAAGACCTTTCCATCAGTCAAGAAACCAAAAATCAAATGGAGAAACAGATCAAATCAGTCGGATCATGGAGTGCAGCCTTTTTTTCCCCTATGTACCAACATATTGCCATATTGCCACAAGACAATTAACAAAAAATACCAGACTGTTCAGTTTTTTTGAATTTGGCAATACTCAACTGTTTGTGCATGCTGTACTGTAGCATCCTTTCCACCAAAGCCACATTCAATAGCAATCAACAGGGTGAATGTATCACTGCATCTGGCTTTTTGCAGTGAATGTCAAACTTCCCCTCCCCCCACCATACACACACACACACACACATATGCACACCCCAAAAGATCAGCATTCAGCAACAGTCGATGCATTTATCTTCAGTAGGTGCAGAACACACCCTGGGCTTACCAAGGCAGTGGAGGGTTCACCTGGTAAGTGCCTGCAATTCCAGAGGAAATCACATCTAAACTAATATGTGCATCCAGGTTGGTGGCAGGTAGAGGCCAAGCTGGGTTCATCTCCTGTCTTGCACCTCCCTGACACGTAGAGCAACCCCAACCCCCTCCCCAAAACTGCCAACAACTCCCCCACCAACATGAGGTCATCCATAATCACTCTGTACTGACCCTCTGACTGCCTCCCACCACTCAGACCCATCCTCTATCTCTACTGACTGTTCAAGTGAAAGTGCACATACAAACACAGTCACACTCCTGCAATCGATTCAAAATGGCACTGAACGCTAGCCTTTTGTTTTTAGCCGCATTAGTGGTGGGATTCTAGGAATGGCAATGTCACTTGGTCTGTAGATCCACCACTTTGGTCCAGACTGAAACATCTAGATGACAATTCCACAGATTGACATAACTTTTTTTATTTATTTACATTCCTTACATCCATGGTCCCAGAGGATGAACCCTAATAACTTTGGTGATCCCCTGACTTTTCATCAGGTGCCACCGTGAGGTCAAAATGTTCACTTATTTAGTAAAGTATCTCACCATCTAATGGATGGATTGGCACAAAATGCTGTACAGACATTCATGGTCCCAAGACAATGTATCCTAATAACTTCTGTGAAACATCCACAAATGGTCTATACCAAATTCTACGGCAATGTGGCCATTTTTCTTCTGCTGTTTTTCATTGACGTAGCTTGGTTGTCTACCTGGGTATGTAGGGAAATGACAACGCCATTTTCAACCCTTAGGTTGACTGTTCATTGGGCACACCACCAGGTATAACTGAATCTTGGAACAAATCAGAGATTCTATAACTCTGGTGGTATATTAAAATATATCATATCACCTATAACCTTTGTGCTTGCAACGTCCTCACACATACAGAAAATAACTGCCACACACGTCTCTTAGCATTTTCATGCTCAAAACATTGATAAACCCTTTTGACATAGATTACTCAAGTCCTTAAGTCTAACACCACCCACACCACCCTCAGGCCAATTGTTACACTTGCTTCCACCAAACAGTGACTACTTTTTCATCTTGAAGACCACCTTAAAGTTTACTGAATTTACTGCTAGGTTTTGTTTAGGTCAGTAACACACTAAAGGATCATTTCTATGTTTTGCATTGGAAATTATGTTTAATTTCTAAACAAAATTTAGTAAAATGACTAATATTTGTCAAATTGTGATGGGAAAAAAAACTGAAAGATGGGTTCACCCAACCAACCTCATTCTGTTGGCAATACAAATTCAAAGCTGAGTTGAGAACTTATGCTTCCTTTAAAAATAATTTTAAACCTATTTGCCCCTCAGAGGAAAAAATCAGCAATGGCTTTGTCAGTTTGTATTTCGCAACAATCTAAACCCATTCCCAAATCAGTGTGCAGATTGACAACGTGGTCATTTCCCTTTGAGCCCTGATGAGGACTCATCCGCAGAGACTAGTCATTAGAATATGAAAGAAGAAATAAGGGGTCAAAAGTTTCCTGCATGGCTTTCATACAAAGTTTTCTTGATTGGGACATTTTGTGACTGTCATTTCTTCCCCCAGCTCCCCCCGTCCCTGTTGACGATTTGAAGTGTCTCATGATTGTTTGCCAGTGTCCAAGGCGATCCCAGCGCCCGTTCTGCCGATGTCTCGGCGGATGGGAAGCGGCCAAATCAATCCTGAACTGTCAGAGGTGACGCAGTGCAGGTGTGTGAAGGTGGGAGGACAGGGGAGTATTTGAATTTACATTTATATATGAATGTGGATGCCTGCTCCCATCGACATGTTAAGACGTTGACACGCTAATCACAGGGCTAGGGGATGCCACCTGTCCAGCGAGGTGACGGGAAGAAGCGGCCGGAACAGACAGACACACACACACACACACACACATAGAGGGTAACATGTAAGCCCTGCTCCTACAGATAACTATGTGCACTAGCCATCACTCCTCTGACAACACACAATATTATGCAAATAGGCGTCTGTGTGACAGTGGTGCTGCTGTTGGTGTTGCCCACGCGGCCCTGCTGACTGCTAATCAGCTTACTTACATTCCCTATGCATCTCTGTCTGCAGCCTGTCTCCCCCTCTTTCCCGACATCTGGCTCCCCCACTGCAGATTCGTCTCCCCCACTCTATTTCACTGTTTGAATAGTCTCTTCATTTGTCCCCCTCTGCTCAGGACATTACACTATAAAGCTTTCTCTTTCAAAACCCATTCAATTTTTTTTATGTGTCAGTGTATCTCTCATTTTCGACACCTCAAAGTTAGAGCCAACTTGAAATAGGGGACCGTTTTTTGTTCCCTTATCTCTTATTTGTTCAGCAGTGTGACCTTTGACCTCTTGGTGCTGCCTCTCCTGGTCCCACCTTCCAGTATGGCTGAGTCTGACAAAGCTGCTGAAGCTGACATGAAGCTATTTGAAACTAAACCATCAGCCCAGACTGATAAGACTCGACCCCAGTCTGATCCCTGAACCTTTGAACTTTCAGATGACCTTAAAATGCATAGAGCCAGTCAAAACACAGCTGGAGCAACTTTTTGGAAGACTAAAGAAAACTTGTGTATAGAATCAGGCACAATGTGAAATCTTAGCAGTGAAATTTAGAAGTAGGAGGTCCTTAAGAGTTCAAAATTGTCCCATATTTTCTGTGCTTCTCTATGCACTGATATCAGAAGAATATTTGGTAACACTTTCTATGAAGCTCATGTTTATATTATTATACACATACTTATAATGTGTTATACTGTGCTATTAGCAATGTATAATTATAGCTTTAAGCACTCGTAAATATCCATAATTCTATACACATTATAATGCATTATAACTACTTTTACATCGAAATAAGAGCCTTGGTGCAACATGAGGGAGAAACTGTTTTAAAGGGCAGAGTTCAGTTACTTAATTTTATTCTGATTATATTCCAACCGTGGTGTCTTAGCAAAAGGAAAAATAGGGTACAGTATTTGCCCCCATACAAGTCCCACTTGCATTTTTTTAGTTGTAGGATTTAAAGCTAGGGTAGGTAATGCATTTCAGAAGCATTTTTTGTTAGATTAGTTGAAATTCTCTTTACATCGCGACAGCAATCAATAAATCAAATGCTCTGAAAAAAATGAAAGAAATCTGGTATTTGTGGCTCTTGCAGGCCTGTAATAAGCCCAGCCAATCATTTCATTCCCTGCCTGTCTGTCTGTCTGTCTGTCTGTCTGTCTGTCTGTCTGCCTGCCTGTCTGTCTGTCTGCCTGTCTGTCTGCCTGTCTGTCTGCCTGCCTGCCTGCCTGTCTGTCTGCGCAGTCATTGCACATGAAAATATGTTTTGGGGGAGTGGCCTGAAGGGAGGGGGTGACATTTTTTCGGTTGGATACTTTCAAAATCGAACTGCCTTGTGCTAGTTTCTCCAAAGTTACCTACACTAGCTTTAAGTGAAGGAAGGAGCTGAAGAAGGTTATTTTTATTTTCAGCCTCTCTAGGGACGACAGTGTCAGTCAGTCACCACTTTGGTCCAGACTGAAATATGAAATGTCAACAACTATTGGATGGATTACATACATTCATGGTCTCCAGAGGATGAATCCCACTGACTCTGGTGATATGATTTTTCCTCTCTACCTCTCCTGAGGTTGATATTTTTGGTTTTGAATGAAATATCTCAACCACAATTGGATGGGTTTGTGTTCCCCTCAGGATGAATGGTAATAACTTCACTGTTCTCCTGACTTTTCCTCTAGCATCATCATCAGGTCGCATTTAGCTCAGTGTTGGACTGACAAACTAACCCAAGGACTGGCCAACAGAAAAACACCATCCCTATAGAGCCCTATCTCTAGTATACCTAAAAATGCACTGAATTCCCGTAATGAGACTAGATGTAACATGATTTGTTTTCTGATTTTTTGGTAAACTGAGAAACAAGGTGAAAAAGTGATGTTTCATTTCATTGTAACTTTAATTTCAGAGCCTTCTCATTGTATTTCCCGTCAGATGTCCCCTGTGACAGCTTGTTTAGAGAGCGTCAGAGCAGGCATGACAGCTGCTATGATACTAGATGTACAGACATGGAAACCTTGTGGAAGCAGCATGAGCTTCTTTTTCCCTGTAACATCATCTCTGTATTGGAGCTGATCTGCCTTAACTCTACAGTCTGCAGCATTGTGGCCCATAGTTGAACCTCACACTGTACAGACAGGGTGATAGGCTGCAGTGATTACATCTGTCCCTAGAGCAGGGCAAAGAAAATGGCCCTTTTCCTCATTTCTATTATCACATTTGACCTTCCTCATCCTCCCTGGCCTGACGAAAAGAGCGTTTAAGGCACACTTATTAAACATAATCTAGTGAAGTTATTAAAACAAGCCAGCTTACTGAGAGACCTGCCACAATTCAATTACCTGTGTAGCTGGAGGGAGAAGCGGCCAGAGAGGGTGACGAGTCTTCTGCTTTTATAGAGCAGGAGGAACGGTGTAGTTAGCGTGGCTTCAATTAACACAATGGGGCTGAGGCTGTAATGAGCTAGACTGTGATTGGCCGAGAGGAGAGTTGGAGGTTGGCGGCTGTCTGCTGTTGGTGCTGAGGGCAGTGTCGGGGCCATGGTGAGCTCATACTTCCTTGTCACTCACTTCCTAGTTAGTTCCTGGATTGTGGCTTTTCCATTAGAGCTGGAGTCAAAGATATGACACTGTCATTACAGTGCAGTGATGAAAAAAACTGCAAAGACAATTTATTTCATTTTTAAGAAGCTCATTATAAATTACTGTCATTTGATTATTTGACACTGTATTATCTATTATCTCACTTTATGCTATTTTTAGTTTCCCATCTATCTGTCATCATTGCTGATCTTGTCGTATTTAAAGGAGCTTTTCCCCATCTCATCACATTTGCCTTTTAGCCTCCATGAACACTTTCTGTGTCCTGATGTAGCTACTTTGTGTGTCAGTGCTTTATCTTGTTAACATACCTCCAGTGACTCAAAGTGCATCCTCCAGAGAAATGCTGAAATTCCATCAAAGCAGAACTCAAGCCTCTATTTTTCTTCTTGAGGATGTTATTTCAATGGTGAGGGCTCGAGGGTCCAACTCATTTACAGAAGAAAAAGTACAAGTTACAAGCAACAACATTCCAGAGACAATAATTTCTGCAGTCAAATAAAAGGTCCTTGGAGTGTGTTTTCAAAGCACTTTGGAATTGTTGGTAGTTTGAAAAAACTCAGTTTCATTCCATATTCCCAAAATGCAATGGAGGAACAAAAAAGCTGAGAAGACTTGATCTAGGGTGTAGACTCTTTTGTGTGTAATACTCAAGTGTTGAGAATAGCTTCATGCTCATTATACATGTGACAGCGTCACATAGATTTTTATCATGTAAATAAATAAAGTATATTCAAAAATAGCTTATTATAACTTTAATAAATAGTTTGATTAATAGACAGGGCTGTAGGGAGGAGTTTATAAATGCTGAGGTCATAAGGCCAACAGGGAAAGCTAAGAGCAATTTTCCACTCACCCTGGCCAGAGCACGAGCTTGTGAGGACAAGTGTTGAGCTTCTTAATTCAGACACGTGTGAGTCGCCTGTCATTGATAATTGTCTTTACAATATTTTAATTCAATTCAATTTTATTTATATAGCGCCAATTCATAACAGACCCAACAAATCCCACCATGAGCAAGCACTTGGCGACAGTGGCAAGGAAAAACTTCCTTTTAACAGGCAGAAACCTCGAGCAGAACCAGACTCGGAGGGGAGGGGTTTGGGGGAAGGGGATAGGATTAGGGAGGCACAATGCAAAGACCACGTAGATTTTTTTTTATAGTAGAATAGTAATTATAGTGTTAATATTAATAAATTAGTAATAATAGGAATGAAAGCTATAGGAAGAATAATGTCAGCATCAGTAACAAATCCAATAACAACAACTGTAGTAGCAGTTGTCGAGCAGGAACACAGGGGCAGCAGGTGGCCTACAACCACAGATCCAGACTCTGCAGCTCCGGAGGCAGAAATACCTGCTGAAAGCGACAGAAGGAGAGAGGAGAGAGACGAGAAAGCACAGAACTACGGGAGAGAGAAGTCGAGTTAGTAACATACAGTAATGTGATAAAAATGTATCCAGATGGAGAGGGAGAGGAGGAGAGAGGAAAGAGGTGCATCATGGGAAGTCTCCCAGCAGTCTAGGCCTATAGCAGCATAACTAAGGGATGGTTCAGAGCTCACCTGAGCCAGCCCTAACTATAAGCTTTATCAAAGAGGAAAGTCTTAAGCCTACTCTTAAATGTGGAGATGGTGTCTGCCTCCCGAACCCAAACTGGGACCTGTGTTTTAACTATTTTCATTGTTCATTTCTGATGTTGTGTGCCAAGAATAACTCAGGAGCCAGGTTTACGTGACACTGTCACACATCACTTTACACACAACTTTAAACATAAGGTCATGTGATCAAGTACGTCATCATTGTCTTAAAATATGTCATGACAAATTCCCTGTGGGCCATCTTTTCCGTCCTTTACACAATATATGCTGATCCCCCAGTCCCTTCCTCCTAATACTTTTGCTTTGTTTCATGCCATTGTGCCTACACTTCACATACAAAACGCTGATTGTGCTTAATTAAATCCTTCTTTGTTTTCCTTTCAGTTGCCACAGTAAGCGCTACACATGTTAAAGCACTATTTTGCCCTAAATTATAAATTCAGTCAACTTATGTGTGTGTCAGTAAAAACTCACTAATAATGCAGCAAGTAACTACAAATTAAAATGCTTATACAAAAGTCCATTTGATATCCTCGCAATCCTTTGGTTGCACACCAGTGTGTGATATAAATGTGGCCCATTTATTAGTTGTTGTGGAGCTTTCAATCACATGATCTTCACGAGCAGATGCTTTGCACAGTTGTCATTGAATTGTAGATATCTAGTTTCTCATTTTTGTTTTAGCATTTTAAGGACTTCTGTGTGAGATGCAATGCTATCAATTGCAATACGTTTTCAACGAGAAGCTAGTAATTTAGCAAATTTCACCACTAATGTAAGTCTTGGTAGCAATTCCAAAAATCATTGTCCCATTAAGAAGATATTATGTCTTTAAGGGAAGTATATCTTGGAGCATTTGTTTGATTGATAGGTGTCTCAGCCTACCATTGTCAACCGTGGTGGTGGCTTGTCTTACCTCAGCTCCCCCAAGACTTCTTTGCCTTTGCTCAAACCCGACCAAACCCAAAAACATCCTCTCAGAAACCTGTGGGTGATGTCACGGTGATGGTACACCCACAGTTAGAGACAAAAATGAACACTGTGTTTCAGTGGATAACAAGAAACGTGTTGTATTCTTCCACAGCTGTATTGCAATGCAGTTCTGTTCGTCAACTGACTGGCACTCGCCAATGTATCCACATGCATGTGTATGCATCTCTATCGACGTGTGCTGCTGTGTGTGAGTGTATATCTGTTTACCTCTGTTTGTTCCAGTGTCTCCTGCAGCACGCAGGGATCGGTGGGTTATCAGTGTAATTGGATCACCTCCCTGTCATCTTGTCTCGGTGTTTGTTGATAGGCCCTGTTTTAATTTGGCCTTTGTCTCTAATCTGCGGTAGCTGGCCCTCACCACAGTAATCCCTCAGATAAGTGGCAGACGGATTGGGTATCCGAGGAGCAGCAGCCATGTGTCCTAGCCCCGTTTGTAAGCCTTGGTAAATATGAAGGGGTGGTGGTGGGGGGCTATTTAATGGGGAAAGCAGAGTGAGATGAAAGAGAGAAAAATGGATGAGAGAATGTGTGTTATGGAGCTGGGCTTCTGTTAGAAAGCTCAGGGACTTCACTCTAAAGTCAAACCAAGGTCAACAGAAGGTGTCAGCTAAGGTCAGAGAGGCTTCTAGCATTTTGTAGCTATTCCTCTGGATGTCACTCCCAGTGGGGATTACTGCTGAGACTCACTATCACACTGCCTACAGTCCTTGACTTGACAAAGACCATTTCAGCCTAATAGCCATTACTTCCGACTCATCAAATCTCTCAGAAGGAGAGTGTGATTAGACTCATCTGCTAATTCTTTAAGTTTTCCACTCAACATGTTAACTCAGACTGTTTTTACATGCTTGCAGCATGATTACCAATATTTCCATATATCTTTCTCACTAAAAACGTTGGTTTCAATGTTTTTACAAAAAAGCTCCATTCATGATGTCACATTAATACTTACATTCAAGAACATTGTAAGAACAGAGATGCGGCATCTTACTTGTGTTCTCTGCTGGTAAACAAAAATGATGACATGAGTCATTACATGTATGATTTCCCGATTTTCCTCTCTCAAAATAAATCCTTTTCAAAATAACTCTTTCAGTTTGGAACCCACTTCCTGTCAGTTACTTTCAGGTGAAGCCAGCATCCCAACCAAAGCAAGACACATCAGACATCGAGGCAATTAGGAGGTACATTATTCTGTTCTCCTACATCCACTGGTCATTACACATGGCAGGTGAGGATTATAAATTAGGTCGTTGATTGTCACACACCTTTTTGTGCCAAGACTAAGTATTCATTACATTTTTGACTATGTGTAATGCTCCTGATGCAAGACAAACTGTATTAAGACAGCTCTGACCCAGCCTTAAACCTTGATCTTGACAGGAGGTGTCTTGTCAGGAAGAGGTTGCAAAATACCATGACTTCACTCTGACTTGGTCATTTTTCTAAAGGATAAGATCACTTCAAATACTGTGTAATGCGCTGCCAGCATGAGAAAAGAAAGTAAATTGTAAACACCTTATAATGTGATGATAGAGGCACTAAAACAAATAAAACATATCTAATGATGTAAGTTCAGTTCAGGAAACAAGCAAAAACTAATCACACAGGAATGACTTTTCTTCAAATTTATTTTAGTTTTGTCATTGCTTCAGTTATTTAGGAATGGAGCATAGTGTTAGTTCATGTATGCTTGCATTAGCTTATTGGTATCAGCTGTTTCATTCATGCTACACCAGCTGTTTGGCTACTAGTTGACTAGTAACATCCAATCATGTTCATGCAGGTGTACCTCCACCACCCCAACCTCCACCTTATGGGCTCTTTCTGGCATTGTTGCTTTAAGTAAGATTTAGTAAGTAAGATTTAATGTCATGTATGTTTATTAAGGGGGGATAGTTCTCCCAGAAAAATCCTTGTTTCGCTAATCTTTTTCGCCAAATCCAACTGTATTACCATTTGCTATAAATTGTCATTTCCTTGATAGAAAGTGTCTCTGACTGAACTACCTAGCCTAGGTCCATGGTTTATTGTCCTACCTGTTGGAATACTTTACCAGACTGCATTAAATGTGCTCCAACATTAACATTGTTTAAAGGCCAACTTAAAACGTACATTTTTCCTGCAAATTCGATTAGTTATGTTTTGCTGTGTTTGTGTTTTAAACTGCATTTGATTGTTCTAATAGTTTGTCAGTTAGTATATCTATATGTATAGATATTCTTTTCTTTTCCGTCAAGCGCTTTATGTAACATTTTATTTGAAGGAGCATGCATAAGACTGACATGACACCTGTCATGAACATGAAGGAGTCTTTATGAAGGTTTATGACTGTTGTCATTAAGTGTCATTCGGTCAATTATGTCACTTTTAATGCAAAGCTGACATTGTTTGAGATGTCTTTGTTATGACAACTTGACATTAACCAAGACATCATAACCTGTCATAAACATGCCATAGCAGGCCTAATTATCAAACTTAGAGAAACTATTTAGCTTTATGAGTTAACATTACATTATACTGTCATACGTGGTTGGTTTTGACATTGGCTATCATGCGATCATTATAATTATGTTGTCATAACAAAGACATTGTTTCCTTGGTTAATGTCAAGTTGTCATGACAAAGACATCTCAAACAATGTCAACTTTGCATTAAAAGTATGAAGGCACTTAATGACACTTAATGACAACAGTCATAAACCTTCATAAAGACTCCTTCATGTTCATGACAGGTGTCATGTCATGGTTATGATGGTGTCTTATGCACACCCCTTCAAATAAAGTGTTACCACACTTTCTAGCTCCTCTGGTATGAAATGTTTGTTTTTATATAAATAAAAATATTGCTGGTTGCTTACTGACTTGTCTTGCTGTCCACCCTGGTCCTTTGGTATTTGTAGCATTGTTTTAATAACTTCTTGTGCTCTTGTATGGGTTTTCTTTTTGGCAGTTTTGTTTTGTTCACTTGTGACATGCTCAACAGTATTTTTTGCATTAAACAGGTACTTGTAGTTCTTCAACCTCAGTGTAGCCACCATAGCCGTGTGCCAGTCCCGAGGGTGATCAGCATGACATCATCACCATGGATAAGAGACAACCAATGACAGCGTTTTCTCCAGAGCGCTGCAGAGCTTCTCAGTTGACTCTTTGGCCTGGCTGATGTCATGGGATCCTGGCTGACCGCTGCAGCATCTGATGCTTATCAGGGTGTTAGCGTGCAGAGAGGATATGGAGAGGCTGAAGTGATGAGGTGTAAGTTTAGTCCTGATACCCCGGCAACCGTGTGATGCTCCTCTTCAGGAAAAAAAAAAGGGAGAAAAGAATCTGCAGTCCCAGGCTCATTTAGAGAGGAGCCTAATTGAATTAGGGCAGAATGTGAACATGGAGGAAGATTTCACATGCTTCGTAAATGCCTGGAGATCCGTTACTTAGTCTTGGCAGGATTCTGGGCTCTTTTAAGCTGACACTAAAACCATTGAGTACGCTGAGAAATGACAGTCATTCTCTTTCCCCACCAGGGATTCCAGGTTCAACTCTCTGGCACGCAAACAACATGTACAGCTGTTTAGAAAAGAGCTCAGTACTGTTCTCAGTTATTTCATTTATACTCAGTAATGCATATATGCTTTATTGCAATTTTGTTTAACAAAAAAGTTGTTTTGTTGTAGATTATGTTGACACCCTGTACATGCATGCATGTATTGGACTAACTCCTGCCCAAGGTTGACAATTGTAAATTGTGTTATATTTCATGTTTATCTATTAACCTTTGATTTAATCTTACAAAACATTAAGTAGGAACAAACAAAACATAACAAGACGTTTTCAACCACATCACACAATCTTCATCAGCGTATGGAGTTTGCTCAGTTGTCATGCTGATGGATCTATTGACATGCATGTTCAGTTACTGTTGGGATTCAATCCAAATCACTTTTATAAGTGAAGCATGAAAAAGCGTGAAAATGTTATGCTTAACTGGGCAGAAAAAAGCTAGTAAGTGGACCTTGAGTTGAGATTGTTTTGTCAAACTGCTATTTCCAAAGTAGTAGTTCCAAAGGTCGAGACTAATCTTTGATTGAAGACACGTTTAGAAAAAGTCAAAACAAGTGAAGAATGTTAGACATTATTCTATTCTAGAGAAATCAAGAAAAGGCCACATATTTTAGAAACAAATGTACAAAAAATCGTTAATGTTTTTATTCCAGAAACAAATGTATTTTATGTATTGTGTGTCTTGACCAAGTCTCAGATAGTGTTACTGGTTAAAATAAACATCAGAAATGTAAAACATCCCAACAATTTGTATTTCTTAAGCTGCTGCATTAATTTTATTTAATTTTTAAAAATGTTGGTGAATGTAATTTTGTTAGTACCGCTCAACCAAAAAAAACTTTAAAATTCATAAGCAATGTGACATTCCAAACAGTGCAACAGTTACTGTGGATAATGTCACAATATCAGCCTGATTCTTGACTTTTCCTCTCCCAGCTTGTTCATTTACCTGCATACTAACTCGACTGTCATTCAGACTCTGCCACTCCCTACTGACGTGCATGTAGCTGTCATTCTCCATCATCTGACTGCCCCACCTACCTGCTCACCTGTTCCCACTTCCCTCATTAGCCATGCAGTATTCTGGCCCATTTCCACCTATTCCCTGTCAAATCGTCTTATGTGTTATTTTCTAAGAATTCCAGAATTCCATTCATCTGCTCGTTCAGTGGCAGATTGATCTTCTCCCTGGATTTCAGCCTTTTTGCTTTCGTCTTATAAGTTTTCCTTTCTTTGTTTGCCTGCCTGATTTCCTCACTCCTGCCTGTTTTGTGAAATCAAGTAAATCAAGCTGTTACAGTACGATCTGACCAAATACGGACTCAGTAGATACTCACACGCCCTGCCTGACATTTTCTCTGGCACGTGTTTGGGGTGACAGTTGGGGGGAAGTTTTCGTAAATGAGGAGCCAGACTTCCTGAAGTCTCTCGCTACCATCTGGAAGTGGGACCCTGAACTTGCCCATGAAGTGACATTTTTCAGGTGGAAGTTTCATGCTAGCGCTGCACCTCCTCTGCATCCCTGTCTGCTAGCCTCCAACATGAACCCCAGCCGTTCCAAGCCATTCCAGATAATCCACAAAGTATGCTGTCAGCAGTTTTCATCAGGACTATTTCTTTAAAGAAATGTAGTTCCAATGAAAACTGTTGACAGTGGACATTGTTGATGAAAAGAAACCTTGCTGTTGAATTTTTGAATTGCCATTTTCAATGTGGGAATCACACAAAAAATGACATTTAATTCCATGGTATTCGGGGGAAGGCAGACATTTTGGAGACATATCTTAAAACCTGGACAAATAATAATAATAATAATAATAAGTTTATTTATATAGCACCTTTAAAACAAATAATGAAAGTAAATAAAATCCAAGATATAAGATATAAAAATATGATAAAATAATTTCAATAATTACAACAAATACTATCAGTTAAGAAAAAGCCATAAGATAAAAGTGAGTTTTAAGAAGATATTTAAAAGAGGATACTGAGTTTGCCTGCAAGGCAGGGAGTTCCACAGCAGAGGGCCCAGACAGCAAAGGCCCGGTCACCTTGATAATCTTAACAAAACCAATTCAAAAATCAGTTTAGAATCGGTCTTGTTGCTGATGAAATCCATGCAGCCCTGAGGTTGTGCACTCTGCCTTGGTGCTGACACCTCTGACGGGCAGCTTTGTCTTTGCTCGGCTCTGCTCTGCTCATTGCGCCGCAGTCTGGTTCATGCCATTTCTGGGCCTCCTGCTGCATCAGTCCTGTTTGCCCTGTCCTCCCCAGCAGTGGGGCTCGCTGGCCTGTTTGTTTTAATCAGCACTATGTTTGCCAAAGAGCTTACCTCAGGAGATGGGAGTCCTTGTGTGTTCTCCTGTGATGCAGAGAAGACGAGGCTAGTGGGGGGCTGGTGAGTGAGGCTACGACTGTATGCCTTAAATACATATTTTCTCTCTTATTTTCAAGACTTTGAATCCCCTTTATTTTAAGGTTAAAGGTGCATTAAAGGTTTTTTTCAGGGATGGCTGATCAATAGCAATGACTCAACAGGTACTAAACTTTTGTGGCTTTTCAACTTTGTACTCTATTTAGTAACAAACACTCCTCATCCAAGGCTCTCACTGTTCCCATCGCAGTGAGGGGGGGTGGAGCAATAGGTGAACAATGGAGAAAAAAAGACTAAAAAGACAATGAGAAAACCATAATTTCCATTGGGACTTTTCCATGGTGATCTATAGATGTGACTGGATATATGGGACTATAATTTGCCATTTATGATTTATGTCTATATCTATATTATCTGTGTCAGCGACATGCCAAAGCCAATGCCAATTGTTGAAAAAATTATTAATTACTTAATAGATTACTTAAATGGGTACTCGAGCAATCTAGTATCGCACCATGAAGTTGGGGGTAGAGAGGGTAGAGATCTTTAATGCACATATGAGGACTGTTACATAAGCATTACAGAAAATGTTAGTATCTTAAGGATTTTTTTCAAAGATTTTCATGGAATGAAGTCCATTTGGTCCAGACTGTGTTAGTGTTTGTTCTTAATCTGGTTTTGTGTTTAGATATGATGTGGTTAGCTTGATAGCTATCTTCTTTTGCTGCCTGTAATCATGACAACACATGATGCACTCTGGCAGCTGACCGGGGCCTAAAGGTCTCAGTCTGCGTCACATTAACTAGTTTGTACCACGTGTGATGTGTCTAAAGGCACACGTGTTTCTACTTCCTCCAAACAGCCAAACTTGAAATCTGTCTTTTTAGTGTCTTTGTAGTTTCAACATAATGAATCATACATACAGGGATAGCGGTGCACATTTTTTCAGTCTCTCCTCAAAGACATTATAGTATTACCCTTGGTTGTACAAATGTAAAGTGACTGAAGTAGTTGTGTGAAGAATCAAAAGCGAAAACGAGAGTTAAATTGTTGATGACAGCCCCTACCTCAAAAATGACGTTGGAGAAGGGGTTTCAGATGCTGTTAAATGCTCTGACAAGCCCTTTATTTGAAGCATACGACCTCAGTAAGTCTCACAAAATGTTCCTTAAATAATCTTCTTATCTTTGCACAGAGTTTTTTGTGCACCACAGTATTGCTCATCTCTTTGATGGCTCTCATTACATGTCCACTTTTGGCATTCACATGCTCCGTGCCTCTCCTCCCTCTTCTTATTTGTTCTCCATTTCTGTACCGTTCGCCAGCCCTCATTTAGCATGTCCACTCCCAGCCAGACATACCATCTGTGGCATCACACCCTTCAGCCAGGCCCCTTCTCAATGGTATCAGCTCAGCCCACTACACCTTCCAACACCTTCTTTTGTCGCAGCACAAAGTTGATCTATTTACCCAGCATCCCACTGATCTTTTTCACAAACAACCCAAACTAAAGGAAGGAGGGGATGCGGAGATGTCAGCCAGCCAGTCAAACAACCAACCAGCCAGCTTGCCAGCCAAACACAGCTCCTTTCCTTCAGTCGGCTGTAAAGCCCATCTGCTGGAGGCAGCATTAGAAGCAATATCCAATTCAATCCCTTCCCTCAACCTTCCAGAAAGCTTTTAGCCACATTTTAGCACACAAAAGCTGCTGCTCTGGCCTTTGTAGCTTGAGCTTCTATTTAAGAAGGTGAGGGTGAGGATGCAGGGAGAAGAAATCAATAAAGTTTCCTGGCTCTCAATCTTCTTGGCCTGCAGTAGAGGTGTTTTTAGGTTGGGAGGGGGAGGGAGGAGAGTGGAAAGAGGTGGGCTGTTTTTGTCATTCATAAGCTTTGCTGACAAATCCTTGACATCATTTGGTGGATTGTATCGATAACTTCTTTCCCGGATAGCAGAGGACAAATCGAAATCATTTGTCTGGCTTTGTTGGGGTGGTGGTGGGGTTGCTGTGGGCAGCGGAGAGAGGATGATGTCCGGGAGAAAGCCGGTGCTGCCAGCCTCTGTCGTGACATTGGCAGCTGAAGGCATTTGTACCGCAGAGAAGTTAAAAGGTCACCGCGAGACAAACAGGTTGTGCGTTCTTAGCGATTCTTAGTGTTGACAGAGACCGGACAGCTGCTGTTCTTCACAAATGAACTTCCAATAGAAAGATACATATCAGTTTTCTTCCAAGAGATTTTCTTGTGGATCTGTTAATGCTGTGACATTGATCACAACATCCGAAAATCAACAAAAACTAGAGCCAAATCAGAAAAAAATGACATCAATCTGCATGAGTCTTGTAACACTGACTGATATCCATTTTAATCCTAAAATGCATACAGATATGCACACACCCCAAAGACACATTTATCTCTCATAAATATGCCCACTCACACAGATCTGTATTCATGTATTCTTAGTGGGGGCTGTTCCAGAGGGGAGAAAAGAACTGCCTGCTGTTTTGACAGTTGTGGGCTTGAGCGTCGAATGGCAAATCTCTTAATCTTCCCTTATTAATACAGAAAACATGAGACTGTCTGATATTTTCACACACATTCCCATCTGCACCGAAACGAATGGAAAACGAAATAGCAAAATACTACAGAGGTATTAGCATTACGTAATTTTAAAAAAGGATTGTGACAATACAAATGCTACTGACACTCGAATCCAAATTGGTGTGAGCTTTGGTGTTCGGCTTGGAAAGTGTATGTGTGGGCATTCTGTAATGGGAACAGGAATGAGACAGTGTTAATCACAGTGTCTATCTGTGGCTGGGTTCTATTTGGGTGTATGAAAGTGGCAGACTAACTTAGTTAGTTTGATCCATGTTTTAGAGCTGCGAAAGGTCAAAAATGTAGGTCTAAAAGGTCTGTCCGGACAATGCCCTACCGACCTTCATCTCTTGATTTATTTTTTTTGGCTTTTTCTTGGTCACCAACTCCTGATAAACACTACAGCATCTCCAGAGCTTTATAGAAAATCCAGGTCAGGCATCATAGAGCTATGAGTGAGACACCACCAATGTCTGCTATTCTTTCTTTAAAGCCTGAGAAAACATACCTATGTTCCCTAAAAAGGTCCCATCCACTCCTCCCATCATTTCCATTCACAGGTCTGATTCCAAAATCATGTGCTTAACTCTCAGCTATTTTTTGGCGACTTGGAGGCGGAATCTGGTATTAATACAGCTCAGAAGAGAGAGTCAGGGTGAGGGGTTTGTTTGGGGGTGAAGGGAAGGGAGTGGAAAGAGGGAGGGAAAGATGGTAAAGCGTGTGGAATAAGATCTGGAACGAAGCCATCACCTGCAGGTCTCTGGGAAGCACGTACCTGTTGGCAGATGCCGGTTCATAATAAGCCACGCTACACATGATCAACTGTATTAGCTGTGCTCACCTCAGTACAGTACAGCACAAAGGCTAAATTTAGCATGGTTTTATGTTGCTTCAAACTAATTAGATTGTAAGAAGTATTGTCGGACTAGGTCTAAAGGCAGAAGTGTTTATACCTGTTCCAAAAGGCCACACTTGAAAGCCTGTCATCATAGCCTTCTCTAGGCTGCATCCACTGCTTCCTAGATCTCTCTCCAGGAACTCTGTGTCTTTGTGTTCTTGATGCAATTAATCATACAAATGGGATAATGGCGCACACTTTCATAGCAGTGGCGGCTGGTGATTATTTACCTGGGTGAGTCTACAGGCACTGAGGGTTTCTGCTTACACATGAGCAATGTTGTTGTCTAGCGTGGTGCTCTAAGCTCTGACTCCAACTGTAAAAGACTGGTACATTTACTCAGCAATTGAATCAGAAAAACAAACACACTCCATCCAACAGCTCAGCTTGGATACTTAATTTGTTTCTTTTCTCACCAATCAAAAGGATCCTCTAGAACATAAAACACACCTTGGACTAACCTTTAAACATTTAAATTGAACATTAATGCTGAATGTACATTCTTTCCCATTTTTCATAAATATACAGCTCCTTTTTTGTCGGCATATGCTGGCATGGACCAGTGGAGCTGGCGTTGGCTAATATTGTGGTAATGGATCGGTGTGTCCTACAAGGCTACCGTACTACGGCTAGATGTAAACAGAAACAAGGCTGAAAAAAGTTGAAGCTCAGAGTACTCTAATGTGTCCCCTTCATATTGATAACACAAATATTAGACCTAATTTAATACTTATTTTTTCTTAAAAGAGTGGAACAGAGTGACTGAAAGTCTCCGCTTCTCTAACGATAAGCTACGATTATTGATAGAAATACAAAACAGGGACGGCCTCCTTGTGTGGGGTCTTGATTGGCTACTCAGCCAATCACTCATGAATGGCGCCCATTGGGAAAGAGAATACAAAATAGTCTCATTTAGTGGTTAATTTCATACCGTATATACTGAACTTGAAATATTTCAAATATTTAATGGTAATTTATTAAGCTTGTTGATGCTGGATTCAGCTTTGAGGCTGGTGGCCCTCTATTGACCAGCTGCCCCTGTTTCGTACAGTCTTTCCTCAAAGTCATGAAAAGAGACAGAAGTAGATGTGTGAAGTATGAAAAAAGAGAACTCGACAGAGAAGTCCCTCCCTGCTTTCATATCTCCACACAGCTGGGCGCCTGTGAGTCATGTATCTAAGTTTAAGACGGCACTGTGAATTACGTATCGTCCTTCTGGAATAGAAGGAACCCGTCTAGGTAGTTTTCAGGTAATGTCACAAACAGCTGTCATCTAAATGATTGTGCATTGAAAGGTGAAAAACAAGATCAAAGGCAAGACTAATTTAACTCTGAGTGCCGCGGTGACGCGAGGTTTGACATCTTTGCTCTTTCTATAAGGAAATCACAGCTCATGCAAGTAACTCTGTCGCTAATCATGGGGGCCCTAACACGCATTGATGACATCTCTTTATGGGTGGGCATGGCAAATACGTCTGTTGCAAGGGTATCATAAGTCAGATTCAGAGACAAAGTGGTCTTGGCCAATCCTCCACCCAATGATACGTCATTGACAGTGTCTCTCTGTTCAGGTTACGAGAACTCTTTTGTTTCACCCCACAATGTCATTCACACAAACTCATACGCTTTACATCATACTACATGTGTTATTCATATTATAGCTCACCACTTGGTAAGTCCAGCATTTGATCATAATACGACTCTGACTGGCCGTCTTTGAGAGCCAACAAAATGGGAAAGCCCTTTTATCTTCAAACACCTACTGATTGTGTCTTAGTGCCCATAATTTCAGCAGCATAATCCATGTGGTCACAGAGCAGAAAAGAAATACCATAAACGCTGTCAGAATATTACTTCTTGCCTTTTGTGACAATCCAAAATATCCCTTAAATAGTTCTGATGAATATCTAGACCATCTAGATTTGGTTTTGAAATTCTCTTGAATCTGAAATGTCTGTCTGACCACACTTGATGCAGGAATGTCATCGTCATTGCTAGATCTCAGCAATTACTATAGTGAGTACAGTGTTGTCATAACTGATAGAATTGGACCGCCACAACTCCGCAAAGAAGAATATACTAGAATTGTCCATAAGGAACAGTGAGTATGAGTGGCAGGGACACGTTGGGCAAGGTCAGAGGTATTGGGAATGGATAGGCAGAGCATCAGCGGGAGGAGCAGACTGCTCACCCTCCCCTCCCCCACCTCATTGTTGTGCCCCCTATCCCCTTGTGCATCCAACTTCAATTCCACTTCAATTTTTATCAACCTTCTGCTCGCCTCTCAAGGAGATAGGATTCAAACCTGACACGAATTAGCCCCCCAGATTGACTTGATACTGCCACACCCAGGGGACACTAAAAGACAAAAAAGGAGACCCACTTTTTTTCTCCTCCTTTCCCCTCTTTCACTTCAACCTGTTTCCTATCTCTCGTAGTCTTGCCCTCTACATCATGTGTCCTTCCATTTCTTATCCTCTCCTCCTCCTCCTGCCTCAGTTCTGTCCTCATCCCTCGCTCCGTCCATTCTCCTCCTCATCTTGTTTTCCCCCATGTGTGCCTCCTTGTCAGTCAGCTGTCTGAGCGACATTCCACCTCCTCTTTCAGTGTGATGGACAGGTGCCGCCAGGTTCTGACGGAGTAATTTGATTACAAAAACGGGCTGGCATAAAAAAATAAATAAAAAGGACAGATGGCAGTGAAGCCAAGTGATTGCATTAAGAACAGGGAGGAGAGAGAGAGAAGTGTGTGTAGAGGGATCGAGGCGAGAGGGGAGGGCATTCCATTTCTATTAATCACCACAGCTGATAGATGGACAACAGACAGATTCCCTTTTCTTTTTTCCTTCTCCTGACATTTTTGTCATCTGTAGAAGCCAGGTACAAATCCCAGAGAAAATCTTCACACACTATTCTACTCTAATGCTGTGTCTCAATTCGCATTCTTCTGTACTTAAACTTGCTATTTTGAGTGCATAAGTGTGTTCACACTGACAATTATGGCAAAATGCGGTGCACTGTGAGTACCCGGATGGTGTACTCATAGCGGTCAAAAAGGTGAGTGTGGAACGCTGGACACTTCTCACCCTCAATGATCGCCATCTTGGCTACGGGGGGAGGGGGAAGGGGGGGAGACCTCCAAACAACATACTGGTACATTTTCAGCCAGCAGGAGGAGGACACGTCGTCGGCACAGATGGCAGCATATTTTCCCCCTCGCGTGAAACGGGTCACACACAAGTAAGTAAAAGTTAAATTACGTTCATTTTAATTCAGTTTTAATACAACTGTCAAGTGAGCAAACAAGCCGGCAGATATTTTGGGCGGGCGACAATCGTGGTCAGATGTTGCCGGTAATGCCGGTTACAATTCGCCATTAAAAAGAAGAAGAAGAAGCGGTCAAATGTTGCAATCGTCATTTTCGGTAAGTGCACAACAGCCGTGATCGATTTGAGACAACACTACACTGTCGAAATTCATGCATTACGCAAGAAAGTACAGAGCGTACACCGTGTACTACATGGAAGTGTAGTCTGAGACGCAGCACTACTCTTATAGTACTGTGAGTGTACAGCTTTTTAGGATCGGTGACCCAAGTGGGAGTTAAACCCCTAACCT
Source organism: Siniperca chuatsi (assembly GCF_020085105.1). Lineage (NCBI taxonomy): Eukaryota > Metazoa > Chordata > Actinopteri > Centrarchiformes > Sinipercidae > Siniperca > Siniperca chuatsi. Next base: position 2,677,884 of record NC_058048.1, read on the forward strand.
TTGCAGTGTCAGCGCCTTTGTTGACCATTTGAGCCACTTAACCTTTCTTTCTCTCAGTGTTAACTAGTTGTATCTTATGTGAATGGCTTAATATAGTCAAACACAAACTCACACAGTCAGATACAAATTTAGACACATAAACATAAACTTGGCTTTAATTCTAAAGAAAACACCTGCTAAAATGATTAGAGACAGTGTGTGCTGGTAAGTGTTTATACATGACAATCTGTTGGATGAATAGTTTACATGTACGTTTTCCAAACCTCATTATTTGTGTATTATTTCACTAGAACACCTTCATGCAGCTTATATGTTGTTGGTACTGGTTATTATTACAATGATGTTTTAACATTCTGTAGAATATATACAGCAGTAGTAAATAATTAAAATGTTCTAATGATACTGTAGTCAAAACTGGATCATGTGTGACTTTTAATTTGCACTCACAACATTTTCAAAATCCTTACATTTTAAATGTCAGATTTAGACTACATTTAATTCTGGATTTCTTTCAATCAGGCCAGTTTTCAACCTGGACTGGAGCCTCAACTGAGCAGGTATATTACATTTGAATTACAGGAGCTCGTGTAGGCAGCCATAAGGGTCTAGTGTTCTGAAGGCTGATACCTAAACTTCTAACTTTCTATGCAAAATAACATGAGGAATATTTTCTTATCCTGTGAATTAAGTGAATTACGTCCAGAAGAACAGTGGTGTGCTGCATGGGAAAGTCTTAGGATGCATTCAATAAAAACCGGTGTCTGAAGATAAATTCTTGAAATCTTTAAACATGTACAAAGCAGTAACTTTAGGCACTCAAATAGCAGGAAAAATGTGGATTTTATAATAAAAAATGTTTTGGGTTACACGGCTTGTTCATGAAACAAACAACCAGTTTTGACCTTTGCATGTCTTCAGTAGGATCTGAATTATGTTTTGTCTCCAGTGGGCCAGAAGATGTGGGTTTGCTTTTTTTGACAGATACATTTCAGCCCAGGTAGTGCTTTTCTTCATAGACCGGTCAGTGTATCCCCGAGGTGTTTTTAAGTTTGCTTTGACACAAACGTGGCTCTCAGGCCTCTGTGGAGACTGTAATTCATACTGTGACCCCTATGCTCCTGCTTATAAAATCAAGTCAACTAATCAAAAGGGTAACAACAGCAAAGAGAAAATTAAGAAAGCCCTGGCATCATTTTGAACTAACTGTAGCAGAATCAAATATTTTTAGATTTGGCTTTCAGAAACAGTGGTTTCAGTAGCTATGAGCAAAGCCGTCTTAGCATCAGTGTTTTCTGCATACTGTATTTCTGCTCCGCCCATCATGTTTCCACTCCAAAATAACTCAGAAGAGAGTAATCCAACTGTCAAACCTTCAGTACATTTTTCTGAATAGTGAATATTATGTGAGACCACCCCGTCCAGGCTTACATGCAGTGCTGACAAAACCCACAAACAAGGAACAGCCATCCCATACATGAGAGGCACCATAAATGAATAACTCCAGTATCCACACACATACACACACACGAAGCAGTGAGCAGCTCATGTGTGGCTGTCCGGCCTGCTGGTGATTCCTCACAGATAGTATTGATCTGAGACGCAGGCCTCATTCATTACAGGCTGACTAGCAGCAGATGAGCTGAGGCTTATTGCTGAGCAGGGCCTTTCTCTGTGTCGTCTGGAAAACCACTAGAGTAAATTGTAGAAGCCATGCATAAGTAAATGTCAAGGTGGGCTGTATGTCTCACTCAGCAGTGTTACATAACACGCAACATTCTCTCAGTGAGGTCGGGACACACTTTGTACAAAAATAATTATGTGATAATATAATAATGTAGCTGCTGGTGTTCTACCGACAAGGACTTTCGTTGTGCCATCAGAAAGCATAAAAAATATTGTGGAAATAGTTTAAAGAAGTATACTACTTAGTTTAAGTTCAGAGAGAGTTATGGGAAATTCATATTTATTTAAATAAAATTAAGTAACATTTTTATTTACTATATTTATCAATCCAGGCATTTTTAAACATTAAAGTATACTTTAATATGAAAAGTGAATGTAAAGTGAAACTCTTAGAAAACCCAACCCTCGCCTTAACCAGAGAAACAAGCATATAACTTTAACCAAAATATGTTAACCTAACTTTATCCTCACAAAAACAACCGCAGCTACTGTAATGACAAACGGGGTCATCGTGTTTTCTAAGATATGAAGTGAAAATTTATGGATTTGTGGGAACCATAATGAATGGCCAAGGGAAAACAGTGAATCTCATTACATTTCGTTACATTTATGGATGTAACGTTCGATTGTGTTGGACTATCTTTGGCATATACGTTGATAATTACAATTGGCATAAGTAATTAGATCGGGCTGAATATGATCGGAAACCTTAATCTGACTCCACCAGTGTTGCTATTACTAGAGTTGAAAACTTAAGCCACATTTCCCAAAACTGTTCTTTAGTTTCTTGATCAAAGACTTCTGCACCAAACATATTTCTGCCAGCCTTTTATTCCTTCCACCATCTGCCATTTAAGATTTACCTCCTTTCACACAGGCAATACAGCTTTTTCCTGATTTGTGCTTTAAAGTAATGTGACATGAAGAATTCAGCCAGATATATCAGCAAATCAAGGCCAATAATGACTTTTCAACTGGCGCTTTCATTGCTTACCCTATCTTTATTGAGATGCTGCAATTCATTTTACAATGATGATTGATGATTAAAACTGCATTAATCCATTTTTTTGGTCATTTGGGGGCAGAACTCCACAACAAGCTGAAAATTGCACGTTTGACTTATTAGCAAACAGCTGCCTATTTACACATTCAGCAGATACGGAGCAACATTATCATTCATTTGGAGTTGTGTTTGTGTCACCTGATTAATATAATTCCAATATTCACTCTCTTCTAGCTCTGTTTTTGGTCTCTACCACCTCCTGAGGGAAACATTCGGCTCTCCCACGCTATGTTTGCCAGCCAGTCTCTAACTGTGTCTGTCTGCTATTTGGATCTGTGGGTTTATCAGCGCTTCCTCGAGGGCCGTGTGAGTGAACCAATCATTCAATTTGAGGGTCAGAAAACCAAGACAATGAGCTGAAAGATGCTAAAGCGCACTTTTAAAATAATATGTCTCAATCACTAGTTCCTAGCCTTTTTGACTTCTGATCCTTTAAATGCTTACTCGTGACCTCTTTTGCCCGGTTGCAAATATCTATGACTTCTATGATCTACTGATTCTATTGTTTCCCAATAAAAAAACAAAGACTACAAAAAAGTACGAAGAAAATGTGTAGCAGAAATGTTTTTCACATACACTTCAACTTTATTCAATTTGACACTTTTTAAGCTGTTGTGTTAATGCTTCTTTTACCCCCACTTTCCTTGCTGTTCTTGTTGCCTGTGGAGTATAGTTGTTTTTATCTATGGTTTTCTTTTATGAGCATTTTATGTTCTGTAATCAGCTTTAGTTGATTACAGAACCTTATGTTTGTTTTCTTCTTGCTAATAATCTCACACACACTCAGATCTATGCTACCAATTGGAAGGGAAACCACTGGGCTAGATGCATGTGGTGTGTCATGACTTATTGTCATTCGCTCATGCAATCTATAAGAAAAGTCCAGAGCTACGTCATATAAAGGACATTGTATGAAACAGAAATAGGGAGATGTACAAGTATTATTTACTTTGTGACTTTCTTGTCCTAATTCTGAGAACTCAAAGACCCCAAATAATTTCCACAGCAAAAAAAAATTCTCATGTACCTTTGAGAGCAATCCCTACATTCAGAAGAATGTACAATAGCTGTGGGGCCATCCCGACATATCTGTGAGTGAGCTGAGGCATTATTCCGGCCGTATGTGATTGGAGCTGGTCAAAATCCTCGCAGAGACTCTGACAGACTCTGACAAGCAGAGTCTGCCTCATACATGCAGCTGTATTTCCCCAGGGAGTCTGTCACATTCCTGCCTCCACGGTGCAACACACCGCCATTTTCAACAGGGGCCCCGGGTCACAAAGAGAAGAGCTCCAATTGCCACCATGAAACCCGGCCAAGCTGTGATTTGGCCTTTCGATGCCTCATTTTCTTCCCGCTTCCTTTTCTCTTAGTTCCTGGACTGCAGAAAAAAATATGACTCTTGCTTAACGATAAAATAATGAATGTCATTTTGAGGAAGGGATGAGATAGAGGGTTAGAGACAAAAGGAGGGGAGGGAAGGGGAAAGGGGGTGTTGGGGAGGCGAGTATATTACGGAGCTGGCAAAGGTGCCTTCATGCCAGGGAGTCAATTTGAGTGAAGCCATGCAATGTGACATCATTTACTCAGGAATCCCTAATTTGTCAGCATTAATATTTCAGCCCCAGCATTGCCTGTCACAGTGTGCCAGAGATGACTGATCAATCTATAAAACGGCCGCAGCTAATTTATTGAATATTTATGTGCAATGTCATGTGCAGGAGAGCAGCAGAATTTATTCCACCGTGCTCTGCTCTTCTGCCCAGAACTTTTCTAACAAGACCAGGTCGAAACCTCGTACGGTCAGTGTGCTGTATCGTGGCCAAACTGTTACACTGATAGTCAGTGGTAGTGTTTATAATGTGAATTCCTGGATATTAAATGTTCATCTGCAATTCTCTGTAGTGGTCCCATTAATATTTGTTCTTAAAGTGTACTGAAGCAGAATATCACATGAGCTGGTTAAGCTACGTTTGAGTCCCAAAATAAATGCAGTTGCAAGAACAAAAAGTTCCACTCATATCTGAAGATGCTTGATCTGAAAGAGAACATATTCTAATTCGAATTCTAACTATTCTAATTGTGTATTAACTCCCCCTGCTCTTTCATTCGCTTCCATCTGTGGGATGTCTCCCGTTTTTATATGGCTCACTCTGTTTTGAGTGTTTTGTCAGAGTGATTGTCATTTGTGGTGCTTCAACTGTGCGCTCTCCCTCGTGCCTCTGGGCGCATGGAGAGCTGTTTTCTCTCCTACTCTGCTCTCTGCTGGACTGTTACAGTGTGAAACCATCGTCTCCGCTTCTCACAGCAGCAGGTTTTATGTTGTTTTCCACTTTCATTCCCTCATGGAGAATATAGGTATTCTACTGTCTCTGTGCCCAGCGTGCACACATGATGTACTGTGATGCGCTGTGACGCATTGGCGAGGTATGGACTGGTTATTGATTTCTCGCGGGTGTGTGTTTGTGCATCTTCTCCCATATCCCACTAGCGATAGCCTTAGAGGACGAAGTCTATATGAAATAGAACATTAGTTACGTACCGTAACTCCAGATTCTGTGAGTATAGGTGCAGCCCTCTAAGCTGTGGGCCCCACTGGTTCCTTTAACTAGCTGAAGAAAAAGCTGTTTTCGGCGCACAAGGTGAGACCGAGGTTGGGCCCACGTAGTAAGTGGGCACAGACTAAAAGTTTTCAGTGCTGCGCTAGCGATGAACCCACTAGCGATAGCTTAGAGGGCTGCACCTATAGTCATAGAATCTGGAGTTACGTTATGTAACTAACGTTATATTTTGTTTGCGCCTATTCATTTTGACCGACCAATGGGGAAACTCCAACTATCGACCGACCAATGGTGTAACTTCATCACTCACTCAGTAAGTCACAGACTTCCACGTTTCTAGGTTTTTTTTCTCTCTCTCTCTCTCTCTCTCTCTCTCTCTCTCAGAGAATGTGAGAAATGTGTATTGTTGCTGTACAACATGTACTGCTGCACACAAATATATCCAACTTTGTTTACACTGAAGTAAGTCACTTGGCTTTTCTAGCCAATTAGAAATGAACAGGTTTGATGTGAGTTGGACAATGACACAGACTGATAGATGGAGAATTTTAGGCATGTTTTACCTGGTTTATTTAAAAAAAAAATCTGTCCCTGAAGTCTATTCATTGCCTTACTGTTATTTCCAGAATTCATCATCTCAAGTGAGCAGCTTGCAGCAGACTGAAATTGTAGGTAGTTCAAGGCTGGAATCAGAAAAGGAAACAACAAATAAAAACAACCTTGAAAATATGAAAATGTACTCTCTTGTTAAGTGTGGAAGTTCATTTTGACATTGCAATGAGTAATTTGACAAAAAACAAAAATCTTACATTGCGGTTTTTGTAAGTTGTAAGTTTTTTTTGTAATTTTCTCATCATAAGTGGACTATTTTGTCAAACTTCTATATAGTGGTATATTTAATATAGTGGATTCAGACCTTTTGCTTTCTTGGAATGTACACACCGTGGTAAGTTTTGTATGTAAATCTTGTATCTTTTTACAGTCTATTTTAGGATAATTACTGCCATTTTATATAAATAGAGGATAAATTGAGTTTTCTTGTAACAGGAGTACTCCTAATTGCAAGTGATCATTTTTTGTCTGTATACTGTATAGCCTGTTTTTCCTTCAAATGGACAAAGGTGTTTACTTGTTATTAAATACAATTAGCAGACTTTCAGTTAGTGTTTGATAAATCATACAGTGATTTATCAAACTTATAATGGAGAGTGTGGAACTGCTCCTTGATGACATATTTGATGTCTTGTTGTTCAGGTGCTGACCTATAGAATCTCTTTCCCTTTGTTAGAGGAAATGGACTGTACCACATGTCACATTCACACACCGATGGCAGAGGCTACCTGCTCATCAGAAAGAAACACACACACCAATGGCACAGCCTTTGGGATCAGTTTGGGGTTGGGGTTCAGTATCTTGCCAAGGTCACATGCAGGCTGGGGGAAACCGGGGATCGAACCACTGGTCTAGAGCGACCCGCTCTACCTCTAAGCCACAGCCGCCAATAAATGCGAATCCCCTTAAAGCCCCTTCCTAATCTGTGTTTATGACTGTGTTTGCAGCTGTCAACACAGGACTTCCTGTGTCATTGTCTTATTCCATACATTGCTCCCAGAATTATACCTTCTATGGGGATAGATTTTTAGCATAACCCACATTGTATGCAATTATTTACTGCCTGGTGATGGAAAAATCCCTCCATTTTCTGCTTTTGTTGGCAGCTGCACTGCACATTTACACAATAAGCATTTAGCATGGACAGCATAATTATGACAGCACATCAGGGCTGAAAGTGCTGGGACAGTGCCATGGCAAAAGCCGCTCAAACCCTCATCCTTCAATGGTGCCCATGAAGATCATTATGAATGAAAATTAGTGCTGGTGGGACGTGGCGGCCGTGCGCGAGAAAAACACCATGAGTGCATCAGATTGTTGGGAGCACAGCATCCCTCAGAGTTATTTATGACGCTTCCTACACTAGACTTTCAGCAAGGAAAAGGGCTACTGCTGGGAGAGAGTGTGACTTTACTCTCTGTAGAAGAAATTATGATGATGTGTTGTAGTTTTCTGAGAGTTGTGATTTAGAAACTTTGTTAATCAACTTATCAAATCACAAAATGTTCATACTGAACGTATCTGCAAAACATTCACTGTCAACACATTTCATTAGTTTTCCTACAATATGCGCTCAAGAATTTCATGGTTATGTTAAGGCAACTCAGACGCCTGTAAGGTTAGGTTAGGAAAGGATTGTGGTATTTGTTAAATATTGAAGTTCAGATTCCATATTTAGCCAAAACCTTGATCTTTCCCCAACCTTAACAAAAGTAATTTTGGTGTCTAAACATAGTCCTGTGCTTTGTACACCCACCATCCAACCCTACTACTTCCCTGCAAGTTTGCAGCACAAGATCATAGCACTTTGTGGACTGGAAAAAACCAGTGAATATAATCCAGATAGCAATTCCATTTCTCTAAAACATATTAGGCAAAAACCATTTAGTAGTATATAAATGTAATATTTTGCAGCAAGAGAAATAGGTTTTGGAAGGTTAGATAATAGAATAATTAAAAATGCCTTTTTTTAATATGTAGGCTTTATATGTCAAATAACTTAATTACCTGGGTTTTTATGAGAAAATGTGATGACATAATTAATAGCAGTAGTAGGTTGTAAGTAGACATTGGCAAACCACTCATGTAGCTTAAAAAAACAATATAACAATAATATAAATGGTTTACTGTGTCTACAGTTCTGCTGTGTAGCATTGTGTTTCCGTGACTGAGGCACTCACAGATACCTGTATTAGCATATTATCATTCATTTCAATAAGAGCCCCTTCAGCTCTGGCAAACCAATCATTGCTGGTTGACGTGAAACGCAGTGCGCCTGCGCGGGAATGTCGCCACAGACACCAGCTTTGAAAACTCTGGTATACTGCAAAATATAGAGATTTACCTGGCAGTGATAGGCTTAATCAGCATTGTGTGAGCTCATGTGGCAAGGGCTTGAATGCAACAATGTTATATGTAAAAGTCTGGCACTTCAGCTTCAAGTAATTTCGGGTGTTATCACAACCCATTTTTTGCTTTTCGCGCGTCATTCCACGCCATTTAGTCTGTACTGACTTATATTGACTTTCACCCAGGAGACCTCTATTTGTCTCCCGTGTGAAACCAAAACCCAACGCTGACTTAGGTCACGTATGTAATGTAACTTAACTAACATGCTTATTTGAACTCAAACCATGATCTTTTCCCAAACCTAACCAAGTATTTTGGTGCCTAAACCTAACCAAACTGCGACGTTAACCACGTGTTTATTATTGTTACCATGACGACAAAGGTCACCTGACTATGACGATGAAGGTCACCTGACCATTGTTACCATGACGACGAAAGTCAACTAATGAAGATCACCTGACTTTGTCCTTTCCTGTACGTCCAAAATCAATGAAACGCACCATCTCTGACGGTGTTAAATGACATGCAAAAAGCTTAAAATGCGTAGACATGACACGTGTATGTCCAGCACGCTATTTATACGCCATCCCATGATATCACGTTGCCAACGCAGAGGGTTCTGGCAAAAAAAGTTTCACCTGATTCAACTTTTGCTGTAATTAAATGCAATGTCATCTAACAGGTTTTGGTGTTTTCTATTACCTCCTCACCTGTATCTGGACCTGTTTTTACTTCTTTTTTTTTGAGCAATCAAAGTTTCATATATTCCTGCCAAAACTGCTGGTAATTGTCACTGATGCAAAGCTGCATTTTCCCTGTTGACAAAGGTTGTGAGGACATCGGTTTCTGCACAGAGAGCATGTTTTCTCTTTTGCGTCCCACAGAAAGTAAGTCACAAAAATCATTTTGTTTTCTGTCTGACCACCACCTCCTTGCTAAAGGGTTCCGTATGGTTTAAACTAACCAGTTAATTCGATGCGTAGTCCGACCACGTCTAAATGCAAAAGTGTTTCTAACTGTTCTGAATGTCCACACTCGAAGGCAGAGTGAAAAGCCTGCTGTCATAGCCTCCTCCTGCACCGCCTCGCCTCCCTGGCAGGGCAGTGTTCAACACCTGTGAAGGAAAGTGTGGTGACTGATGATGACCACTTGCTATTTAAATCCAAACTGGCCTGATTTCCAAACAAACGCAGCTTCCAATTCCAATATTGTATTTCCATCGATGCATTATCACAAGTAGAGGTTCACCAGGGCATGTGAAAGTGTGTGTGTGGTTTCTATTAAGATAAATTAAATATACATATAAGTATACAGCTGGCAATTATAATTAACAAAGCAGTGTGAACACACCAGCGCTATTTCTATGCTACAAAGGAAATACCAAAGTCATTGGTAAATAAAACCATTGGTAGATACCTGATCCAGAGCAGGTGGCTGGTTAACATAAGCACTCGCAAATCTAGTTGGAATCCAACTTGCAACATCCTCCATGCCGCGCAGCCTGTGCAGCAGTCCGTGGCGCATACCGGGATCCAGTCCCAGGTGAGGGGAGTGCAGCAGCACATCGGGCTCCCCCGTGGTCCCGCCATAGGCAGCGAAGTCCGCGGCTGCGCTCCCCGGTGGCGTCCTGCCACTGCCGCGGCCGCGCCCCCCAGTCGAAGTCCATTCCTGCCGTTAGCTTAACAGTCATTCAGGGCAGCTACAACAAGCTAAATGTTGCGCTGGCTAACGCAAGTGGCTCACTAGCTACTGCTCAATTAAAAAAGGTCAATAACAGATAAGCATAAAAACATTTTTAATTGATCTCGCCCTAAGGAGGACAACAGGAGCCTGTCCCTCTCTGCCCCCCACCACCACTTCAAGCAGACTGCCCTTTCCCCTCTGCCCTGCAGGTGTCGCTGTTGAACCATTTTAATCAGAATTTCAATAATGAATTTTTTCCTAAGATAGAAAAATTATTTTATAAATCTTATAAATCGTACTGGGATTTGGTAATGGTTTATTTCAACCAATTACTGTTTTTTATTTTTTGATCTCCCTCTTGCCTCTCAAAAATAGAGGAGGAGCAGCCTCCTCTGCCTCTATGCACCAGCCTCTTCTTTTGTACACAGTTGTGTGAAGAACCACCTCAGCATGAAGTTGAAACTTCCTGAAACATCCACAACAGGAGGTCTGAACAGTTGAGACACCTCCGGAGCTCTTCTAAATATGGGGCGAGACAGGAGTAATTTCCTAGGTTAAGAATATTGAAACAATTATTTTACTCCTAGGCCTAAATGCAGCACCAAATATGCGTCACTGAGGTCTTTTCCCAGTGTGCACTCGTGAGCCAGTGGGTCAGGAGATGACCAATCCCACCAGTTTACAATCCAAAGTGCAAATGTCTTTCTTGCACCATAGTTAACATTAGCCCCTCCAGTCCTTTCATTATATCAGCACTAATTACAAATTCTTAAACCAGTGCCAGACATTACAATAAGACAGTGCAGTGAGCATATGGCATAATATCCTATTAATGAACACTCTAAATTCAAACTCAGGTCAGCGCTATCACGCCGGAGAATGTGTCACTGATCCGATGGAAGCGGGAGGAGGGGGCCGCGAGAGGGTGGAAAGGGAGGGAGAGGAGGAGGAAGTGACCTTCTTCTAAAATGCACAGACTAATTTGGAGGGGGAAGGCAGCCCCCGGGGCCGTCTCATTGTTTTACTTGTTTAATTTTTTGCCAGCAATTATTGATATAATATTTTGATGGCAGAGCCGAGGAAGGAGAAGTCATTAAAAGAGACCAAAGGAGGGAGGAGTGATTTTTTTTCTTCACTTTGCTTTGCCACTTGCTGGTCCTACTCATCTCCCTTTTCTTTTACACTCCTCTTTTTCTGCATTTTTCCCGCCTGCCACTCTTCGTCCCTCTCTGGGGGGGAAAGTCGGGCTATTTGCATTCGCTGTCACAACAGTGTGAGAAACAAGTGGCCATCTCGCTGGTCCTCAGCACGCTCAGCGTATTAATGGGGACTGTCAACTACAAGAGAGATGGATACCCCCCCTTCCCCCAAACCTCCTTCTTTTGGAAAAAGGGGGATGCAAATAGACACATTTAGCATGATAGCGCATCTGCAAGTGATAGATGTTCCCTGCAGCGTGTTTCATTTGGATCTGGTTTTCAGAGTTAATCTGCTGAGATGACCCCTGTCTGAAGTGACGCTAGGCCGAATGTAGAGAGAAAGAGGATGACAAAGGTAGCAAAAGGTAGAGGAGGAAGACACTTCGCCTTTATCTGAAATGGAGCTGTGATCAGTCCTTTCCTTGTCAAGGCATGAAAGGCCATCAGCTGCCAAAAGTACTGCCTCACTCCAGCTCTGCATTTGCAACAGTACTGTCCTCTTTATGTGAAATTCATATGTACGTGAAGTCAAAACAACTCTTTCTTACCGCAGCCCTGGTGAAGAGCTTCAGGGGCTCATCAGATTACACAGGGGCCCTTCTCTCTACCTCTCCCCAGGGATGGCTCACTCTCAGCGGGCCCCAGAGCTGGACCCCTGACGCTGGCCCCTGCAAAGCGCTGCAGAGCTGTGTTTGTTTAAAAACCAGACTTAATCCGCAGCAGCTGTCTCAGATCAGGTCGCAGTTCAGTCCGGGGGCCTCAGAGGGCTGCAGGTGCAGACTGCAGAGCAGATGTTGATGCGATCACTGAGAGTATGGAGACGCTCAAAGTGAAAAAGTCAGGTGTGGAGAATCCAAACTGGCAAAGATGATACTGTAGGTTGAGAGAAGTAGAGAGAAAATATAGTGTACACTGGTCAGATTGAGTCAGTGCTGATGATTTAAGCCTTAGAACCAGAACACAGACATTATACACCTAGCGATGGGCAGATCAATACCTAAAGTGCTGATACTATAAATACTAAGTCTTGTTTCCATGGGATCGGTCTACCCGGAAAAATGTTGAATGTTTGACAAATTGTTTGATGATAATGAAAATGTATTTTCATTAATCTTATACAGAGTGACACATTGCACTCCCCTATATAGTTCAAATTTTTACAACATTTGTCCAAAATGTTGTGGTATTGCCCAGCCCAGTTTCTTCAAATCTGTTTAGAAGTCATGTAAACCAGTTTCTCTATATAATTTAAGGTAATAAATTAATTATCAAATTTAAGATTTTTTTTTGTTTGTTTTCAGTATTAAAAGCATTCCTGTGATAGTTGTATCTACTTTCATGTTTACAGTATGAATATGAACTGCTAGCAGCTAATGCTAAAAGACTTTCCTCTCTATAAATTCACCAAAATATAGTATATAATGTAATAGTCTAAACAGCCATTTAGATAGGTTTACAGCTTGATAGAGAAACTCCTTGCATTGGAGAAACTGGAACCATTTCCATGAATGTTTGGCACTTGTGCTTGATAACTAACTTAAACGATTAATTGATTGTTGGCAATTCATTTTCTACTAACTGACTAATTGATCAATCAACTAATTGTTTCAGCCCTAATATGAAGTTTAGCGTAAGTTCAGTCAGGAAGACTGACTATCTCCACGCTTATCTGTTTATTATTTACTCTCTGTCTCTGTTCCCGCTCCAACTCCATCAGCTGACTGAGGGCGTTCACTCTTTCAGTTAAACCAATCAGATACTGCCACGACCTCTGTGGGCCAATCATCGCGTTGCTGCCAAAGTTTCAAACTGTTCCTTTCTCTGCTGCTGTCAGCTGTCATTTCAGTGTCGATGCAACCCTCCTCCACCCGTTCACCTCCGCTTTTCATCACAACCGGTCTTCCCAGTCTTGCGGTGATCTCATCAGAAGTCCCGCTCCACATCTCATCCATCCAGAGCTTCAGCCATTGCTCTTCACCCCTTCACCACCACCAGTGATTAGCCTCCGTCAGGGGGATGTTCCTGTACAGCTCATGGCATCACTACCCCCTCCAAATATGATGTCACGATGGGGTCTGATCGCCAAAGACATTTTCCTTCAACTTTCCTATTTGTGCACTATGTCAAAAAATGGTATTGTTCTTTAAAGCAGCTGTAGGCGACATTCACTGCCACTAAATGTTGCACTGGAGCACCAGCATCTCAGACCAAAACAAATGGGCGCTACGGCCCACCAGACTCCATTGAGAAAAACAGTAATTTTACCTCGCAGCCTATCAATAAACAAACTTCCTTCAAACTGGACAGAAACAAAATAAAACTCACCAAAACCGTCTCTGTTAGTCTCTCCACTGTTCCAACAATCACCAGCTCTGGTTTGGTTGAAATAAATCTTTAATTCACCGAGTTAGATGAGAAAACAAACAGCTCTCCTCACAGACGAACAGTTTCACATGGAGGGACTCATGCACTAACGTGCACGTGCAGCCGGCTGTATAAACAAAGCACAGAGAGGCTCCAATAGCCACACAGGCCAGGACGCCATTACTCCACTGTATCTTTACATAGCAAATAGTTGTTTGCTGCTATATTAATGTTCAGAATCTCATATACAGAACCTGTCTCTCCTGATTGAAATAGTATAATTCAATTTGTTTGGCAAAACATTGAAAAAAAATTAACTCAAAGCTAACTTACTAGCTCCCTCTGGAGCTTTCAATCACATCTTGCTGTTTTGTTTCTGCTAAACAAGACCAGGAGATGTAGTTGAAAGACCTTTGGACATACTGGCAAACTTTTTTTTTTCATAAAAACTGTCCTAGAACATGTACAGTACACCTCGCATGACAAATGATGGCATTTTTGAGTAGCTAAAAGTAACTAAGGGTTACTTTGATAGCATGTGTATAGGTTTGTGTGTGTGTGGCTTTCCTAGACTCCTACCTGTGGACTAAAACCAGGGTGTATTGGTATTCTTTCCCAGTTCCAGAGCTGCTCACACCCAGTAATCATTTATTCAGCTGATAACCACAAATAAACAGAAGAAGAGAGGGCTGTTCTCTGAGTATGGACTCTGAGTATGGACCTGTAATGGCTTGATTAGAGAGGGAAAAAAGGTCATCCTTGTCCAGGAGTAAACTGGATTTATTGTTGTCATGGCTGCCACACAGCGGTGATAAAAATTACCTCAGTAAAAAACAGCACAGCCAATGCCGTATGCAAATGATTCCATAAAGGCGTAAATGAAAAGGGATGGGGGTGATCAGATGGGTGGGTGAGGGTGGGGGCAGTGGGGGTCAGATGGAGCAAATGAAGGCCGAATAGCAGATACAGCGGCCCAGCCCATCACTCTCCATGCCAGCTGCCTTTTATATAGCTGTCCAGTAGCTCCTGCACGTGCCCCCTCTTCTCCTTCACCGTCCCTCTGGCTCACTGATAACGCAAAGGGCAGTGCCGTGTGTGTGTGTGTGTGTGTGTGTGTTACCACACATGCAATATGCTGTCTCTCTGTGTTAGTGTGCTTGTCTCTTTTGGCTGTACAGCACTTTGTGAGTTGTGATTGTGAGAGTGGTAGTAGCTGTAAGCAGCATGACTACTAAAGGAGTAGTAGTGGGAAAATGAATAATAGCTGTAGTGATAAGTAGTGATTTGTTTTGGTGTGAGTTGCCAAGTTTTGGAGATATATTTATATATGGGACTATATAGCACATTTGAAAAACTCAAATGCAATGTCTGTTTCCAGAAATCATTACCCGGTTACTCAAGATAATCCACAGACCTTGTTGATGTAGGACATGAAACTGCTCACAACAAATCTCTACGGCCGTTATCTCCAAAAAGATCAGCACTATTACGGAGGACTTCTACACACTCGCAGAATGACGTTCAGACAGGTGAGGACAACAACATACTCACCTCTCTCTCCAGATGCCAACGCCAACAACCACTGCGTTGTCTAGCAACGTAGCATTGTGTGTGCGCTAAACTGTGTGCAAAAACTGTGCAGGTGCTCTTTTTGCTTTAATGTGTGTATTTGTGGGCAGTAGCTGCTGCGGAGTTTACTGTACATCTCTTTGCTGCCTGCCTTGGTGATGCTTTATTCTGCTTTCAAAGTGGCAGGTTATTTAATGTGTGTAGCCTAATAACGCAACCTGGAGATGCTGCACAGAAGTGCTGGGAGAATGGCTAAATTGTTGTATGTCAAGTAATACTTACAGCACGACACTCTCCCTAAAACCACAAACAGTCTTATCTTATTTCTGTTTACATACAGATTAAACAAAAGAGATACATGATGTTAATTAGTGAGTTTTAGAGGTGTTGGTAGATGTGTTTTTTAACTTTGGACAGATGCAGGCTAGCTGTCCTAAAGTCCTGACTCCAGCTCTGTACCTGAGACTTGAGAGTGATAACAATCTTCTCCTCACTTCTTTACAAAGAAAGCAAATAAACATATTTCCTAAAATGGTGAACTATTCCTTTAGGTAAAATGGCAACATGTTGTATTATTGGGCTACATTCACTCAATGCTCTGCCAAATACAAATAAATAATATGTTAAAATATCTTAACATAAGGCTCTGGATGATGAGGTGCCAGTGGAGCTGCAGTCTAGGCATAGCTGTCACGTCCGCTTTTTATTTGCAGAACTTGCTTCAAAGCATTGACAGTCCTGGATGCATTTTCTTTTCAGTCTTTTTTAAAAACTTGTTTGCGTTTGGCTGTCTAATGGAACAAAGCAGCAGGTCCATCTCAGATTGGGAGAAGCTGACAATCATAACCCTGTTCTGACACATCTATCTGATCTGTTGGGGTTAAATCCAACATTTGAAAGCAGCTTAAACAAGAGGCCCCAGATATCGCTACCATAAAAACATTAGTTTCATAAGAGTGAAAAATATGAAGTAGTAAGTAAGGTCCACACAGATCCACATGTGGTAGTATTAGTAATAGCAGCAGTGGTAGTTTTATGCCAGTAGTTTTTGAATGTAACCTTTTCAACTGGAATATTGTGAGAATAAGACCTTTTTAAAACTGGACGTGGGACATCTGGTAAAGATGAGACATTGCCAAGACAGAGACAAAGAGAAACTAAAAAAGATGGAAAAGCCAAGAAATCTGAGAGACAAAGCAAGATATAGAAGCATACAGTCATAGAGAGAGACACTGTAGAACAAAGAGAGGAGGCTGCAAATGAAGAGTGCAGCAATGCTGGCGGACATTGGCATCCCCTTAGTTGGCACGCTAGCATGCCAAGTTGTAGGATTTACCCTGGAGCCCTTGGGCTTCGCTATGAAAAGACTCAGTCGGCTTCAGGGGCCCCGCGGCTGGCTGCAGCCGGGGTCCCATTGTCTGGGCCGCTGGAGAGGGGGAAACACTGGATGAATGGAAAACAAGAGGAAGACAGTGAGGAGGAGGAGGCCAGAGGGAGAGCAGCAAGTGGTTCCAGGGAGCAGGGCCAACATGTAGAGAAAGAGGAATGAGCAGCATGCTGTCGTACACTGAGGGCCTAGAAGGAATCCACCGACTCACTCACTGGTACACACTAGTGTACAAAGCTGTTCTTGTCATCTCACCTCCATATTTATGCAGTTTTATCACCCCAAAAAATACTGAGGTTATTGTTAATCCAGGAACTTACATATCTTTATATTTGCTGCACCCTGCGACTGGAACAGGCCTCATTCGGACAGAAAACTTTAGGACCCAGTGCTGCGTGCATTTAAAGTCACTTTTTTATGATCTGGAGGCAAGCCACTCTAGCTCTCAGTGTTTCCTGACTGCTGTATTGGGCTTGTCTGTTTTTATATGGAGTTCCATTTCTGCCAGAAAAAAAGATGAAAAGTTAAGAATGATAAAAAAATAGAAATACTCATAATAAGTCGAAATAATGAGATAACTTAAATTTAAGTAAAAATTAAGAATTTTTGAGTCAAAATTACGAGTTTGTAAGTAAAAATTATGAGACAGACATTTGACTTACCATCTTATCATGTTGACATACAAAGTCAAAATTTGACTTCCTATGTCATAATGTTCACTTAAACAGTCATAATCAATGAAAATATTAATTAAAAAAACATTAATAAAAGCCAACATTTTTATTTACCATTTCATGTTTTTGACTTACAACGAGCATTTCATTCATTCTTTTCAATTTCTAACATTTTGTCTATTTTTTCTTTCTCATTTTCTGCCACACTTGTTACCATGGCGCCAGCGTGAGCATGCAGCGTTCGCAGGAGGTCCTCTCTCCATGGATTTATCTGGACTTTGTCTACCTCTTTTATTTTTGCTTTTCTTGTCCTTTTCCCTGTTATTGGATATATATTTTGTGGACTTCCGAGGGAGTTCTCACATGCTACAGCTGTGGTTATTTCTGTTCCTCCTTCTGCCAATGCAGCTGCGGCCTGTGACATCATCCACGTGACTGTTGCAGGTCTTCAGACAGCACCCAAATGCCCTTATCATCATCTTGGGTAATTTCAACCACACGCCCCTCTCCTCCACACTGAGCAACTTCACCCAGTACGTGAAGTGCACAACAAGGGACAATAAAACACTGTGCTTACTGTATGCACCTGTCAGCAAGGCATACTCCTCGACTGCTATGCCCCCTCTAGGAAGATCTGATCACATCCTAGTACACCTAATGGCAACCTACATGCCTGCTGTCCTACGTATCCCAGTGA
Source organism: Siniperca chuatsi (assembly GCF_020085105.1). Classification (NCBI taxonomy): domain Eukaryota; kingdom Metazoa; phylum Chordata; class Actinopteri; order Centrarchiformes; family Sinipercidae; genus Siniperca; species Siniperca chuatsi. The sequence goes on from NC_058048.1 coordinate 2,695,725, forward strand.
CCACCAGGACTGTTAGAATATGGTCAGAGGAAGCCATGGCAGTCCTACAGGACTGCTTTGACCTCACAGATTGGGATATACTGTGCACTGCACACGGTGAGGATATCAACGGCCTATGAAACTGCATTACGGACTATATTAACTTCTGCACGAACAACATTATCCCTAACAACATGGATTAACAAAGACATCAAATCCCTGCTCATCCAGAAGAAGCTGGCTTTCAAGGCTCGGGACAGAGAGGAGGCATGACGCACCCAGAGAAGCCTGAAGAGAAAGATTCAGCAGGCAAAGACTCAACTTCAGCACAACAACTCGAAGGCAGTGTGGAGTGGGCTGAGTAAGATGACTGGCCTCAAAGAACAAGGGTGGGGGGGGGGAGTAAAGAGAAGGCAAACAAGTTTAATCAGTTCTTCAACAGGTTTGACTCAGGTGCCCCATCACATCCAACCAGTGCTGATGCTAAGTTAGCATCTAGCATTCAGCTTCCCCCAGCCCACGTGTCGAAGTGTCCTTGGGCAAGACACTGAACCCCAAATTGCTCCCGAGGGCTGTGCCTTGTGAATGATTAGTTACTTTGATGAGCAGTTCTGCCGTCAGTGTATGAATGTGAATGTGATCTGTAGTTGCAGTGCTTTGAGTAGTCAGAAAGGCGCTTTATAAGTACAGTCCATTTGGTTGTTAGCCAACATGCTAGCACTCGTCTTTCAGCTGCTCCCTGTAGGGGTTGCACAGCGGATCATCTGTTTCCATCTCGCTGGCAAACCAGGCCCCGCCCAACCCGGCATCGAGATCTGATGATTCGCATATTTGATTTGGCATAGGCTTTTTTAGGCAGGATGCCCTTCCAGATGCAACCCTCAGCATTTTTCTGGGCTTGGGACCGGCACAAGTGCATCCCCAGTGGCTGGGGAGCAAGCCAACACGCTAACACTAATAATCTGCTAATAGACACCATACTCGTTTCTCCATAACATTATCTTCCAATAACTACCTGTTGTTGCTGGAATGAATACGTTTATGGAGACGGACAGTTTCAGTGCTGCAATGATTACTCCCTTGCAAATGGCTATTAGCTTTGAAAACACCTGCGACACAGTTCTACAGGTTTGCCATTCTTTAGGGAGCTTTAAATTCTGAGTGACCTTTATCAACATGCTCAGCAGATGTATAGCTACTTTATCTTACAACTTATTATAATGTATTATTAAACTACTGCAATCTAAATGTGTTGTGATAAAGGGATGCAGAAAAACTAATAAAACTTAAATTTCTTCTTTTTGGTAATTACAATTTTGACTAAATAAGTACAAAAGTCTAAACAAAAAACCAAGGATATATATGACTTTATTTCATGGCTTTTCTCCTCCTCTCTGTGGATCTCTGTGGTGCTGTACATGTTCATTTCTGAGGCAGTGTGCATCGGAGCAGAGCTTGCAGGTGTGTACAGACCAGAAGTCGACCATGAATGAGAGCTCATCCGTTGGAGCCAGGGAAAGCACATGGTCAAGTGGTCAACAAATGAGAATGGAAAATTGCTACCACTTGTGGGGCTTGTTCAAGTACATACATGCAGGAGAGGTGGTCAGGTCATGATGGATGCCCCGTGTCCCTGTTGTTGTTTATACGATCAAAAAAAATACCAGCCCCCCCCCACCAATTCACCACCATAATAGACAAACAGATGTGTGCAGGTCGCCCTCAAGCACAGAAAATTGCATGTGTGCAAAATTGCCTTTGGGATGAGAAATTTTGTTTATTAGTTGTACGAGTCCAATCATGTTTTTGAGTCCAAGTAGATTTTTTTTTTTTAATCAAAATAACGGGGATTTTAACTTATTCTTCAGTAAAGCAACTAAATAGGAACATAGGAACAGGAGCGATTGGAACACAACGCTGTTACTTCACTTCAAGTTCCATTTAAGAGAGCATAAAACATATAGGCTACTGTAGCTTAAAGATAGTTCAAACATGAAATTATAAAAATGTCAAGAAAAATGAGATTATTCATCCTTGGATTCAGACTCTGGAAGCGAGTGTAATCATATTTTAAAAGCCTAAAGTAGTAGTAAGTAGTGAACATGCTGCATCTCTGTATAAGTTAAGTCTAGTAAAATGTTTGTGCATCATTTACCACATAATTTTATGCAAATACTGTGAAATGTAGGAATGCAAAAGCAAATACGCCGGAATGGCAATTTAATGAAAACAAATGTTGGATGTGGAAATGCAGATGTAATCGTGTGTTTAGAGTGTGTCGTTCTGTCTATCTCTATCTGTTTCTCACTCACACACACACAGACACACACACTCATATACACACACAGGTTCTAAGGAGATTGAATTTGCCTAATCATATGCATTTTCCACTTCATTTCCATGCTTTTTCAGCTAGAGGCACTCTGCAGCCATCAGAAACACAACAATCTCCACATTTATGTTACTACACAATACAGCTGTCACACTGTGTAATATCTGCTACACAAACCACATTATGGAAACTTATAGACTAGATACTTGTAGTGCTCTCACTAGCAGCATTAACGAAGTAATTCATAAGTGAAGCGCAACATATGTATCAAAGTTGATGAGCATGTCATAGACTAAGTCGGTAAAGACTTTTGTAATATTACTATTGTAATAAATTTTATGTATTATAAAATTATATTGCACTTTTTCTCCGAGATGCACCCAGTTGAATCACAAATTTTCAACATCATATTTATTGTAGTAACAATAATAATAATACCAATAGAAGTAGTAGTGGTAGTATTAATAGTTGTCGCTGAAGTAAAAGCAGTACCATGAGTAGTAGTAATAGCAGTAGCAATACGTAGCGTCAGAAGTGGTAATGTCAGCAGCAGTAGTACCTGTAGCTATAGCATCAGCTGTTGTAGCAGTAGCAACAGTTGAAGCAGTGGCTATAATAATAGTATCAGTGGTGGTTGTTGTAGCAGAGCAATACATTCATCTGTAGTCATAGTTGTTGTAACTGTAGCGGAAGTAATAGCAGTAGTTTTTGCTTTAGTGGAGGGAGTATCAGTGTTGGTTTAGTAGACATAGTAGTATTAGTTTTGTTGAAGCTGTAGAGGTAGAAGTACCAGCAGCAGTGGTAGCCTATTGGTTTTATTGCTGAAGTAGTAATGCAGTAGTTGTTGTAGTAGCAGCAATAGATTTAGCTCTAGCAGTACTTCTAGCAGAAGCAGTAGCAGTTGTGTTTGCTACAGTAGAGGTAGTAGTTGTAGTAGTTGTTGTAGCAGTGGTAGTGTTGGTTTAATTACTGAAGTAGGCTAGTAGTAATAGTTGCTGTTGTAGTAGCAGTAGATTTAGTAGTAGGTTTTGTTGTTATAGCAGAAGTAGTAGCAGTGGCAGAATGTTTTTCTGTAGAATGAGCAGCAGTAGCAGTAGTCGAGGTACCGAGCGTAAGGTCAAATTCATTTAAAATAGGCCTGTCATCAGCACTTAAGGCTGATTCACAGGTTTGAGTTCAAGTTTCACGTTGGAACAGTATTTTCCTTAAATGCTTTTACATGCTCACATAATTACACAGGAGCTAATAAAAAGTTACACATTACACATAAACTGCAATACCTTTTTTTTTTCACTACTGACAGTTGCTTTCTCCAGCACTGAAAACTCTCCATGTTATAGCAACGATTGTGCTTTAGGATAAAAAGTCATAGCATGTCTCCATGCACTGTGGGAGTATACCCTTCCAAATAAGCGGGTGCAGATTATTACACTGGTAACATAACTCTGGAAATATATATAAGGAATCAGTAATAGTGAATTCCAAGTTGTATCACAAGTCATCAAAATCAGGTCGATGTCCAGGAATTGAGTACCAGGAAACTGGACGGCCTTTGTTGTGGTAATGTTGTTGTCCTGGGTTACATGCAGAGTTTTGGTGTGGTTGAAATGCTGCTTCTGACGCTTTTCAACCTTGATAGTGATGCAGTTCTGGAGAAAAGCTCAAATGATCAAATGTTTTTTGCATGAAAACTGAATAACTGGCAAAAGTATCCGCAATCTGCAGTTTCATCCTTACAATACCCTTATTAACCTTGATAAACCCACATCAAAGCTTAGTCAGTACTGTGGAAATGCTGATGTGGTGAAAACTCTGATGGTCGAATCAGGATGTTTGAGGACAAATGAACTAAAAACTAACGTCGGAGGACCAGTCAAACCGAGCTGCCAGTCACACACGACTGTAGTCAGCATTTTATCACAGCAGGATGATGCCTTTTACCCTCCTGTCATCCAGCCTATGGGCTTCCACCTCTTTTATTCTACCTCGCCCTCTGTGAGAGTCCAAATTTAACTTTTGATGATAAGTGCATTGGTTTTGTCTCACATTCCATGTTACCTAAACATATATTCACCATGTGAGCATCTTTGTCCTCACTTGTCCAAGGTTTGATCTTTCCGAACTGTACACTGCTGCCACAAATGAATGTCATGCACTCTTTGCTAACTGGCAAAATAAAAGTTGAGGAATGTTTCTGCTTTTAGCCCTTCAAAATAAAAAAGTAATACCTTAAATGAACTACATAAAGGTTGATTTTGTCCTATTTCATCACTCAGCTACCCTATATGACTTTATATAAAAGTATGCGGACACCACTTTTAAGACTCTTTCCTATTTCAACATGACAATGCCCTTTGTGCAAAAAGCCAGGTTCATAAAGAAACATGTACTGAGAATGAAACAAACGTGAGTTTCTCAGAATTTTCAAAGTTTTATTCAAAATGGAGCATTTTTTTTTACCAGCATGTCTTTGTTTTCACGTTCAGCTTTGGCTGTGGTCTAATCACTCTTCCTCCCATTTCCTTCTCATTTGCACTGCTTATCTCTTCTCTCTCTTTTCTCACCCTCTCCTGTGAATAGCTGCAATAAATAAGAGGGAGTTAGTTGGGGCTGTGGAGGATTCACTGGATCCTCTGCAGTTTGCATATAGGAACAAAACAGGGGTTGATGATGCTGTTCTTACCCTTCTTAACTTTATTTTTTAACACCTTGAAGGCCCAGGTATATGCACACTTATTGGTTTTAGATTTCTCTTTGGCCTTTAACACATTTAAGCCAATAAACTGCTTTCTAATTTTAACTTGAGCCCTGGCATTGTTGGATGGATTTTAGATTTTCTGGTGGATGGACCACAGTGTGTCAGGGTAAATGGCACTATATCTGATATGTTTTGCTCCTCCTGTCACCTATTTTATACATACTGTAAACTGACGACTGCAGAACTTCCCATCCTGATAGACACATTTTGAAGTTTGCGGATGATTCGGTCATACGGAGTCTGTTACAGGGGAGTGATTCTGCTCTTGGCCCAGCGGTTGACGATTTTGATCAGTGGTATGATAACTTTTTAAAAATTGAATGTCACCAAAACTAAAGATATGTGTGTAGACTTTAGAAGAAAGCGTCATTAAGGGTCAGACCGTTGAACAGGTTCAGTGTTACAAATATCTGGGTACTATAATTGATAGCTGATTCATTGATAACACAGTGGCAATTTGCAAAAAAGCCCCGCCACGACTGCACCTCCTCCGGAAGCTAAACTGGTTTGGTGTGTGTACTAAACTGATGACGCTCTTCTACAGCTCCATGGTAGAGTCAGTCATCACCTTCTCTATTATTACTTGGTTTGGTAATCTCTCAGTAAGTGACAAGAACACGTTGCAACATAGTTAAAGTGACCAGTAAGATCATTGGTGGTAATCAATGTCTCACAGAGACAGTGCCCTCTCCATCCTCTCTAATCTAATTTGAGCTCCTACCCTCCGGATGGAGATCTGGACTACCAAAGGCCAGGTCTAACAGGCTGAATGATTCCTTTATTTCTCAGGCCACCAAACTGTTAAATTACGATGACCCAACTGTTGATTAGTTTCCCATTTAACTAATGGGGGCTGATGATGGTGGTTTTAGTGATGGCTAAAATATAGGTTTTCTGTTGTCCCTTGATGTATTCATGTATTTTCTCATGTTTCTTGTACCTGAGTCCGTGTGCCTACCTCTCTGTGTGTTCTATGTTTTTCCTGGCTGCTAGACAAATTTCCCCTTGGGACAATAAAGGTAAAGATTGTTTTTATCCAACTTTCACCCATTTTCAGGCTTCAAAATAAACTGACAAATTCCAGCTATTTCTTTAAAATGTGAAAAATCATTTAGGTGACAGGTTAGTTGTGGTTGGTCTAAGGATGGTAATGTCAGTTGGCAGGTCTGTCCAGGACACATGGATGCAGACTCACCAGGGGTGAAAAAGGTGACAAAGATGCAAATCCCCTAGGGGGTCCGAGATCAATTATAAGCCATCAATAAGAATGTACTGTTAAATATTTCTGTGGCTGGTGTTCATCCTCCTCCACTATGACACTTGCTTGCATGATTAAAGAGCTTTCTAGCTCTTTCCAGGACAACATGCATGTAAAGAAAAATGATGCAACAGGTTCTAAAAAATGAGAGAAGTCTGATTAGCCTCTTGTCATTTCTCATTAGTTCCAGGCCCTATCCAGCGCAGGTATGGTGAAGCGTGACCCACAGCAGGTTAGGGCAGCCTGGTCCTTCCCAGCTCATAGGCCTCTTTAGGAGAGATATTGATGATGGTTGGGAGGAGGCTTTGCTAAATGAGCCTCAGCAATGAGCTGGAAAATGACTAATGTTCCCTGGGTGAGCCCAGAGTGGTTGGGCCTGCCTCAGTATTGCCTGGCTTGCCCGCTTTTTCGTGAGAGGGAGATAGAACGTGTACTAGTGTATGTATGTGTGGAAGTGTGCATGCATGTGCACTTTTCACTATCCAATATCTCCTTAATCTAATGTGCATCACAAATGCCATCTTTTTGCAACCCTTTCTCCTTCCCAGAGTGTCAAAGAGTGACGTTTTGTCACACCCCTCAGCGTTGTATACAGACACACACGGTACCCTTTAGCGTCTGTAGGAGACGCCTTCACAAACTACTTGGTTAGGTAGCAGGAAGTCACATGATGTAAGTGATGTAAGTCACATGTGACTTGTAATGTAACATAACTTAAAACTTTAAATAACTCAACATTAAGTTTTGGTTTCACACGAGACACAAACCCCGGTCTCCAGAGTGAAAGTCCTGTGTTTGTTTGACCTATGCATCCCCCCCACCATCTCCACAGGTGCACTGTGTTGCTCTTTATGTCACTTGTTATACTATGTCACCTGACTTCCTTAATGCTTGTAAAGACTGTCCAACCATGATCATAAAGGGTCTGATACACTTAAAAGTGCCCACAGAGCTGCAAGCTGTTTTGTTTGTACTACATTGGGTATTTGCATACATGGACGTGTTCACACGTTTGCCTGTCAGCCAGTCACAACCTCCTTTCCAGCACCCTTGCATAAGCTTTCCTGCAGAGGCTCAGCAGTGTAATACCCTGATACTTGAGGCACACATTATGGACCCCTTTGTTAAAAATTGTGTGCAACATAACTGCAACTTTTTATTTCAAGTGATGGGATTGAATCATGTTAATTGCACTGAAATAAGGCACTGAATCAATGTAATAAACAAATGTTTGAATGGATTTAATCAGCAAATATTTAGATGTTTAATGCATGTTGTCAGGTGCTATTTGCATTGTTTTGTCAAATCAGGACCTATCCATCCATCCATTTTCTACCGCTTGGTCCCGTTAGGGGTCACGGGTGACTGGAGCCTATCCCAGTGACTTTGGGCCTTAGGCAGGGTACACCCCGGACAGTGGCCAACTCGTCGCAGGGCTAACACAGACACAGACAAGGACAGACAACCATTCACTCACACATACATTCAATACGGGCAATTTAGAGTTATCAATTAACCTACACATGCATGTCTTTGCTGCTGAATTCAAAACACTCAAGAGTAGTCATCCACATCAACAGCACTGTATTCTTTTTACTTTATTTGTTGAAATCATATCAGACTCAGCGGTGAAAGAAGAAACACTCCCGGTTAAGTGTTGCCCTCCTCCTGCTTCCTTCCTTTCTCCATCTTCCTCTCTCTCGCACTCTCGCCTCCAATCCACCATTATTAGTGCCTCCAATACTCCAGAGGGCAAACAAACTTTCAAAAAATTCCCCATAACCCGCCAAGCATAGCCCATTTTCCTCTCCATGCAATTAACTGCGCCAACATTTACAATAATATGATTACAGACACTTTGGCAAAGTCATGGGGGGAACGCGGGGCATATTAGGTATCAGCAAGGGGTTGATCGTAATGGTCGCGTTTCCCGGAGACTCACATTTTCTTTTGCACGCAATAGTGAGAGCCACTAAATTCTCCTCAGGCAGTAAAAACCAATGCACTGGAACCATGATAACAAACACAGGCAACCACTTTCTTTCTCATCACTCTCTTATTTTCTTTCTCTTACTTTGGGGCCTATGTTTTTTTCTTTCCTCTGCACCCTTCTTCTTAACTCCCCCCACCCTCACTGCGTCCCCCATGCACCCCTCAATTAATTAAGTCTTTCACGGCCATGTAATTAGGAACATTAGCAAGTCATAAACTTGCCACGACTCTTGAAATTATGTGCTGGCCCTCAGCAATTTGTTTGTAATTCCTTTTTCGTGAGACAACAGCACCACAGGGTCCCATAGATCTTCCAAGGGCCCCTACTGTGCCCCCCTCCCCTCTCGCAGCCACGACAGGCAGGATAAGAGGGGTCCTTGTCGGACTGAGAGGGGGACCACATAATGCTCATGCTGGCTGGCACCCATCCTGCTGCTCTCAAAAGACTACTTAGAACAGCCTGACAAAGACTGTTGTCTGTTCATTGCATACCTCTCAGGTTTTACATCTTTCTTTGAGAGACAGAAATGCTATTGACACACATTCACCACTTAAGTACATATATTCTAAAAAATATATTCTACAATATATAATATAAATATAAAATAAAAATGTTTGTGGTATTAGTGGTGATGGGCTGCAGCTAAGACCAAACAATCACTATATGTTTTCAGATTTGGCAGGTCAGCGGGGTCATTATGGAGCCTCGACACCCCCCTGCTGTGATGCAATGAGAGGGTCAGCCCTTCCCAGTTTAATTGCCCTCCACTGCTCCCAACTTTATCAGTCATGCTTAATGTAATATTTGTTTGTGGCCCTGTAGTGTGATCAGCCAAACAATATGATTTGTCACTCTGGCAAACATCAAGACAGAAATTGCAGTCAGGTAATGTGAAAGGTCCTCAGAAGTAAGAGGCAATGTAGAGACAGCGGTGTAGCACAATCTGGGCATATGCAGTCTCACTGGGCTCCCTTCTTAATACGTCCATTCCCGCTCATGACCAATTAACTGATACAACAACTAAACACATATTTTGAGAGGTTATCAGGCTAATCAGTAATGAAATAGTATATACCAAGAAAAGAAAATACTCTGAGGTACTGTAGTCTGCACAATCTGAAACACATTTCAGCCCTCAATTCTCAACAAACTATGTGTGATACTTTTACTACAAGGTTTGCTTGGAGAGAGAGCATCATAATATATTATTTACCTCCTTTTCTGCAGAATGTCATAATAAACGACAACTGCATAAGACTAAACTGGAGTCTTGCTAGCGATTTTTGTTCATTTTTTTAATCTCAGTGTAAAATGCTAAAACTTATTGCTTGAAATAACTTTTAATAAGCACTTGACCTTGCTTACATCCTCAGTAACACCAGGAGATATGCTGCTGCTCAGCTGTCTGTGGCTGTTTCTGAAACTGAGGCCAATCAATGCAGCTTCATTTATCAGCAAGCTAACTATTGTAATGTTAGCTAGGTTCTGTCTACATACCAGTAATAAATAAGCCAGCAAGTTGTGTTGACTTGACTTTAAAGAGTGCGGTCTAGACCTGCTCTATAGGAAAAGTGCAATGAAATAACTTCTGTTATGAACTGGCGCTGTATAAATAAATTGAATTGAATTGACTCGCAATGTTTTTTTCCTTGCTTTCTATCTTGCTCCAGTCTGTCTTTTCTCTATTAGAAGCATGACTTCAGTTGTTTTTGAAAAGACTCTGTTTAGAGTCCCCGGCATCACACTTAGTGTATTTGGAAACTATTTTGGTCTGACCCTATTTTGTCAGTGGACTAAATCATGCGCACTTTTCAGAAGGATCCAATTTAGTTCACACAATAAATCTTTCAAAAGTCAGTCAAACTGTTTAGAAAACCACCAATGAAAATGCAAGCTAATAATGTAAAAAAATTTCAATTGCGTATAAAAACAAACTTACACCAGACTTCCTGAGTACCCTCCCAATGCTGGGGTCCCGGGTAGTTAGTTCCACTAGAGTTTTTGGATTTCTTTGATAGATCACCTTGGATTACAGATTTCTGATGCCTACTTAACAAGCGCTGGTTACTAACAAAGGTTAGTTGTGCCATCATAGGCCTTATACTAGATAGTGAGGAGCAGACACACAGAAACTGGGTTGAGAATTTTATCAGCTGGATCTGAACCTTAATGTTTGTAAGACTAAAGAGCTAATAATTGACCTTCAAAAACGAAAGAGGCAGCATCGGCATCAACAATTAGCAGGTTGTTCCTATTGATGTAAAACCAAACTGGTCAGGAGATGTAAATGCTGTGTTTAAACAGGACAGTCCATGCTGTTTTTCCTCAGGGAACAAAAGTCCTAGGAAGTTCCAAGCTTTGTGGCCAGTGCCTTGTTTTATGTTGTTGTATCAGCATTGCTGCTAATGATAGGGATAAGATCAATAAGTGAATTGAAAATGTTTGTTCTAGCATTCTTGCCAGCCAATTCATTAGAAATGTTCAGAAGGGATTTTTGGATGTTTTCTGTGATGTTGGATGTATTTTTGCTACGAGGCTACACTCATTGAATGACTGGACCTTAAATCTCTCTTAAGTCATGTCTCCTAGAAATGATGTTTCTGTACTACTCGTTTGCAGCAGCAAATGCACTGAATGCTTTTTATCAACATAATGAGGATATATTTTAATGAACAAATCTGCCAAGACACCATATGTTCATCCAGAACATGCCTGCAAAACATTCTGTATGAATGAATTGAATTTGTATAACAAATATTACTATAACAAATATTAACAGAAACAGTGACCTTTTCCTAACTTTAACAATCGTGCTTTTGTTGCCTAAACCTAACCAAACTCAGGACTCAGGATGTGAACCCTGGTCTCCGGTATTAAAGTCCTGTGCTTGCCATTGAACATAATCCAGGCAGCAATTATGTTTGTAATCGAATGTACTTGGCAAAACAAATGGCCCCCCCATGATTTCTAGGAGAAAGGGTTGTTCTTGTCAACTATATTATTTAGAGATTCAGCCCCAGTTTCTGTTTCATAAAGTCATGTTTCATAAAGTATTTTGTTTTTGTTAAAAAGCTTTATTGTGATGGCTATTTCATGAAGAATCCCTCAAAAACATGATGTAAGTGACCGTGGTGTCTTGCAGATATATATATGGAGCCAAGGTCAATGAGTTCAACTCAAGCCTGGATCCTTGTGTTTCAGCTACAGCTACTTTCCATCGTAAATAAAATATTGTTTCCTGCATTATTTTACATGTAATTTGTCCTCAAAACATAACTCAACATTTTTCCATTTTGCATACTTTTCCCCATCCCTCTGAGTGATTCTGGAGCTTCATCTATCTCACATCTCACATGTGGCAGTGGTTCTTCAGTCAAATGAAGTCTTTATCAGCCACAAAACACCCAAATCATGCAGAGGCCTAAACATGTGATCTTCTGCAGGCTAAATGTGTGTGTGTGTGTGTGTGTGTGTGTGTGTGTGTGTGTGTGTGTGTGTGTGTGTGTGTCCTTCCTGCTCTTTTGTCCATGCCGCTCCACAGAGAGGTTAACGGCATGTGATTCCAGCTCAAGCACTCTCATCAGCAGCCTTATTCTCTCCTCCGGCTGCACCATGACCTCCCAATAACCATACAGCATTGTTTCTATTTACCATTTGCCAGAGATGGAGGGAAAAGTGGAGGAAGAGTCTGGCAGAGAAAAAGAGAGCCAGGGCTGGTTTCGATCGGCTTCCACATGTATTGAAACCAGATATTGATTTTCTTTCTTTTTTTTCAAATGGGAAAAAGTGCATTGTCCGACCGAAGGAGATTTCTATGGGGATTTGGGGAAAGAGGAGTTGAAATGAGCATCCAGTGCAACGTTGTCTCTTGTGGATTGTGTATAGGGCTGTGGTAATTGAATTGAGCGAACAGGGCCCTTCTCCGATATGTGCTCTCTTAAGAGTTTTTGGCCTGTCAATGCATCGGTGTAATATTTCAGTTGGCGGAGACTTCAAAAAGCCAGAAAAGTTTTGTGAGAAACATTTCAGAGGAGTTCGGCTCATGATGAGGCAAACTGTCATTTAGAAAATTGGTTATTCATTTTAATGTTATTGCTTAATTTCTGTTGTAAGTAAGTTTCATACTGTGTTACTCTCGTTATATCGTGAACATATCTAGCTTTATGTCAGTCTATTAAGATAAGAATATTTGTGATATGTTGATTAAAAGACAGGAATGTGAAAATGACATCAAAGGTTGGGTTGTGTGGTGACATGCTGCCGTGTTTCAGTCTGGCACACCTGACACTAGAGAAATGTTTAGAGTAAGTGAAATCACATCCAAGCAGAGAAATTAGCTTTTAGCACAAACTGCCAGCCAGGAGTATTGCCCTGGAATTCTTTTTTGTTTGCTTGTTTTTGCTTTTCTACAACGTGGCATAGAGTCATGAAGTGAGATTAGTTATTTCAAAGCACGGTTCATTTACTGCATACACATAGTTAGGTGACTGGCAGCGGGAGGACTTCCAAGGCCTGGATGTACAGAAGAAACTCTCCTGGTTGAATCAAACCACTACAAAAGATGAATAACTTAGAAAATGTTTGTTTTATGATTTAAAAAAGTCAAAGGTACAAGAGTGTGTACATAAAAATGTAAGATAAGTTAACTACATCTCCCAAGGTGCTCTACGGTAAGAAACATCCAATCACAAAGCTTAAAATTCTGTTGAAGGTGAAATCCTTGTATATTAAATCCAATTTTAGACCTTTTACAGTAAGTCAAAATTTGATGATTCTTATTATTTAAAATTCAGCAAAATAATTGCCTCCCTCTCGCTCCTCTCCTGCTTGACGCCTCTCCTGTCATCGGCTGAACGGTTGTGCAGCGACGTGTGATATGCTGCCCACTATTTATGTGTAGCATGAATTCGACAGGTGGAGAGTAGTCTCAACTCTTACATATCGCCCCTTTAATTGATATGCAGCAGGCGTATGTCAGTCTGATCTTATTTTCTTATTATTTGATATGTATATTCTCACATCTGATCCCCATTATTTATTAAATAGGAACACAGGGAAAAATGAATGAATGAATGAATGATTTTGATGAAAATGGCCACCAGTCACTGTCTTACTGTGTGGCATCATCTTTAAAGAAGAAACATGAAACAACATGACAGCCCAAAGATTGGGAAGTTGCAGAGTTTGTAGCAAATTGTCTCTGTTATGTGTAATCGTTGTATAGTTGGTCCAATTTTAGCCCTTGTTTTGTAAGCGTAAGCTTCATAAATCTTATCTCATTTCATGTATGCCCCTTGAAGCTGGATGATGATCAGTCGCAAAACAAGGCGTATAAATACTTTTCCTGAGCTCTTGACACCAAACTGATATCTAAAATGTGGTAGGAAGCTGTCTTGTGGTCTTAGTCGACTGTATTTTCAACACTTTTACTGTTGTTTTGACCTGAATTTAAAGTACAGCTGCATCAACATAAAGACATCTCTTGTCACATTTTCTCTTCCTACCTTTGAGAAACTTTGACTTGTGTTTTTGCATTTCCATCTAAGCATCAGCTTGCATGTGTGTCTCACATCTGTGCACATCTGAACCCTATTGTGTGTCGACTGTCTCTGTCACTTCATGGTGGCTGAGTCGCTCCGTGGCCGCAGCCAGAGCCTCGGCTGTCTGCTTCTCATTCAGCCAGCGTCGGCCTGCTCTCCCACTCAATTTGCAATTAAGACCAAATTTAGAGCGCTGAAGCCTGAAGGCAGGTGGGTGTCCGCATGGACCGCAGACCATGTTGCCTAGCAACTGTGGGTGTGGGGGGGGGGTGCAGAGTCAGGAGGGTGTACCTGAGCTGTAGGGGGCGGTGTGGGGAAGGAGTGTGTGTATGTCTGTGTGTGTGTTTGACATATGTCGGTGTTGGCTGATAATGGTATTAACATATTAATAATTGGGCATCGGACAGTCAAAGACTCCATTGTACTGCCATTGATGTTTTTCCTTAACACAGTTTGTCAATGTGTTTTAACTGTCAGCATTTTGTCTCAGATGTCTCATCAGACAAAGAAGTCCAGTGTTGGGTTTGTGATTTTTTTTGTCTATAAAACCAGTAAAGACAGCTGAAGGACCTCAACATATTTCAGTAGAGACTTTAAGTGGCCCACAATGATCTGGATACAGTCATAAAGGTTACATAATCACATTCATGTCTACAATAGGATTCAACCATTACACGTAAAGCATTGTCACTTTTTTTTCCCTCTTTATTATTCATACCTGCTGCTGCAATACTACTTATTACTTATATTATTTCATTGCATTTATACCGTATTATCATCATCAACCGGTAAACCCACTTGGTACTTCACACTTGTTTTATTTTATACTTATACCCACCTGGTACTTAATTTATTTTCTAACATGTTTTTATAGTTTTTATAGTGTATTGTATTATATATTTTTTTGCTAGTACTTCCTCCTGTGTGCACTGACGTAAAGGCGAGCTGCTGTAACAAAGAGTTTCCCTTCGGGGATCAATAACGTATTTCTGATTTCTGATATCTTGTGAAAAATGGCTTCAAAATGTCAACTTTTCATGACATAAGACAAGCAGCCCTGTTTTCAACTTTGTGACACTGTATATTTCATAAAGTCCACGACTTAACCACCAATTTTGAAAATACATGGCTTTCACTGGACAGTGATTTTATAATCTCCTAGAGAAGTATGTATAAAAAATTATTTTCCCAAGCAAAGTTAGCCAACTTTTGATCGTCTGTACACCAAAATGTTCAGTGTTGTTGAGCGCAGTTTACACAACCTGTTTTAATCTGATAACCCCAATAGCTAAAGGAAGATTATCAGTTGCTTTTTGCATCTAGATAAGCCTGATGTAATGTAATGTATATGGTGTATGGGCTGTAAAACAAGCAGTGAACAGCATATTTTTATGGGCGCTGCTTAAGAACATATACTAGCTAGCTTCTTCAGCGTATGGTGTCTGAAGAACTACAGCACACAGGAGATGATTAAGGTGACTCAAGTAGCCAACCAGATGAAACACTGGATGAAACCCAGTCAAAGCTCCCCTCCTACTATTCAGTCTGGGTCAGACAGATAAAGTATCCAGGGGTCAAAGGGTCACAGCTCCATCCATCCTCCACCAGGGCTGTTTTCAGTTTTTGATATTCTTCTTGATTTTCCTTTTTTTTCATTTGTGTCCATTTAAACTTTTTTGAGAGAGGAATAGGTGCTGTTATAGATAATGATCCTCATGTGTCGCGGCGCAGTGATTTATGCCACAGGTACATGCCAGAGCCAAAGATAAGGTGCTTTTTAGTGCATTATCAGCTGAAGAGTTCTGTTTTTTTCTCCATCTTGACAGTTTTCACCCTGATGAAAAGGTAATCAATGGGGCAGAGTCCATTTGCCCAATGTCATGTATATACCAACTTGCTTTTGGTTCTGCACAACACATCCAAAGAGGTCAACGGATACATTATTAATGGTAAAGATAACCACAATGGTGAAAAAAGAAAAACTGCACAAACAAGAAATATTTAGGTCAAGACACCATTACCATTTTTGCAAGCACAAGCGCAGCACAATTCATTATATGCTGTTACTCACTCAAGTTAAACAAGCCACTATGGGCAAACTCCAATAATATATAATTATCCTCAAGAATTCAAGTCAAGTCAAGTCAAGTCTGCTTTATTGTCAATTCTTCCACACGTACATTACATACATACAGAAAATCGAAATTGCGTTACTCGCAGACCCCCGGTGCATACAGATAACACTAACAGTAGAGCCTAAAATCTAGATCAAATATAAAATATAAGCTAAAACTAAGAGAATTAAGAGAACCAGAACACTTCCATACAGTATATGGTAAAACCTTTTTTTATTTTTCATTTCTCTCACAGTCCTGTATTTACTTTGGTGGCTGCTGCTCCTCTGCTGCATCCATACTACTTTTAAAACATCTTAGTAATTTTATTTGCTTAAGTCGGGAGTTGGGAGTATTTAGGTAACACACTGGAACTCCCACATCCATATGTACATACATATTTCAGAATTTTAAATCCACCATACATTTACCACAGCAGACATTTCTCCCTAGACTCTAAATCAGAATCAGAATCTGAAAAAAATATGATCATTTAGATTTGTATTACCAGGTGCTTTTCTGCCATTTGTTGTTTGTGTTAACTTACTCCCACAATCTCCTTCTCGTTCACCGTATGCTCCAATGTCTCAACAAACATTCCAAATTTCCAACAAACACACACAATCCTTTTTGCAGGTGGGAAGCCAGCGAGGGTTCTCGTCCCTGTCTCTGTATTGCAACTTTTACTGTTTGAGCGTGTGAATGTGAAAATGTGTTTGGGTGCACTGGCCCGAGGTTGTCAAAATACAACTTTAACTCTCTCTTTCTCATTGTACAAAACATTAAGGGAGCAGCTTCTCATTTTTAGCCTGCGATGTCACTTGCACCGGTCACATCAGCTAATCACTAATTGATGTTAGTTCCCTGAGTAACTTGATGACAAGACAAAATGAAACTAGGCTGCTGTTCTGGTCAGTGTGCTCTCTGCAAGCCGGTGTCTGTCCTCAGCCAAAGATCATTTGTGAGGGAAGAACCTCCACTCTGTAACACTACTGTAGAATTGCAAGTGGACTGAATGTATCTGTGGTTCCAACAACTCCAACAGAGTGAGACGTCTTCTCTCTAGCAGATCATGTCATGTCAATTTCAGGAGTCACATTCTCCAAGTTAAACTTTCATTCATATCAATGATTAAAGCTGATCAACTTAATAAGCTTGAACCAGGATCTTCGGAACTTGGATCAAGTAGCTCTTGAAAAAGAAGGGTTGCCAAATTTTGTATGCTACAGCAGTTATTTCACTGTCAAATGCATATTTAATCAGCATTGCATATATTCTGCTGCTATGTAAATATAAGTATCGGTATGGACTCGGTATCAGCAGATACCCACTATTAAAAGATCCGATCAGGATTGGGGCCAAAACAACTTGATCGGGAGATCCCTAATCATGACCTTACTGCTGGCAGGTAAGAAGAAGTGTCCCGTGACACCATGTGTCACGTAGGTAGCAGATGTTTGTCTGCAGCCCCTCCACAGGTCAGCAGTAGAGTTATCAGAAGGACTGGGTTCCGATGCCCTTCCAATTCGCTATTGGACCCAGTCTCCAGTCAGCAAAATACCTGTATTTGCAAAATTCTGTTGCTAACGAATCTCATGTTGGACATTTAATCTCTTCTTGCTCAGTTTTATTAGCAAAGAGCAGCGTAGAAAACATCCAGGTAATGTTAACAGGCTTCTCAGTCTTAGCTGACGCTGACCGTCACTTTCTCCGGTTAAACTGACAAACTAACGCGGCAGTTGGCGGACTACATCACCGGTTGCTAAACTATAGCTATAGCTTGCCTTTTTAGCAAAAGAGAAATCGCTCTCTAACAACACTATGATCACTGGGTGTTTTTGTATTTCAATAACAGCAACAGAGTGATGATCTTGTTGATTGTGTAATGTAATTTTCAGGAGAATCTACCAGTTTCACCTTCCTGTGTGTCTTATTGATATTCTAAGGGTAAAAATCATTAGACAAAACCTGTTATTTTAGTGCGTCAGACACAGTAAATCAACATTTCATATCCTCTGCTGCTCATCTAATGTTCAGGTTGTTTCTGCAGATAGTTAACATTAATTAGTGTATCACCAAAAACGGTGGTGTGTCTGCCTTCTCAGTCAACAAAAGGTGATTACAGGTATTCAAGTTTTAGTTATTTATTACGTTAGTTATTTGCAAATGTTGAAAGGAGAAAATAAACGCGCAAGGTTAAAATTCAACAATCATCTTGATCCTTTGTTCTTTGTGGGCACAGTTTCATGTAAATCTTTTTTTTTTTTTCCCAAAGCAGGGCATGAATTCACAACACTATCAGCGTCCCTGCCCAACAATAACCTAGACTTAAACAGTTGGTACACATTTTACAGCCGAGCACTATTCCCCAATCGGTATCATCTTCCATATTTGCATGTGCTTGGATGCTGAGAGTGGCAAATTGACTGAGAAAATAGCCATATTACCACACAGTGGGAGAGGGAGTGTGTCATGTGCAGCAAACAAAGGAATATGACAGCGATGGCCCTCACAGCGAGAAAATGTCTGCTCTCAACTCAGCCGAATCACATACACAGAACGTGTGTGTATGTGTGTGTGTGTGTGATGGAAAACAACAGCAGAGATAATGTCAAAGATTTCTGTTGATTTGTGGACTCTGAAACACGTCATGGGCGAGGAGAGAATGGAGCTCTTTAATGCCTGATACTTGACTATAATGCCAGACTCCTCAGCTCGGCTGTTAGACAGGGTTATTCAGCAGCTTTTGCATGCCCTGCACTGGTCACACTGTGTTGAATAACAGTTTATTAAAGTCACAATATAAGAAAAAGTTAGTGTTAGCTATTTTCTTCCAAATCTTACATACTCTGTAACCTCTTGAACCCGGATTTTTCCAGCCAAGGGCAGTCCCAAAAGCTAGCTATATATGTCCTGGATTATAATATATCCTCTCGAATATAACTGAAAACATAAACCTCGTTTTGTCAATGTCTGTGTTTCACATAGGGGATTTTCTTCATGTGTGCCTGAACACATGCATTCAAAACTCATATATGAAATATATTTTTTCTTTTTAACCCCCACCCCCCCACACTCAGGATGCAAAGGTCTGTTACCACTGTAGCTTTGGTGGCAAGCACAATATCACCATATGCAACAAGCAAAGCGTGAACAGCACACATTTAATGTTTAGCGTTAGCCTTAAGTTGGATCCCACTCACACCTTGCTGATGTTAAAATGTTAATGTTAGTTACAAACGTCTTTTTAAAGGCCTGTAAAAGTTGTTTGCACAGTACTTACTAGTACTTGAATCTCTGTATCTTTCTTACAAATGGGTTTTTATTTTCCTTGTAACATTTTCTTTTTTCTTTCCTCTTTTTCTTGAAACATTCAACCAGAGAGAGCAAAGAAAGACTATTTTTCAACCTGGTAGTAAGTTACTCTTAAAAGCAGCTGACTTAAGAGAGCCTTGAAAAAGGAAGGGAAATTCAGCATGCCCTTATCCTGTAATTGCCATTCGTGGCCACAGTGGTTACATATTCTTGTCAAAGTTATAATCTTGTTACACTGTGTGAAATATTCAGTCCTAGAATATATTTTTATGGGTGAACTTAGTATATATCTGCATTTTGTTGAAAAGGCTAACAAAAAATTCAAAAAAAAGTTTTTAGAAGTTTAACTTTTCAAATCTTTACTTTTAGTTTCCATTGGTGAATAGATGTGTACATCATCAGCAAAACAATGAAAAGGAACCGAGAAACTCCTATCTGTCAGGTATGACTAAAACCATTTGAGGACAATACCTTTAATACCTGCACACTGTTCAAGGCATGATCATTTTCTTTAAAATAAATTAGAGAAATTAAAGAATGGGGTCTTTTTTTAAGTGAATATCACAATTATTCAGTAACTTTATATATTCTGTAGGTAGCCATCATCACAACGGTGGTGTCAGGTCATTTTCAAGATAGTTTGAAGGGATATTTTACATTCACTAACTTAAAGTAAAACCAATAAAATACAATAAAATTGCCACTTAGTCGTGAAAAGTTATTCCACAATGCCTGTTTTGAATGTACTGTGAAAAATGTAAACATTCAACAGTGGCTCATTGGCCATAATTCTTACTGTAACAGTTAATGCACTCAAATACTGGATTATTGTCTATAAGAAAAAATAAATAACACAAATGTCAATGCAGAGATTTGAAATTGTGCATAAGCCAACTTAGCAATGGCAAGTGTGCCTATTTTTTTCATACCTCTAGAGCCTTTTGGAAGGGTGGTCCCCACAGGTGATGATAAAAAGACAACAGTATGTGTGTGCTTGCGGTGAGCAGAGGGGGCATGTATTACAAAGTTCTCATTGTCATACATGCTTAATCCTGAGTTTGTTTGACTTGAAGGGTTTGAGGAGGAGTGTGTATGCGTGGGGGGGTGGGGTGTTAATGGAGTGACAGGAGGAACTTTGACCCCCTCACCACCTACTCTGCGGTTGTGTACACAATGTCCACAACAACTGTGTGAATACTCAAGTCGTGCTCTAATCTTTGCAGGTGCTCTTGCTCTCTGACACTGTAGTGGGAGCTTTGACACATGTACAGCAAGCACACATGGAGGCAGTTCTCGAAGTCGACAAAAGCAGGAAAAGCTGTGACATCTCTTTGGTAAACCTTTTCACTGGCGACATGTCGTCATTGTATAGAACAGGTGTTGTTTTCTACTGGCTTTACACTATGTTTGCTATGTCATTTCTCGTTTATTTCAAACATCAACAAAGAGCTGCGCACTGCAAAAGGTGAAGTTTCTAATTTTGAGACATGCAGCAGCTCTGCACACAAGACACAGTTACGTAATTGTGGAGGTTTGCAGATGTGAGTTTTTTGAAGAGAGCAGGCCTCAGTGCTTCTGATTATCAGAGAATCAGACAGACCAAAAGAGGAAAAAAGTAGAAAAAAAGAGAAAATAAAATAATATTCTCCCACTCTAGCACAACAGGGTGTAACCTACCTTTTAGACCAGTGATACAACAATATCACAACAAAGTTAATATTTTTTGGATTGTCGGGTGTATTACTTTGATATTGGCTATGTCAATGCCATTCATTCTTGTGGCTTCTAATTTGATATTTAAAACATTCACAAAGCTTCCACTTCGTCTGGAATGGAGGGCTTCCACCGGCAGACATAGGCCTAGACATTCGGACATGTCACAGTAAGAAAACCACGAGTGTATCAATGCAATTAATCAGCTAAATTCCATTTAGCTGCTTCAGTTAGTAGATGTCGTGCATTGGGAACACCTGTGCTTTTCAAGTCAAAATGTCTGCTGTGAAAAAGTTTGTAGGAGTGATAGCACTGTTATAGCATGTAATAGCGTTTCCCAGGACTGTTTAAAAATGCTCTGACTTTTTCCATAAGAGGTGACCATATCAAACTGACAGAAAGAGCACCCTGTGGAGACTCTGGCCTTCCTGAGCAACAGTCAGCAGGGTGTATAATAAGTTCTGTGCACTAATTTTGGGTTCTAAATAAAAACACATCACTCCCTGCACAAGGATTTTATTTTGTATATGATGGGCATTTCGTTCACATGGGTTCTCTGTGTGTGTGCTGAGGTGACTGAGAGAGAGGTGGGGTGGCTGAGAAGTGTGGGAGCATGAGGAAAGGTCGGAAGGGAGTGTGAGAGAGGAAGTGTTTTGGTAGATCAGTAAGCAACCTGACGGACAGGGCTATGAAGCGTTCAGTGTGGGAATGATCTGAAACACAACACACCAACACATGAAAGGGTACTTCCTTTGTCTCCTGTGTCCTTTATGTAGCGAGGCAGAAAGTAAGTGCGTTGAGGTCGGGGTGGGGGATGGGCGGGTAGCGTGTCTGACTTTCATGCAGGAGACTGGAGTTTGTATCCTGTCAAAAGACCTGCAATTAATGCTCATCTTTTTTTAAACATTAACATGATGTTTCCCTAACCTTAACCATGCTGCAGTTGCTATGTGCAGATGTTGTAGAAGGTGAGAATTTTACATTGTCTGTGAACGGGTGTTCCTGTGGGTGGGAAATTTTGGTATCAACAATCTTGGTGCTGTCATTTGATTGGTGCAATATCTGTGTGGGCAGGCACAAAAAATAGTTCTTCATATCACTTTTCCAACAGCCACACAGGTTTAGGGCAGGTTTAAGAACACTCCTGTACATGTTTGAACCTGATAGGGGGGAAGCATTGTTCCCTGTTGTTTAACAGGCCATGTGTATCAACGTTATGTCTTGCAAGAGGATTGGACAGACTTGTGACCTGTCAAGGATGTAACCCAGCTCTCCTCCGACGTGTGCTTCCATGTGACCCTCAACAGGATATGTGGCTTTAGATAACGGATGGATAGATAGAAATTGATCTAAGTACCTGCACAGCACAAATTTTAACATGGGTAACTTTCTCTTCCTATTTTCTGGCTTAACCTTTGAAGCTAATTAGCTAACTTTATTCACCAACCCTGAACGTGGCCCAATATTTGATATTTGGACAATCTGGAGCAACTGCCTGGACCAACTGGACTCTCTGACTTGTGGTCTAGGAAGGACAAAGTATTTAGTCAATATTTTTCATAAACCTGTGCAAGTGATCTCAACACAAAATCTTCATTCTGCATTTCACATAGTCTGAACAGGTCTGAACAGGAAGAGCTCAATCCTGCAGATCTCAAATCACTGGAAGAACCACATCATTGTTCTCAGTCTGAATGGAACCTCCAGAGAACCAGGACCAGACTCTGCTTGTCAATTTAATTCAGTAACAATCGTCCTTATTTAATTAAGGTTTTCATTTTGTCAGAGACTAACTTTTATTAAGTGCTAACCACAGTAAGATAATTTACATTAAATAATTATCTTTTTTTTCTGTCCAGATCCTAAATGATGGTTTTCAAACAGTCACTTTCTAGCAATTTGCCTAACATTTTCACTAAGTATATCTGGCCATAATTAAAAGCCCTCTATAATCTGATAATTGCCCTTAATTAAAAATATGTTAACTTCATAAATGTCAATTAACACTGAGGGGAGGCTCCTTTAAAAGTTTACGGTGGTTTGGGTGGATCTGTAAAAACATGTTGTGTGAGAAGACCAATGAAAACACAGTGAGACATCCCTCAGCAGAGACCTGCACACTTTGATGCCTCTGCATTGTTAGAAAGCGAGATGCCCAGGATAAGATAGGGCCCGGCGATAAGATAAGGCAAGTCTTTTCAAAGTGATTTCCCGCACAAGCTACGTGCTGTATTCAATTTAGATGGTAAGATATGCATGAAATAAATTGGATTTGGAGGGTGAAGATAATACATTTCTACATTCGCAGTTGTTATTTTGAGAGCGATTTCCACGCATGAGATTGGTTCGATTTGTTTTTCCTGGCTCTGTGGCTTGTAAAATGACGAGGTGAGAATTTGGATGACGCACAGTTGTTGGTTGAGTGAGTCTAGACTGATAGTAAAGGGAATCTGACCATTGTACAGGAAGGTGTGATGAGTCTGAAGCTGGTCTCAGCAGCCAAGCAGAATGCCCCTATACGCCCCCCATCCCAGCAAATACACTGTGCACTGTATGCTCATACTACATATGTAAAAACTAAGAACATCAGCAGTGAGCTGGGAGGAAAGTTTGTTATTTTGGGTACAATGTTGGATCTACAACAGATTTGAATTGTTATTATTATTATTATTATTATTATTATTATTGTCATTTTGCTTTATTTTGACAGTATAGTAGAGAGAGACAGGAAAGGCAGGGGAGAGAGGGCAGTGGACTCAGAAGGACTCAGCCTTGATACATGCACACTGCCAGGTGAGCTACTGGGGCGCTCCTGACTTCATTACTGTTGAAGTGATACTCAAAATATCCCAAAAGGAATGTGGTGTACTAAAAACAAACAACTACAAGCCACTATGTGTAGAATTTTCATGTGATTATATCACCTATCAAAATATTTCCTAAAAGTTATAATTTTTTTTAAAAATGAGACAATCCTGGTGTAAATTTCTGCAGTCTGTGTGTAGCTGTTAGCACACGCATTCTCAGTGTCTCAGTGCCAAAGACAGACATTTGAAAACCTACAAATAGTGGCTTTAGGTCATCATACATTGTCAAGTGGTGGTTGTGCCTTTGTTCACCTTAACTTTGGGAAGAACCAGGGTTATGTAAGAGGCAGGCTTATATTAGTCTTTTTTAAATATTACATTAATTTGGCAGATGATTTATCTAAAGCAACGTACAATAAGTGCCTTCAAACTCTACACTTATTTCAAATTCTCCTGTTTTATAAGAATATTTCATACTCAAACTACTATTTCCAATGTCAATAATGAACCTTGAAGTTTAAACAGTATTTCATCATATTTTGGTCAAAAGCCTCGCTGTTTTCTGATCTACTCTTGTTTTATTTGCCTTTGATGCTGTTTGCTGTGAACACAAACTCAACACATCCTCACTGTTTACCATTTGTCTTCATAAATTCAGTGTAATGTACATTTTCACAACACTAATTCTACAACAATTCAGTAAACAGTACAACAACAGAGTAATTTCATAGTCATCACTGTGCTTCTCTCAGTTTCTCTTTTTAACACAATAAAGTTTTCATTCACATTCTATTCACTCACTTTTACTAATTTTTACCCGGGTTTTGAAGATCACTGTTGAGCTACTGTCATTGAAACGTAACATTTCCTGCAGTGATGTTTCACGTTTCACATTAAAAGTATTGTAGCGACTCAAAGGGCATAATCCCTTCCTTTCCTGGTAGGCTTTTAATACGAATATAAGTCTATTTACAATAAAAACGGTAAACAGTGAATCCCCACTAGGCTTTTACTGTGAAACATCTAAAGGAAGGGTTGACTGTTATTGACAGTAACTTAAGAGTGATTGAAAAAAACTCAAAGCAATTGGAAATAATCAGTGAATAAAAACAGAATTTATATTAAAATGAGAACCTCTGAGCAGCAGAGTGGTGAGTGTGACATGACTCTTGTTGTAGTGATGGAATTAGTGATGTACACATCAGTAATTCCATTAATGTACATATTACAATGTCTTTTTACCAACCCTATATTAGTGACCTTTTTTTAGTTGTCTGTGCACAACCCCAGTGATTATTTGAGACACAGTCATTACTTGAAAATAGGCTTTTATTTGAGAACAGTTTATAAATTAACAATAATCCCCTAAAAATACAGTAAACTAACTTGGGACAGTTTAAAGATAAAAGGTCAGTTCAAATTATAAAAAACAACATTTTCTCACTCAGCCCTCATAAAATCAAGCTAAGCATGTAGTTTGGTGAATGGAATTCATCTTGTGCTGCTCAAAGCACTGAAAAATTACATTTGAAAGAGTTAACAGCAGTGTGTCTTTACAGAAACAATGTGCTGGTTTATAATTCACAGACCTCACTGACTATTTATTCAGCAGAAAAGCAAGAAGCTTGCCAATAAACACAAAAACATTCTAAAAATATATGCCCACTAGCTCTTTCCAAATGGTTCCTAAACATATCTTAGCCAACAAAAACCATATAGATGAGACAAGTTTGCTACAGACCACCATTTCATAACATATTGTTATAGGCCCAAATACTGTATGTGATTATTTGTGGTTAGGTATGATTTACATTTTCTGCAACACACTGTACAACATACTGTCTAATATTTTTCTCATGTATCGGCCCAAATATGATACACACAAAGTCTCTCACAGCCTCTCTTCCATTGCCAGACCAAATAAAGAATTCCAGTTGCCAGGCGGGGCGGGCAATGCTCGGACAGTGGGGATTTTTCATCCTGTAATGTTAGCACGGGTCATTAATTGGGACTTGCCATGAGACCAGTGGGCTTGTCATTTGGGTATAGCACCTCTATACATCTCCTAAACCCAACCCAACTCACACACACACACAAACACTTCTCCCTGCTCATCCTCTGGGTGTGTCAGGGCCTGGGTGGTCTGGACGCCCACCAATGCACCCTGCAGAATGGACTGACCCACTTACTGTCACTAACTGATGACCCCTCCTCCAGGGTTTAGACAGTCATGCTAGCTGACATGTTCACGGAGTAAACAGGAAAATGTGTCATCTTTATCAAACTTGGTGAGGACTGGTATTTGACTGTATGGATTGAATATTTGGTGTCATTTACTTGGGTGGTTAGTTTATATGTGTTTGAATACATATGGTTTACATACATCAGTGTCCTTTTTGGTTCCCTTTCCTGAGTGATTAGGCACAATAGTGATAGCCAGTTCATGACACCTATAATTCAAACAGGTCTTTCAGGTACAAGTCCATCAATAGTTTTTGTTTTTTACCTTTATTAACATAAATGAAGATAGGCAGGAAAGATTGCAAAAAAGGTCCTGATCCAGCATTTACAATTGCTATTTCCACAGACAGCCATTGTATTCAGTGCTTCTTCTTTGTCTTTCCTCTGGTCTATTTTGACTATGTCTACTATGACACATTTTTCAAAGGTGGGGTATGTGATTCTAATCCAATACACGTCTTTTTGTCAAATTCAGCAAATATCTCCTCACAGTCCGCTAGCTGTCCATTTAGTGTGTGCACTGAAAAAAAAAAACAACAACTCTGGTGTTTGTACACAGCCCTGGCTCTGTAAATGGGAAATAAACTAAGTGGCTGGCACCGAGCCACACAACACTATTCCAGTCATTTCAGCCATGATTTGTGTGTCAGGTAATGTTAAATGACTTGCCCACGGACATTCAGCTTACTTTCTAGTTTGCCAAGATATGCTGTTGTTGTGATGTTAGCTATAGTAGCAGCAGAGTTGTGAGTATCGCTGTCTGGAGCTGCTGTGCTGGCTCTGGGAAACAAAAACTAAGCTAACCTACAACCTAGCTAACATTAGTTGCATTATTTGCTGTGTTGCTGTTCGCTCTATATCATGTTATTTGTCATGGTATTGGATTTTTTCAGAATCGCATACCAGTGCCAAGACCAGTTTTTGTTGGTGCCTCTGAAAAAAACTTATGGCAACCAATGAAATACCCATAGATGGTCTTTGGGCTGGTATTTTTTGTCTTTCAGTACACATAACATAATTATTTATGGATGTCCGTGTGACTCTTAGAAATTATTTCCATGAAGTGAAAACAACTTACAATATAATGCAAGTAAAGTACAACAGGTCTCTTTTTTCCCCATCAGTCTGCTCAAGCATGCTTTTGTTGAATCTGGTCAGAATAATATATTGCTGCCTGCATAATGTTCGCTGGTAATGTCTTTTGTTTTTTTTCCAGTCAAGAAGGCGCAACATTTTTGTAGCGCATGCAAGTGGTCAGGGTGGCTGATTGGCATTCAAAGTGCAGGACTCTGACACTGCAGACTGTTTATATCCTGCGTGTGGTTAGGTTTAGGCAACAAAAGCACTTCGGTTAAGTTTTGGGAAAGATGGGTTCAGTTAGATATTAATCAAGCATGCTTTTCACTGTTGATTCTTTCTAACTAAAACCACAATATTTCCTAAACTTAACAAATGATTGTTATCATAGCTAAAAAAAGTTTAATCGTGCTTTAGTTGCTATGAGCGAATATTGTATTGCAAAAGCATATTGTCAGAAAAACAAATATGTTATGTTAAGTGCCTGTCTGTTACAGGATGCAAACTCCAGTCTCCCACATTAGACATGTCACCCGCCCATCCACCACCACAACCTCCACACCCTTACTTTCCACTTCACTACACATAGGGCACATTACTTCCTGCATTGGCACCGCAGGTTAGCAATGGATGTAAAATAATGAGTTACTTAATCTTCCAAGGATACTGGGCTGTATTTTTAATGACAAATATTGGCCTGATAAATCAGTTTTTATCTGCAGTGCCTCTTCATTTTTTGGTCATCATTTCATCAGTGTATTGGATAAAGCTCAGTTTTAGATAAAAACTGTTCTAGTTTTCTACAAATTCTGTATTTTTGCTGTTCATTGTTGTTTCTCCTTGGTATTTTGCGTTTTATGACTTTTGTAGTCATTTTGTCTCTCTTTCTATCATGCTCTCCTTTATCCTCTTCTGAATAATATGAGATTTTTGGATATACATTGAAACAACTCCTTTTCAACATACTAATTCCAATGTGCTCATACATGGCAAGAATAGCCCAGTAGCTATGTGTGTATGACAGCACTAAGAATGCTTTTTACACACTCTGGCATCAATACTGACAGCTTATCGCTACCTCACAGCGCAACCTAAACAAAGCCTTTATTTGTGTCTTGTTTGAGGGCAGAAAGAATTCCCAAATAAAGGAAATGGGCTCTTAGTTTCTTCAGCATTAGGGAGGCGGACAAAGAAAGTGAGCGAGACAATCAGCGGAGACCCCGATGAACAATTTCAGTCTTATTTATTGGTTTTTGGGATTTCCACGGCTAATTTGCTGTGAAATGCAGCAATGGACATGGAGATAATTTCCTGAACAAAACCTCCAGTAATTAGTGTGTGGCCAGATTCTGGAGAGCATCCCCTGGTAGAACTCCACTGGCTTTGGCTCGGGGACGGTACAGAACCAGGAGCCAAAGTACTAGCTACTTTTATCCCAGCCTTCTCTCCTTAAGATCCTGCTTTACCTCTGTATCATCCTCACCCCTCCTTCTCTTTGTCATTTCCTTTTGTCTCACATCTTCCCAGTCACAGTGAGTGATGTCTGCCAACTTGCTGTTAAAAAATTTGTGAGCCGGATGCAGTATTTAATTTGCAAATAATATGCTCCATGCCTGAAGGCTGGCAGCACTGCTTCTCCACCATGAAATCATTATGTAGTGAAGATGGGGCTCGATAGACTATTTTGACAGTGAAACAGCATGGTGGAAAGTAAGAATGAAGAAAGACAGATAGAGTCATAATCATGCCCTTAAACCGGACCTTAAGGGTTTGGGTCAGCCAAAATAACCCAACATATTTTACTCATTTACCTCTGGTTGTATCTAACCATGCATAGTTTTACTTTTATTTGTTTTAACATATTTGTCTCCGAAATGTCTGCCTCTACCTTGATGCAATGGAGGTGACAATTGTTGTTGTCAATGCAACGGCTCTTTCCAGAAACAGTGTCACTGTTACTGTGGATAATCCACAGACTTCACCGTTGTCAGCACTCCTTGCCGGATCGCAGCAGGTCCCTGTTCCCGGACTCTCTGCCGGACCAGAGCAGCTCCCCGTTCCTGGAAAACTGGTCAAGCTGCACCGGGCTAATTAATATTTTGATATTAACACTTGGTCAAATGACTGTTTGTATGTGAAAGGGGCTGCTCATAATGACAAAAATGCTCTACTGAGCATGTTAGCATCTTTCAGCTCATTGTTTTAGTTTTACAGCCCACAACTTTACTGTTTTGCTCTCACCTGGTTTTCAGCAGGCAGCCGTTTTCAGTATAAAAGCTCTGAAAAACGCACTGTACACTACCTGCACAGCACTAAACAGACAACGTTAGCGACAAGCTGTTGAACATAATATTGGAGCATTTAGCAGCTAAAGCGCAAGATATTTTTCTTAGGAGTTGCCAGAGCTACAGCTAAAATGAGCTAAAATGAGGCCAAAAACTGAATTATCCTAGTAGTTGTTCCATTGAGTATGTTTCAATGGTATCACTGCGGGTGAATCAGATGGAGGTAGATGATGGAAGTGTGTATATTTTAAAGTGTTTGGTTGGTTGGGGGGGCAGTATATAACAGGGCAGGGGGGTCTCGGTGAACATCTGCAAACTGCTTTGGCAGAGGCCAACTCTCCTCTTCTTCCTTTAGCTGTCCATCCCTACTGTGGCCAATTAAGTGAATTTCAGCAAAAGAACATTTTATTAGTATTTGCCCACAGCCACACAACATGGCGATAAATTCTTCCTTCGAGCACTCTGGAAAACAAAGTGGCACATTAACTGGTGAATGGCTGAAAGAAGCTGTCCTGCCCATACCTCCAGGGCTGGCCGGGGGATCTGCAAGTGTGCCGATTCAGAGGCAATCTCTCTGCTTTATCATTCAGTATGACAGTATGGGGCTGGAGCACAGGACTCAGATGGGGGCAACCGATGCCAGATGTCAGCCATTAGCTCTTTCTCTTGGTCTCTCCTCTCTCTACATGCACAAATACATACGCGTGCCCTCCAACATTGACTCC